>NW_028317950.1:3554166-3868333 GCF_062004578.1 Staurois parvus | reverse complement strand
ATAATATTTACACTGATTAGGTTATTGGTTTGAGTGTCAGCAGCTTATTTATTAGGAGGGGGGTTATCCATAGAAGCGCAGGAGGATTTTTAATCATTGGTGGGGATCTGTGTGAGGGTCTATTGTTGCTGGCGGGGATCTACTTTTGAGGGAGAGGTTGCTGGTTGTTGGGGGGGTCTACTGATGCTGCGAGAGCTGTTGTTGATGTTGGGGGTATAATGTTGCTGGGGTGCATTTCTTGTTGCTGTGTTTTCTTGTGGGTGGTCCATTGTTGCTGTGTGGGAGGTCTATTGCTGGTGGACTGGGGTCTATGGTTGCTGGAGATCTATTTTTGCTGCAGTGGGATCTATTGTCTTGCAGGGGATCTATTGTTGCTGGAGTGGGGTCTATTGTTTTGCAGGGGATCTATTGTTGCTGGAGTGGGGTATCTTGTCTTGCAGGGGATCTATTGTTGCTGGAGTGGGGTCTCTTGTCTTGCAGGGGATCTATTGTTGCTGGAGTGGGGTCTCTTGTTTTGCAGGGGATCTATTTTTGCTGGAGTGGGGTCTCTTGTCTTGCAGGGGATCTATTTTTGCTGGAGTGGGGTCTCTTGTCTTGCAGGGGATCTATTTTTGCTGGAGTTGGGGTCTATTGTCTTGCAGGGGATCTATTTTTGCTGGAGTTGGGGTCTATTGTCCTCCAGGGGATCTGTTGTTGCCGGAGTGGGGTTTATTGTTGCTGGGAGAGTCTATTGTTGTGTGGGAGATCAATTGTTGCTGGGTTGGTGTCTATTGTTGCTGGCTGCAAGGAAACTATTTAACTCCTTTTCTTTTTATTAACTAATTCCATACAAATTATTTAACACCACAAAATGATACTTGATTCCGTATTCTCTAAAAGCGGCGGTACTGGGAGGTGGGTAAGAGGTGGAACCAAGGGACAGTGCTCAGAGGAGGGTAGGGGCGGAGACAAAGAGGGGGGACTCAGAAAGGGGGAGTTCCTGCACCTATTCTCTGAGGAAAAAAAACTCTGCCTGAGCCCAATCTCGATCCAGTTACAATGTCCATTCACAGGAGAGCGACTCAGGAGTGAACCTTCTAGAGTGCCCACATACCAAGAGGCTTGCTATTGGAGGCACCTGGCAGAGGGAGGGGTCAGGATCGCTCATAGGGGCTGCTCTGTGCAAAACCATTACACAGAGCAGGTAAGTATGACATGTTTGTTATTTAAAAGAAAAATACACCCTTTAGAATCACTTTAAGATCAATGATGGTAGGGAGGTTGCCAGGGGTCCTCTTAAAAATGTTGCTATAGGGCCCCATAATCCTGTAATTTTGCCCCTGCTTGGGGAAAATCTAAAAAAACAGTAGTTGGATTGTATGTGTTGAAAATGGATACGGCAAAAAGTATACAGCCTACATAAGATTATGACTGCTTGTATCATTTAGAACAGTGGTCTCCAAACCAAGGGCGAACTGACAACTCATGGGGCCCTGAGCAATAGGGGATCATGGGGCCCCTGTGTCCTTGCCCAAACTCAAAAAAGCCTATGAAAAAGGTACCAGGGGCATCTCATGAGGCCCCCTACTGACCCCGGGCCCTTAGGCAGTGCCCAAGTTTCCAAATGGTCAGTCCGCCCCTGTTCCAAACTGGGGCCAGATGAGGCCCTTTGCTTGCTTTTATCCATCCCCCGAGGCACTATTTCATCCACTGATACCAACAATGGGGAAAAATTCCCCCCACTGACACCAACAATGGAGCCCAATGATGGGGTACAATTCCTCCCAATGACACCAACAATGGGGCCCACTGACACCAATGATAAGGCACAATTCCTCCCAATGACACAAACAATGGGGCCCAATGACACCCATGATGAGGCATTTTTTTTTTCCCCACTGACGTTGGGACCTTTTCTTCTCTCAATGGCCCCAGTCGGGCCCCCGTATAAATTGACGGACAGTAAACTGGCCCCTTGCTAAGAAATCATATATTATAACCTTTTTGTGATACAATAATAATACAATTAAACCCTAAAGTGTCATATGTAATCACCAAAAAACCCCAAAAAATTGTCCAAAAAGAAAAAAGAAAACAATCCAAAACAATTTTGGGGGTTTTTGGTGATTACATATGACACTTTAGGGTTTAATTGTATTATTATTGTATCACAAAAAGGTTATAATATATGATTATTGCACTTTCTAGGGAGAAAGTGTGACTTTTTGAGGGGTTTGAAGTGGAGGAGGTTATATATTTATTTATTTCCCTTGCTAAGAAAGTTTGGAGACCCCTGATCTAGAAGGACAATAAAGGCGTATTTCTGTAATGTTACAGTATCTGTCAAGTACGTTCAGCATGTCTGGTATGCATATGGGTCCAGAGGAAAAAAAAGGCACTTCCTTTCAGAATAAAATCGAAGCATGGAAGCAATTTCCTAGCTGATGAGAATTTCCATAAATCACACGAATGATGTGTAAGTGCTCAGACAATGTTACGCTGCACAAACATTTTCAGTGCAATCCTAGGTTAATTGCTGCCATGGCCACATTTTTATTTAAAGTATCTAAACCTAACTAGCCAAACATATACTGTATCTTACGTTTCCCTTTGTTTGCCACTGTTTGCATGTGTAGGCTTGCATGCTGTAGAAATATTTAATTGAAAAACCTAACCTAAGGCACCTCCGCTCAGGGGCTGCTGTTAGAAACCACAGGGCCCCATACAGCCAATCTGACAGTCCCCCTCCCTTTAAAAAAAAAAAAAAAGCACAGTTTACTATGCTTCAGTTACAAATGAACATAGTGAGTGTGATCAGTACCAATCACTCATTGTGTTCATCCAGGAAAGGAAGGGCTGTTAAATGTGACATATTTACCGGACCTTTTCCCCACTTTCTGAAGGATCCTATTGTGTGCTTGCAGCTTCCGGCGGGAAGGAGAGAAGGGAAGTTGGCAACATTGCAGGAGTTGTTGGGGGGGGGGGGTTTACAGGGGGAGTCCGAACAGCAGGGGTAAATGTATGGTGCACAGGGAGGGTGATCGGTGTGGCAGGTGGGAAATTACCGTAAGTGATCTCCTGTATGGCTTTCTCTGCAGCAGCTGAAAGCCAGTAGGAGGGAGAGGAAAAGAAGCCAGCTCTCATCTGCTGCAGGGGATCAGTTCCAGTGCACTAATCTGGATGCTTACCCCCTAAGCATAAATTCCCCCTCCCAGCACAAATCTGTCCCCTACTGAAGTCCTCCCTCCCAGCACAAATCTGTCCACTACTGAAATCCTCCCTCCCAGCACAAATCTGTCCCCTACTGACATCCTCCCTCCCAGCACAAATCTGTCCCCTACTGAAATCCTCCCTCTCCAGCACAAATCTGTCCCCTACTGAAATCCTCCCTCTCCAGCACAAATCTGTCCCCTATTGAAATCCTCCCTCCCAGCACAAATCTGCCCCCTACTAAAATCCTCCCTCCCAGCACAAATCTGTTCCCTACTAAAATTCTCTCTCCCCAGCACAAATCTGCCCCCTACTCAAATCCTCCCTCCCAGCACAAATCTGTCCCTTACAGAAATCCTCCCTCCCAGCACAAATCTGTCCCTTACTGAAATCCTCCCTCCCAGCACAAATCTGTCCCCTACTGAAATCCTCCCTCCCAGCACAAATCTGTCCCTTACTGAAATCCTCCCTCCCAGCACAAATCTGTCCCTTACTGAAATCCTCCCTCCCAGCACAAATGCTCTCTCTCCCCATATGCCTCACCCCCAAAAAATGTCCCCCTCCTTGCACAAATCCTCTACCCCTTAAATTTAAAAAATTCCTCTCTGGGCAAAAATCCTGTGCCGCCCCCATTTTTTCCCCGACAAGCACAAATCCTTCCCTCCACCCCTCGACCCTATTACCTTTTCTAGCACTAAACCCCCAAGCCCTCCTCCTAGCACAAATCCTCTTCCCCTCCCCCAACACAACTCCCCCCACATGACCACTCCTAGCATAACTCTCCAAATTTCCCCTCCTAGAACAATTCTTACCCCCCCCCCCCACTGCCCCCCAAATTCCCCCTCCCAACACAAATCCCCACCTCCAAATCTCCTTGTGGAAAATCCCCCAAGAACATTCATTCCAAACAGAAGATATCCTAAGAACATTTGATCAGATGGGAAACTACCCCAAGTACATTCGATCCAAAGACAACATACTCTAAGAACATTTTGGGAAACTACCCCAAGAAAGAGAAAATACCCTAAGAACATTCAATCAGATGGGAAACTACCTCAAGAACATTCGATCCAAAGAAAAAATATCATAAGAACATTTGATCAGATGGGAAACTACCCCAAGACCATTCAACCCAAAGACAAAATGCCATAAGAACATTCCATCAGATGGGAAATTAACCCAAGGACATTTGATCCAAAGATAAAATACTGTAAGAACATATAAACAGATGGGAAATTACCCCAAGAACATTAATTCCAAAGACAAAATACCCTTAGAACATTCCATCAGATGGTAAACTACCCCAAGAACGTTCAATCCAAAAAGAAAATACCCTTAGAACATTTGATCAGATGGGAAACTACCCCAAGAACATTCGATCTAGAGAGATAATCCCCTAAGAACATGATGATGGTCACACTACAGCCGATTCTGTGGGATCATAAATTGGATGTACCCAGCCTTTGTGGAAAACCTGTTGGGATTTTGTTCACTGTGACAGGCTTACAGTCTGTTTGAAGGTCATATTCCATACTCATATAAAAAAATAAAAGTGTATTGATTCCCAAAAATTGCGTTAGACTAAATTGGTTGTTTTTGCGTTTTTTAATGTCTCACAGTATTCGCGCAGTGATTTCTCTATTTACCGTTGACTGGCTCACTACCTCTGCTAGAAGTTTATTCCATGCATCAACTACTCTAGCACATTTTTATATAACAATGTGCATTTTAAGTGCATTACCACAACATACAGTATTCAGTCTGAATAGCACCCCAACGTTAGCGGTCAATGCACCTGCAGTAACATGTACCACAGCGACACGTGTTGAGGTGCGCTGAGTTAGAAAATAAAAATGTATCTTGTTCAACTATATACAGATTGTTTTTGTGTATACAAATATATACGAAAAAGGGTGTCCCCTGTAGAAATAAATGGTATATTCTTTTTTAGCATCAAGGTGTTGTTCGCAGGGAAGGTTATCTTTGTAGAGGGGTCATAGCATCGCCATTATAGCCATTATCTGGAATTCGGTGACACCAGTGATATATAGAATGGAATGGAATATTAGGGGCAAATATGATTTCCTTCCAAAAACAAATGAAGACGAGGAGTGTAAAAAAAGATGAATGTCCTGTGTGTGGTCTGATTCTGATGTGAGCGTCCCTGGCGACACTATTTCAGTAAATTCTGTGTACAGCATACTGCATATTTCATCAGCTCACGACGAATTACTGCTGACTGCTGTCTCCTCTGATACCTGACCTCAAAGGATGTTCCAAGGTCACATGATGTTCATGAAGAGCATCGGCTGACTGCAGAGCCGGAGGGTGGCATGTACTGGGCGCTACAAAGAGGACCTGCCATTCTGTTGTGGGCTGACATTTTGCACAGGTGGGAGGGATGGTAAACACTTTTTACTTTCATCAATTACAGTGAAAGTCAACGCAAAATAAAAAAATTATTTTGCACATCAATACATGCATATTTCTCCGTGTTTTATACCTTTAAGCACACTGCAAGTACAGAAAAATGAATTCCTAAACATAGGGTGTCGGCCCTACCTGCTGCCTAATTCCTAAACATAGGGCGTCCGCCCTACCTGCTGCCTAATTCCTAAACATAGGGCGTCAGCCCTACCTGCTGCCTAATTCCTAAACATAGGGCGTCAGCCCTACCTGCTGCCTAATTCCTAAACATAGGGCGTCAGCCCTACCTGCTGCCTAATTCCTAAACCTAGGGCGTCAGCCCTACCTGCTGCCTAATTCCTAAACATAGGGCGTCAGCCCTACCTGCTGCCTAATTCCTAAACCTAGGGCGTCAGCCCTACCTGCTGCCTAATTCCTAAACCTAGGGCGTCAGCCCTACCTGCTGCCTAATTCCTAAACCTAGGGCGTCAGCCCTACCTGCTGCCTAATTCCTAAACATAGGGCGTCAGCCCTACCTGCTGCCTAATTCCTAAACATAGGGCGTCAGCCCTACATGCTGCCTAATTCCTAAACATAGGGTGTCAGCCCTGCCTACGTCATTTCTGATGGATTACAAAGAACACAGACCGGTCCTCACCTTTTCCAACCTCCTTCCATCGTCTTATATCCATAACTCCTCCTCATCTCTATAACTCCTCCTCAACTATTCATCTTCATACCCCTCCTCCTCAAATCTTCATCTCTATGCTCCTCCTCCTCAACTCTTCATCTCTATGCTCCTCCTCCTCAACTCTTCATCTCCATGCTCCTCCTCCTCAACTCCTCATCTCCATGCCACTCCTGCTCAACTCTCCATCTCCATGGTGCAACCACACCAGCAGCTGCACCAGAACATTGCCGCTGGTGGATGTAGGATGACAACGGTGCTGATGCAGTGATCATGGCTTCACATTGTTTTTTTTTTCAAAGCAAGCTTTATTAAAATGTCACAAATGGATATTTCATTAAATCCTCATTTAGAAGTGCAGTTGTTTGGGGGGGCAGTAAAAATGCATGGTAGAGCCACACTTTTTTTAGTACCACTCAACTGGTCCAACTTTAGCTGCAAATAGTGTTTGAATGCCAGAGTCATGGTGCATTGCTTCCATGGGAAAGAAAAGCTACCCAACATGTAACAATCAGCGGCACACTACTTCAGAGGCACTTCTCCCTTGCAGCACTGAGGTCCATGGTTCAAGTCCCAGTCAGGACGCTATCTGCATGGAGTTTGCATGTTCTCCCAGTGCTTGCATGGGTTTCTCGTGGGTACTCCGGTTTCCTCCCACATTCCAAAGACATGCTGGTAGGTTAACTGGCTTCTGTCTAAAATTGGCCCCAGTATGCGTATGTATGCATGAATGTGAGTTAGGGACCTTAGATTGTACGCCCCTTGAGGGTTAGGGACTGATGTGAATGTACAATATATATGTAAACCGCTGTGCAAATTGTCAATGCTATAATAATAAAATGTATTAATATTAATAGTTACTGTATATTATCAATACTAATATTAATATTTTGTATTGCTAATATTAATTGTATTATTAATAATAATAATAATAATAAAAATATAATCATCATAATAGTAAATTACATTATTATTTTTAATAATAACAATAATAATATATTATCAGTAATACTAATATTAATATTTTGTATTACTATTATTAATTGTATTACTTTTATTATTATTAATAAATAATACTGTAATTAATAATAATCATTTTATTAATAATAATAATCATAATCTCTTCAGGGAATCCTATCCTACACTCAGCTATTAATGGAATATTCTATTCCTCCTACCAGTCCACCCCCCACAGTTATTACCTTTTGTACCATTAGCCCCTCCCTCTTAGATTGTAAGCTCCAAGGAGCAGGGCCCTCCTAACCCTCTTGTATTGAACTGTATAGTTGCTGAGCGAACTGTTGGCGCTATATAAATCCTGTATAATAATAATAATAATAAAAATTATATTATCAATAATATTTTGTATTAATAATAATAATTTTATTAGGAATCAATAAATATACATAATATACCTCATATAACCCCTTTTATTAAATATTGCATATTATATAGGGCTGAGACCAAACATTTTAGGGCAATAAATAGTAAAGTCAATGAAATCCTTATTTTACCCACTGCAGTCCTGGTAAAATAATAACTTTTTTTAACCTCCAATCTAAATTTGACATTTAACTTTGCTACCAGATTCAGCAGTCCTTTCACAGTGCTTCTAGGTGGGAATGTGTAACCTCCCCTGGTAACCACTAGGAGCAGCGTTTAGATTCTAGGCACACTGTCATTTCCCAAGCGTGGATTCCAGGCCATTCATAAAGCACGGCGTGTACAGCGTTTCGGTGAGTGGAGACGCCGGCTGCACAATGCCTGGATGACAATGGGAGCCAATGAGCAGATGGGCTTTGTTCTGGGTGTGGGGTGGGGGGGGACGGAATAGACATTTCCATGCATTTGGCAGCAGTCTGAGCACCCCATTAGCACCAATCCCAGCAGTGTAATACCAATGGTGTTCTATTCATGGAGTCGATACAAAGTATCGATATAGAATGATAGTGCTGCTCTGTGACCTTGTTATTTCATTGTTGGGGGTGACTCTTGTGTGTCGTTTAGCGATCCTCCCTGCAGTCTGTGGGCAGATGGGGCTGGGATCGTCAGCCCACCTTTCTGGCAGTAACCTTCGCAGCTAAGTTTAGAATCCCCCAGCAGGCTTTACACCATGAAAAAAAAAATCAATTTACAGCCAAGCAAGCAGGCAGTACTGGATGAGCAATGCTTCGCGCTCTGTAACCATGCAGCATCTGCACAACCATGGCAACCGGAGGAAAGGAGAGAATATTTCGGGAATACAAGCCTTACCTAGCGCAGACTCTCTAACATGACTCTGCTCAGTGGATGAGGCTCACAAACCAGCAATGAGCGAGGCACGCCGGCTCAAAAGGACAATCTTTTCACATTCTGCAGTCTGGTAGAATGATAAAGTTGCAAAACAGAGGGGAAAAAAATAAGTAGATGTATCAAAAGGGTTTCTGGAGAATACTCCTGACATGACCATCCTACTGCTAAGTCACTGCTGCAGACACAAACATTTCCATTTGGGTTGATGTGGCACTGGAGGGGACGGGAGCGCCACCTTGTGCTAGTTTGTGATATTGCAATAGCTGAGAAATGAAATCCCAACTTTGGGGAATCTGAAAATGCAGCTCCACTCGTTTAGGTCTAAAGAGCATGGAAAATAGATTTAGCGACCTGATCCTCTGCATTTGTGCTCCAGTTGCATGTTCTTCCTCCTCCAGCCACAGGTCCTTTCTCTTCCAGCCACAGGTTTTTCCTCCTCCCCCATGCAGCTGCAGGGCCTTCCTCCTCTAGCTACAGGATCTTCCTCTTCTAGTCACAAATCCTTTCTCCTCCAATCACAGGTCCTTTCTTCTCCAGATACAGGGCCTTCCTCTTTTAGCCGCAGGTTCCTTCTCCTCCAGCCGCAGGTTCCTTCTCCTCCAGCCGCAGGTTCTTTCTCCTCCAGCCGCAGGTTCTTTCTCCTCCAGCCGCAGGTTCTTTCTCCTCCAGCCGCAGGTTCTTTCTCCTCCAGCCGCAGGTTCCTTCTCCTCCAGCCGCAGGTTCCTTCTCCTCCAGCCGCAGGTTCCTTCTCCTCCAGCCGCAGGTTCCTTCTCCTCCAGCCGCAGGTTCCTTCTCCTCCAGCCGCAGGTTCCTTCTCCTCCAGCCGCAGGTTCCTTCTCCTCCAGCCGCAGGTTCCTTCTCCTCCAGCCGCAGGTTCCTTTTCCTCCAGCCGCAGGTTCTTTCTCCTCCAGCCGCAGGTTCTTTCCTTCTCCAGCCGCAGGTCTTTCCTTCTCCAGCTGCAGGGCCTTCCTCCTTTAGCCAGAGGATCTTCCTCTTCCAAACACAGTTTGTTTCTCTTCTAGTCCCAGGTCCTTCCTCTTCCAGCAACAGGTCCTGAAGCTGAAGTCTCCTAGAATATCCACTTCACATATCTCAGGGGGTTCATCTTCAAACCTGGAGGAGCGAGAACATGCAGCTCCAGCAAGCAGGGATTACATCATTTTTGTCTAGGTGCGAATGGAGGCATGGGACTGGGTGGACTCCAAAAGACAAAGCAAAGTAAATAAACTCAAAAAGGTTGTCTTTTTTACATGTTGGAGGAGGGGGGAATCAGATGAAGAAAGTTTTTCCTCCCCTTCTAGGAGGAACCTTTGAAGATACTGCCTGACTATGGAGTACTACATTTGGGGCTAGAGGAAACAGACTGCAAAGAGATGTTGAATGACTTCTAAGTTGCAAAGCAACGCAGAAACCATTGCTGTCCTGCCTTGAATTCTACTACTGAGATGCAACTAAGGCAGCCTTTCTCAAACTTTCATATTGTGGAGGAACCCTTGAAATAACTTTCTAGTCTCAGGGCAATCCTGTTAATAATTACTATCTCTACAGCTCAGGGTACATTAGTGTGCTGGTCATTTGGAAGAATCTCCCTTTTACAGATAGGCTTACACTGATACCAATAATATTTTAGCTATCTGAGAAGCAGAAATGTCTCCTTGTTCAAAAAAGCTCTAGCAACCTATGGAGGATTCCAAGGTTTCCATGGGACCCTGGTTGAGAAATGCTGCTCTGGAACCCCTGTTGTCAAGGAGCCACTTTTGAAGTTTAAGAGTCCAGTAAGTACAGCCTTGTATGAGAGGGATCCAGAAGGTTAGAAAGACATGCAGAAGGCCACTGGCTGTGTTTTAAGAAGAACCTTCATGTATTTTGTGCTCCCTCTACACTTCTTCCTATGTCTTCATTCACATGTGCAATAAAAGCTTTAAAACCTCAAGCAAAGTCACTGGTGCCCATCTCTTCAAACATTCAGAGAAAAGAACTGCACCCTGAAACTTGCTTGGAACATTTATTGCCAAGTATGTTGGTCTGGAACATTCTCCATGTATTCACTAGTAAGTTGAAGATCAATATTTAGTCTCATTTATTGAGGATCATTCAAAATAGTGTTTCATATAAAGGGGATGGGCAAAAATATGGAAACACTACATGATTTGCAGGTGTGAACGTGACACCATGTTTCGTGCTGAAAGCAGAAGTGATGTACTACTCTTTTTCCTCTGCTGTGTGATGAGACACCTAGCTAACAGATGGGAAGTCTCACTTTCATCATTCACTGCGTGTACTGCTAGTAATATGGAGTCATGTCAGAACTTACTGAGATTCAAAGAGGGCAAATTGTTGGTGCTGCTTAGCTGGTGCCTATGACTGAAGATGACAATTTATTTGCAGTGTCATGAGGTACACTATCAAAGGCTATGATGGCATATACATTTTCCGGGAAAACAACGTCTAATAAGCATAAGCGTGGTTGACATGGTCAACTGACCAAAAAAAAACAAAGAACATTGTGCAGGATTGTGACCCGGAATAAGAAAACAACTACTGCAAAAGTGACTGCAGAGCTCAATCTCAGTCTTCCTAAGCCATGTCCACAAACACTGTGTGGAGGGAACTCCATAAGCAAAACATTCTTGGGCGAGCTGCAATTGCCAAACCACTAGTGACTGATATTAATGCTCAGAAAAGCAGTCTTGGGTCTTCTATTTTCTTCACTGCAGAAGAACAAGATGCATCTGTGAATGTCCACTTCACAGCAGAGGCATAACTATAACCTTCAGGGCCCTGCTGCAAGAAATCATGAAGGGCCCACCCAACCCACTCATCTCGGCACCCTTTCCATCAGTCCTGGTGCCTTCCCACTGATCCCATGTCCTTTTACTCCTGCCCCTCTCCTGCTGCCTTGGACCCCCAACAGTGGTCAAACACCAGGGCCTGGTTGCAAGTACGACCTTTAAAACCTGGTAGTTCTGCCACTGTCTCACCTCCACCAATCAAACACACAGGACTCATTTCCACCGATCGTACACACAGGACTCACCTCCACCAATAACACACACAGGACTCATTTCCACTGATCGTACACACAGGACTCACCTCCACCGATGGCACACACGGCTCATTTCCATTGATCATACACACAGGGTTCACCTCCACCGATGGCACACATACAGGGTTCACCTCCACCGATGGCGCACACACTCACAGGGTTCACCTCCACCGATCGCACACACACGGGGGTAACCTCCACTGATCGCTTCCCGCAGCACCCACTGAAACTCTCAAGAGATGACAAAGGCACCCGAATGGGTGGAGAAAGGGATCTGAGCTGGGGTGCCAGTTAGAGGGGGGTAATGGGCAGGGGTGTTAGAGGGATGAGATAAGGAAAATGGATAGGAATGGATGGGGCAGATGAAGGGAAAATAATATAGGCAGTTCTGGCAGGGTCACCTAGGTGTGGGGAGAGACATTAGGGGCAGCAGGCTATGCAGAACTCCAGAGAGCAGCTCTGGAAGGAGAGGAGTTTGGGATGTGTACTTGTGCAAAAAGCTGATCCTGCCCCCACACACCATCTCAGGGGCCCCACACACACACCGGGGACCCCCACCGCACAAACAGGAACTCATTGGGCTCCAGACACTGCAGCTGACATTGTGGCAGCACCCAAATATTGTAGAGTTTCCCTTAAGTTTTAACATTTCTAACAGCATCTGTTTGAAAAGCAAGGTCATCAGCTCACTTCCCCCTCCCTTTTTTCCTGTGAAATAATGTGTTTCAGACTGTAGCTGGTACCCTTATTTTCAGCTGAAGATAATTTATCTAGCAAGGCCATATTCTGCACCCCTTAGAAAGTCTTTTAAATGTACAGAAAGTGAAAGAGGAAATATATGCATTGTGACGTAATTGCTGACATGTATACCCTGTAAGATGCTTTTTCAAGGCACTTAGCTTTACAGATATTGGTCTGGCTAGGTCACCAGCTTGTTAATAAAGCTTGTTTTCCTCAAGTTTGTGTCCGGAGATTTACCTGGAATTCCCAAAGCTGCCATTACAACATCAGTGACAAGCTTGTGTCTAGTGGAGGAGGAGCTGACTGACATCAGAGGACAGCAAGGAGGGAAGGCTGAATGTGCTGCAGACCCCATTCTCAGTAATCCCACTCGGCGATCACTGGGGGAACCTCCACTGATCTCAGGACCCTTTACTTCAGCAGCAGGACCCTTTCCTGCTGTCTCAGCCCCCCCCCCCCCCCCCAGTGGTGGAATGCCAGGGCTCGGTCGCAAGTGCAACCTTTGCTACCCTGGTAGTTCAGCCAATGCATCACGGCCTGAGTGACATGGACAATTTCTAAAGACTGTCCAGTGGCGGGGTCATCTCATGCCCCAGAAGACGGCACAGTTTAATAACATTGAGAAGAGGCAACCATTTGGCACCAGCACAGACTGCGGTGCTCTGGATCACCAGTTATCAAAAAGCAACCAAGCTGACAAGTGAGGCAATCAATGTTCTGGTTTATTTAAAGTACAACAAGCTGTAATTGTCTATATGAGTAAAGTATTTTCATGCTTTTATAAGTAACATATTCCACATAGATTCTATTAAGGTATAGCACTGTGCAATACGTGGGTGCTCTATAAACAAGGGGCAGGCTGATGATTATCTCTAACTGGAAGACGTCCAGATTCACGAAGGTGAACTGTGCGAAGCAATGCATGTAATTTTTCTGCAGCAGTTGCTTGGTGACATTGCAGATGTACCATCATTTACGGAGGAGGACAAAGAATGAAGTCATGACACAGGGAGCTTAAATCCATAATCGTTTTGCTCACGACGCTTCGCCAGCTGGTGAACAAAGTTATACAGCGTTCCACATCTCAAAATGTATTTGTACTTATAAATTTCCTATACTTTGTTGCAACACTAAAAACATCAGAAACTTAGATCAAATTCCCTTTTTTTTTTGCTGGGACAGCTAGGCGGCATAAACAAAAGCTGAACTCCAGCCAAAAATGTTTAAAGTGGAACTTCAACAATTATTTTTTTTGCAAACTTACATTGGGCCAGCTTGGCACGATGTAAGGTTCTATATCTGAAATACCAAGGGGGGGCTGGGAAAGCTGAAAATCACTGTAATAGCCCACACTAAATACAGTGATAGCCATGATCTTCTCGGGCTTGAGCGGCTTCCCCTTCACCTCCGCTATTCAGAGAACATCTTGTATTTTTTCAAAGAGTATAAGGCAGTCTGCCATTAGATGAGGTGGAAAGGAGAGGCAGATGAAATCACAATGTCTAATCCTTGTATATCACTCAGTACTCCAAGTACAATACCACCACCAGGGGCGGACTGACCATTTGGAAACTCGGGCACTGCCGAGGGCCCGGGGTCAGTAGGGGGCCCCATGAGATGCCCTTGATACCTTTTTCATAGGCTTTTTTGAGTTTGGGCAAGGACACAGGGGTCCCATGATCCCCTATTGCCCGGGGGCCCCATGAGTTGTGAGTCCGCCCCTGACCACCACTGACTGGAGCTCACCATGACCACCTGTTTAAAAGTAAGTCAAAACGAGGTCATAATTTTCTCTCCAAACTGGCTTCCATCTATCGTCATAAACTGTGTAGATGGATATCCCACTGACAAATCAGCACATAAAGGTGCAATGCCCAGGAAGGAGAAAAGAGGCTTCTTGTAGTGTAATAGGTTTAGTATAAAAAAAAACCCAGATTAAAACACATTGATGCATCTGATGAAGTCCAAGTGATGAAATGAGTCGGTCTAGAAGATGAAATGCGTCAAAGTCCAAGTGATGAAATGCATCGGCAGGCTTGGAGACACATTGCTACATGTCCAATACTGAGTGAGACACTTTGTTACTAGCTTACTGAGGCTCTCTACATAAACGTGATTACCTGAGTTCTGTATACACGTGATTGGTCCTTTAAGGGGTTCTGAAAGACGGGAGGTGGAGTTCCTGGTCATGTGACTATTATAATTGGCTACTGCAGCAGTCAGTGACTGAGAGTTGTTAGTGATAGTTTAATCTCTCAGACACTGTGCTGGGAACATGCAGTAAGCACGCTCTTGGCAGAGAACCATAAATTTGGTTGACACATACAGCAGGGACCACCAGCCATGCAGATGCATATGTGCTTTACTGTGGTGGGAAGAGGGTCAATTTTTTTTAAAAACATTCTTTGATAAGAGGCATGTCAGAGCTCAGGTATGAGGTAAGATTAGCTGAACTGAATTTATTCTCTCATGAGAAGAGGCAATTGAAGGTGAGGGTATGATCAACGTGTAAATACATAAGTGGTCCATATAACATAGTGTAGAGGTACAAACAAGATTTAAACACCACATATTGAAAGGCCTCTTCGCAGTAAGAGCTGTGAAAATGTGGAATAGACTCCCTTAAGAACTAGTTCTGGCCAGCTCAGTAGCTTTTTTTAATTTTTTTTTTTAAAGCTGGCTATTAACATGTATAGGTAATATCACAAGAGATTCTGGGGCCAGGAAGGAATTTATATTTTTTTCCCTGCTGGCGCCAAATGGACCATGCTTTGTTTGTTTTTTTGCCTTTCTCTGGATGATCTGTGGGTGGGTTTAATATTTTTATTTTTTATTGGTAGAACTAGAAGGACCTTTGTCACCATGCATATTTGTTGGAAGGATATCAATCTACACCAGGGTTTATCAGCCAGAGTTCCATGGAGCCCTAGGGTTCCTCCAGGGGTTGCTAGGGGCTCTTTGAGCAATTTCTGTTTCTTGGAAAAGTACCCAATGATACCATTGATCTTTTTTAACTATCGGTAAGAGAGTAATTCTTCCGAATGACTACAAGTGTAGGGACCTCTTCCCATTACACTAATGTACCATGAGTTGTAGATATAGTCTCGGGGTTCACTGAGATTGGAAGGTTAGTTTAAGGGTTCCTCTGTGTTGAAAGGTTTGAGAAAGGCTGGTTTACATGAAGTTCAAGGTTATGGAGGAGCTTATGAAATGCTTTCTGACTTCCTTTTATTTGGGAGGTCAATTGAGCTCCAGTCCAGGAAGTGGAGGAATTGTACCTGGAGTACTGAGTGATATACATCGTAGGACTAGTTGATTATTCATGATCCACATAGAAATACAAACTATTGTTTCATGTTTTATATTACTCGATTTACAAGTTATTTTTTTATATGTTGGTATTATTGCCTATTATGATTTGTTTTAAAGACAACTAAGATTCTTTCGCAGCTCTATGCAGTGTGGTATTTTTGTACAGCCGTATCCAGGACAACGGTCAGTTTCCTTTATCTTTCATTATCTAGAGGGTGGAGAGTGTAGAAGCCATAGATGGAAGAAGAAAAAGATAAAAATACATTTATTAAAGAAGAGCTCCAGGGGCGTTGGATCCATGAATCGGCAAGAGGAGTGTGTCATCATATGCATTATAGGTCCATTCCTATCAGAACTTTGAGAGCTGCCATTACAGCACACGCCATAGGCTCTGTTCTAGATGTCAAATGGTGTCCATCTCTCTGTGATTAATCTATGTACCAGAAATCACCAACAAATAATTCATCATCAGCTGTGTTAACAGTATTTGTGTTTGGCTGAAAAGATCAATCAAAAAAATGTAATCTATCAGTTATAAACCTCAAGGACCTTAAAAAATAATGTTTTAGTGCAGCCATTCTCAAGTACAGTTTTGGGGAACCCTAGAGCTTCCTTGAGCTATGGCCAATTGACCTCCCATTTGATGTTTTCTGCATAGTCCCAGGGACAATACCACTTGCCAAAGTCAACAGCATGACGCCAATGATCTTTTTTAGCTACTTGAAATTGTGGCATTCTGATCACCACCTTAAGAGTGGCATTCTTTCCACTGACCACCAAATGAAGGGACATTTTTTCCACTGATCACTAACATAAGGGGAATTCTCACCACTGACCACTCATGTAAGGGGAATTTTCACCAGTGACCAACAAAATATGGGGAATTCTTCGCACTGACCACCAAAATATGGGGCATTTTTCCCAGTGATCACCAATGTAAGGGGCATTTTCACCGTTGACCACTCACGTAAGGAGCATTCTTCCCACAGATCACCAATGTAAGAAGCATTCTTCCTACTGACCACCAATGTAAGGGATGTTGTTCCCACAGATCATCAATGTAAGGAGCATTCTTCCCACTGACCACCAATGCAAGGAGCATTCTTCTCACTGATCACCAATGTAAGGAGCATTCTTCCTACTGACCACCGATCTAGAGAGCATTCTTCCCACAGATCATTAATGTAAGGGGCATTCTTTCCACAGATCATAAATGTAAGGGGCATTCTTCCCACAGATCATCAATGTAAGGAGCATTCTTACCCACAGATCATCAATGTAAGGGGCATTCTTCCCACAGATCATCAATGTAAAGAGCATTCTTCCTACTGACCACCGATCTAGGGAGCATTCTTCCCACAGATCATCAATGTAAGGGGCATTCTTCCCACAGATTACCAATGTAAGGAGCATTCTTTTCACTGATCACCAATGTAGGGAGCATTTTTCTCATTGATCACCAATGTAAGAAGTATTCTTCCCACTGGTCATCAATGTAAAGGGCATTTTTCCCACTGATCACCAGTGTAAGGAGAATTCTTCCCACTGTTCACTAATGTAAGGGACATTCTTCCCACTGACCCCCAATGTAAGGGATATTCTTCCCACTGATCACCAATGTAAGGATCGTTCTTCTCACTGATCACCAATGTAAGGAGCATTCTTCTGACAACTCAAGGGGCAATAGGGGATCAAGGGGCCCCTGTGTCCTTGCCCAAACTCAAAAAAGCCTATGAAAAAGGTACCAGGGGCATCTCATGGGGCCCCCTACTGACCCCAGGCCCTCAGGAAGTGCCCGAGTTTCCAAATGGTCAGTCTGCCCCTGGTAAGGAGCATTCTTCCCACAGATCACCAATGTAAGGAGCATTCTTCCCACAGATCACCAATGTAAGGAACATTCTTCCCACAGATCACCAATGTAAGGAACATTCTTCTCACTGATCACCAATGTAAGGAGCATTCTTCCTACTGACCACCAATCTAGGGAGCATTCTTCCCACAGATCATCAATGTAAGGAGCATTCTTCCCACAGATTACCAATGTAAGGAGCATTCTTCTCACTGATCACCAATGTAGGAAGCGTTCTTTCCACTGATCACCAATGTAGGAAGCGTTCTTTCCACTGATCACCAATGTAAGGGGCGTTCTTTCCACTGATCACCAATGTAAGGGTGTCAGGGAGCGAGGAGCCAGACACACAAGGAGGTGCAATTAAAGGTAGGTTTATTAATATAAAAATAAGACAAGAGTCTATGCAAGTCGTAGCCAAAGCCAGGATCAAGAGCCAGGAAGAATCGTCGCCAGAGCCGGGATCAGGAGCCAGGAAGAATCATCACCAGAGCCGGGATCAGGAGCCAGGAAGAATGGTCGCCAGTGCCGGGGTCAGAAGCCAGGAGGAGTCTTAGCCAAAGCCGAGTGGGTATCCAGGAAAGCAATGAGTAGCTAAACAGGAGCTTGCTGCTGTGCAAGAGACAGGACACGAATGCAATGGACAGCTACAAACAGCAGACTTATATGTAATAAGCCGCCACCTCCTGGGGGAGGAGCCGCAGAGGGCTGAAAGCATAAAGGATCCCACAATGCTTTGCAGACACCTAAGATGGATGCCAGCACATGG
Source organism: Staurois parvus (assembly GCF_062004578.1). Lineage (NCBI taxonomy): Eukaryota > Metazoa > Chordata > Amphibia > Anura > Ranidae > Staurois > Staurois parvus. The sequence goes on along the minus strand of NW_028317950.1, from coordinate 3,850,041 downwards.
AGCAGCACAAGCCCTGAGGAAAGGTAGGACCTTGACAAAGGGGCGTTCTTTCCACTGATCACCAATGTAAGGAGCATTCTTCCCACTGACCACCAATGTAATGAACATTCTCCACACTGACTCCCAATGTAAGGAGCATTCTTCCCAGTGACCACCAATGTAAGGAGCATTCTTCCCACTGACTACCAATGTAAGGAGCATTCTTCCCACTGACCACCAATGTAAGGGACATTCTTCCCACTGATCACCAATGTAAGGAGTATTCTTTCCACTGATCACCAATGTAATGAACATTCTTTCCACTGATCACAACTGTAATGAACATTCTTTGCACTGATCACCAATGTAATGAACATTCTTTCCACTGATTACCAAGGGTTTCCTTGAGACTTAAAAATTATTTCAAGGGATCCTCTAGCGTAAAAAGGTTGAGAAAGGCTGTCTTAGTTGATCTGTATTACGATCGATTCTCAGACAGACTCACATAGTAATTTCTTCAATCAGTCATAAATGACTGGCAAATTGATTTGGCCATGGCCAAGTCAAATTCAATCAGGGTCTCACGTGACTGAATGCTGGGCCTTTGGTTTGCTGTTTTTATGCAATTTGATCAGTTAAGCTGCATTAAATGCTTGCTTACAATGAAAATACTGGTACAGTCATTGTAAGGGGTCTCCGAAAAAGGCACTGGCCTACAGAGTGTAAGAGGGTGAAGTGTGCAGTTGTTGGAGTTTTCAGAACAAAAGCCACTTAATTGGATACATGGAGATAATTTTAAGCTTAGTAGTAGTTATTTGTAGTCATTTGGACCTGTTCTGTAATGTGAAAGCTATCATGTGATGCAACCAAGTGGCTCCCTTGGCTCTGATGAGTGCCAGGAACATACTCCACCATTTATAGCTACGAAGGTAACTCTGTCACCTTAATCCAATCAATGTAACAAAGTAAATTATCATAGGGACAATCCTTGGTTTCGTAAGAAGGCGGCTGTTCAGTGTTACGCCAAAGAGCTATGGGAAGGGATTCCCTGCTCCACATCTTTATGTATTCAAATGGGAGCAGATATTCATGACATCTTTGAACTGATATGGCCACGTTGGAATCCTCACCTTAGGTGCTAGAGGACATTGTCCTAGCACCAAAAACTGGGAAGTCAGGTTTGTGTTGGGCTGTAATGTTTTGAATAACAACCAAAGTTGTTGTCTCCGCATCTACACACTAGATCAGATGTTCAAGACATTGTCAATCATATAAAAAACAGGGTAGATGCAATTCATGATGAGATCCCAACTGTCCATACATCTCCCCCACTTAACATACCATGTCTACCACAACATACAATTCTTTCTTCTTTTGATTCTGTTAAAATAGAGGTTACTAAACTTTTCTCAGACGCTCACCTGATTACCTGCCCATGGACCCCGTACCCTCACAACGTTTCTGGTCACCATCTTGTTCTATTTTGTACCCTCTAACCCACACCTTCAAACTCTTCCTCTCTACTGGCATCTTCCCCTTCCCTCTAAAACAAGCACTGGTCACCCTAATACTTTAAAAGCCTTCACTGGACACCACCTGTCTGAACAACCTCTGACCCATCTCCTTGCTTCTGCATTCCTTCAAACTTCTAGAACACCTGGTCCACTGCTGTCTGAACGTCTACCTTACTGATAACAACCTTCTTGACCACTTACAGTCTGGCTTTCGACAATAATGCTTTGCAGAAAATGCCCTTCTATAACTTACCAACACCTTAATATTATTATTATTATTATTACATTGAGTTTATATAGCACCAAAGGGTTTGTTCAGCGCTGTACAATAGAGGGGGGACAATACATGAAACAGTACAACAATAACAAACAACGTACGAGGGGTAAGAGGGCCCTACTCTTTCGAGCTTACAATCTAGAAGGGAGGGGGTAGTGGTACAGGAGGAAGTGGCTGTGGGGGATGGAGTGGTAGGAGGAATGAAGGAGAACGGCTGTTAGGTGAGGGTGGGGTAGGCTTCCCTGAAGAGGTGGGTTTTCAGGGAGCGCCTGAAGGTGAGGAGGGAAGGTGACAGTCTGATGGATTGGGGTAGTGAGTTCCAGAGGATGGGGGAGGACCTGGAGAAGTCTTTTTCAGTCGTGCGTGGGAGGAGGAGACCAGGGAGCAAGATAGGAGGTCCTGTGAAGAGCGAAGGGTACGGGTAGGGCTGGTACGGGAATAAGGTTGGTGAGGTAGTTAGGGGCAGTGTTGTGAATGGCTTTGAAGGTCAGAGTGAGTACTTTGAATTTGATGCATTGGGCAATAGGGAGCCAGTGGAGGGATAGGCAGAGGGGGGTGGCAGAGGTGGAGAGGCTGGTGAGGTGGATGAGTCTGGCCGCTGAGTTCAGGATGGTCTGAAGCGGGGAGAGCTTGCATTGGGGTAGGCCGGTGAGGGAGTTGCAGTAGTTGAGGCGTGAGATAATCAGGGAGTGTACGAGTAGTTTAGTGGTGTCTGGGGTAAGGAAGGTGCGTATCTTGGCGATGTTGCGAAGGTGGAGCCTGCATGTGTTTGTAAGTGATTTGACATGAGGTTGGAAGGAAAGGTTTGAGTCCAGAATGACGCCAAGGACTTTGGCTTGCGGGGCGGGATTGATGGTGGTGTTGTTGGTAGTGATGGATAGGATGGGGGGGGGGCGCGGGGAGGGGTAAAGACGAGAAGCTTAATATCTTCTAAACCAATGGCCCCCAGGTTATACCTATAACAATTAGACCTGTATGCTGCCTTTGATACAGTTGACCACCTGTTCCTCCTCAAAGAACTTCACTCTCTTAGCCTCCAAGACTCGGCTGGTTGTTAGTTCTCCTCTTACCTACCTAAGCATGCCTTCAGTCTTACCTACAGCCACATCTCTTCCTCTCCTCTTCTTATAGGAGTCCCCTAAGGCTGCTGCCTTTGGTACAGTTGACCACCTGTTCCTCCTCAAAGAACTTCATTCTCTTAGCCTCCAAGACTCGGCTGGTTGTTGGTTCTCCTCATACCTACATAAGCATGCCTTCAGTCTTACCTACAGCCGCATCTCTTCCTCTCTTCTTATTATAGGAGTCCCCTAAGGCTGCTGCCTTTGATACAGCCCCATCTCTTCCTCTCCTCTTCTTATAAGATTCCCCTAAGGCTCTGTCTTTGGTCCTCTTCTGTTCATATCTACACCTCTTCCTTTATGTTCCAGGCATTTGTCCTTGAACACATAACCTGAAGCTTTCATACAGGTGCCTACCAGTCTGATGATACATACACCTGGCGCAGGATGCAACATTTTGAAGGATACACCACGAAGCAATTTCCTGTTTCACTAGTCCAGCTTGACTCTGCCGCCTCTCTCCCAGTGACAGCACAGGATCCAGCTGGAGACCCCATGTATGCTCATAATTTCTCTTCCGTACCATGCGGCTAGGTCCCTAGGGCCTCTGCCATGCGGGTCCGGTCCCGATTGCTGGGGTACTGACCACTTCTTTCACTATGCATAAGACCCATCACCCCCTCTGGTAACACTCACCCACTGTCTGCCTGTTTTCTCTCTGGTATTTGTTGCCCCTAGCAATGGCATGTCACCACTTCACCCAGTGTGTGCGTTACAGGCTCTGTTCTATACGCTGTTACCACCATGCACCCCTTTAACCACTTCAGTACCAGGCACTTTCACCCTCTTCCTGCCCAGGCCAATTTTCTACTTTAAGCGATGTCGCACTTTGAATGACATGGATGCAACACTGTACACATATGACATTTTTATACTTTTTTTTTAGACAGAGCTTTCTTTTGGTGGTATTTAATCACCACTGGGGGGTTTTAATGTTTTTGATAAAAAAAGGAAAAAAAATTGTTATACGACTTTGCAAGTAATTTTCCTTCTTCACTGATGTGCACTGATCAGGCTACACTGATGGCACTGATAAATGGCACCTATGAGGCTACACTGATGGGCACTGATGAGGCTGCCTTGATGGGCACTGATAAGGCTCCACTGATGGTCACTGATAAGGCGGCACTGATGGTCACTGATGAGGCTCCACTGATGGTCACTGATGAGGTGCCACTAATGGTCACTGATGCAGCTCCACTGATGGTCACTGATAGGTGGCACTGATAAGCAGGGGACAATGATCAGTGTAAGTGTGCCCAGTCACTGGATCCCAGGTTATCGGCTCTCCTTCCCTCACACAGTGCAAGCGGTGAAGAAAGGAAAAAGCTGATAGCCGGCATTTGTTTACCCAGAACTGCAAAATCACGTATATATACCCGCACCACCATTCGCAACCTCGGCTGTCAGTCACCTGGTCCCGGACGATGATTACTCGCCGGCGCCCAGTGATTGCCGAGGATCTCCGATGGGGGGAACTGTTCGTAAACAATACAGATTTCTCCCCTCTCAGCTCCTGCATACTGCTTTGTCTGGCTTTGCATAGCAGAGCCATACAAAGCAGTGTGCTTACAGTGAAGCACATAGACAGCACACAGTTAACCCTTTGATGGCCCCAGATGTTAACCCCTTCCTGCCCAGTGCCATTAGTACAGTGTCAGTGCTTTTTATTAGCACTCTTCACTGTATTGGTGTCAGTGGGGATGTCAGTGACACCAAGTCAGTTCCCCCCCAGTGTCAGAATGCCCGCCGCAGTCCCGCTATAAGTCGCTGATCGCCACCATTACTAGTGAAAAAAAAAATCCCAGTATCTATACCGCCATTTGTAGACACTATAACTTTCATGTAAAGCAATTAATTTACATGTATTGGGATATTTTAGCGAAGACACGGAGCAGAATACATTTGATTTTTTAAATTTGATTTTTTAAATTTTTTTACTGGACATGTTTTATAGCAAAAAGTCAAAAATATTGTTTTTTTTCTCAAAATTGTTGGTCTTTTTTTGTTTATAGCGCAAAAAAATAAAAACCGCACAGGTGATCAAATACCACCAAAAGAAAGCTCTATTCGTGGGGGAAAAAGGGCGTAAATTTCATTTGGGTGCAGTGCTGCATGACCGCGCAATTGTCAGTTAAAGTAATAGAGCGCCGTACAACAAAAAATGGCCTGGTCAGGAAGCGGGGGAAATCCTCAGGAGGGCAAGGGGTTAGGGTCCTTGCCACTTGTTAGAGTTAGGATTAGGGGTTTGGGTTAATATTTTATTTATGATCTTATTATTTATCTATTATTATTATTCTTTGGCAGAGTTAGAGTGTTATTATTACTAATAATAATAATAGAATAAATGTAAAATAAATACACACATAATCATAAATACTATGTAATAAATATTAATTAACCCCCTAACCCTTAAAATATATATATTAAATAATAATAATAAACACCCAAACCCGAACAAAAAACACAATAATACATGAATAAATGTAAAATAAATACACAAATAAATATAATCATAAATAAATAATATGTAATAATAATTAACCTTAACCCCCTAACCCTTAAAAAAGTAATAAAATAATAATAACAATTTTTTGTTATTATTACTTTTTAAGGGTTAGGGGGTTAGGGTTAATTATTATTTATTATTACATAGTATTTATTTATGAATATTTTTGTTTCTGTATTCAGTTATTATTATATTTTTTGTTCGGGTTTGGATGTTTTATTATTAATATATATATTTTTTTAAGGGTTAGGGGGTTAAGGTAGGGGCAGGGGCGGACTGACAACTCATGGGGCCCTCGGGCAATAGGGGATCATGGGGCCCCAGTGTCCTTGCCCAAACTTGAAAAAGCCTATGAGAAAGGTACCAGGGGCATCTCATGGGGCCCCCTACTGACCCCGGGCCCTTGGGCAGTGCCCGAGTTTCCACATGGTCAGTCTACCCCTGGGTAGGGGTTAATTTTTATTCATTATTTATCATGATTTTTTTTTTATTTCTGTATTTATTTTACATTTATTTATTAATATATTATTACCTTTTTGTTTTAACATTTTTTAATTTGAGCAGAAAATTGTGCAAAAAAAAAAGTGCGGAAAAACGCGGCAATCGTGTGTTCCTATTCATTTCTATAGGAATAAAAATGCGGCAAAAACACGCAAATCTGTCCAATTCGAGCTACAAAAAAAGCTCCAAAACTTGTTTGACTCAGGCGTTTGGAGTGGAGATGCGAACTGTCTCCGTTGGGAATAATAATTTTTTTCTCCTGAAGCGTTTTGGAGCTTCGAGCTATAAAACGCTCAGGTGTGAATGAGGCCTTAAGTGCGGTTTTTTGGGTCACAGGTGACTGAGCCAGAAAAACGCATTTAAAAAAAGCATATTGCGTCTTACAACGCACCATTTTTGTTTTTTTCATTTTAATTTTTTTTTCACATTTTAAGTTTTTTTTCCACTTTTATTTTTAATTTTCCACATTTGTTACATTTTTCTATTGTTTTTATTTGTAAGGAGGGCCGCACGGTAAGCAGCCCATGTATTTGTAAGCAAAGTCTGCTCCAAGATTTTGCCAGCCCAAGTACAGAGCGGGAAGTCAAACATGGCGGCTTCCATGCTTCCTCCTCACATTTAGCTTTGCCTTAGCTTCTAAAATGCCTCTCTGATCAACCAACCAATCAGAGCCCTCATAGCTGATCAACCATCTAATCAGACCCTCTCATCCCGAGCAGCCGCAGTGTACTTAGTGGGAGATGGGCTGCTGTAGGCGACTGGTGTGGGCGGGGCTGGGTTGATGCTGTTCCCGGTGAACTTCCTTGTTGGTGTGGGCGGGTTTCTAGGTGGTGTTCCCTCGCTAGTGTAGGCGGGGCTCTAGGTGGTATTCCCTGCTTGGTGTGGGCGCGGTTCTAGATGGTATTCCCTGCTTGGTGTGGGCGTGGTTCTAGGTGTTTTCCTGATTGGTGTAGGCGGGTCTGCGGGGTTCCCTGATTGGTGTGGGCGGGCCTGTAGTGGGTGTTCCTGGTCTGTACGATGCAGGGTAGAAGTCAGTCCGCGGTTTGAGGACACGGAAGAGGCCGCTCTGGCTTTCAGGTACCCGGACTATCACGGTGTGCATGCTGTATAGGACTACATCTCCCAGCATTCCCCGCACGTCTGGGTACACTCGCAGGGCATGCTGGGAGCGGTGTGGGCGGGGCTGTCTCTACACTGATGAGGCTTTGTTCTGGATTTTTACTGGCAATGTGCAGTCTATCATAGTCCTCTGCTCGCCTGTGCTGGCCCAGCTCCTCCTGTGTTATCATAGCCCTTGTCTTGGAATGCTAGTGCTGGCCCAGCTCCTCTCTCCTTACTGTACACAGCCCTCTGCCTTTCTGGAAGTGTATACTGCCTTTGCTGGCCCAGCTCCTCTCTTTAATGTCAAAGCCCTCTCCTCTTCCACGAGTGTCAGTTGTCTGTGTTGGCCCAGCTTCTCTGTTCTTGTTTGTTATAGCCCTCTGCTCTTCTGCAAGTGCTGACCTAACTCCTTTTCTGGGTGTTTCCAATATCTGTGCTGGCCCAGCTCCCCTTCGCCCCTCCATCATAGACCTATGCTGTTTTGGGAGAGACTAAATATTGCCTATACTGGCCCAGCTCCTCCCTCCATGTCTTAGCCCTTTTGCTTTTCTGGAAGTGCCTAATTACTGTCTGTACTGACCCAGCTCCTCCCTTCTTTCACCTCATAGCCCTCTCCTCTTCTTTGATTGTCTCTAGTTATGGTTTGTGCTGGCCCAGCTCCTCTGTCCTTGCACTGCAGGGCAATTTGTGTTTTATGGGAGTGTCTGCTGTCCATGCTGCCCCAGCCCCTCCCTCTCCCTTCCAGGCCTTAGCTCCTCATCTTAAAGTGTCTAATTATTGTGAGCGCTGGCCTTTTTGATAGGATTCACTGTGCTGGCCCAGCTCCTTCCTCCTTCCATATCATAGCTCTCTTTTTTTCTGAGAGTGTCCAAATATTGCCTGTGCTAACCCAGCTCCTTTCCCCTTTATGTCCAAGACCTCTCCTCTTCTGCAAGTGCCTAATTACTGTCTGTGCTGGCCCAGCTCCTCCCTCCTTACACATGATAGCCCTCTTCTTTTTTGGGAGTGTCTGTGCTGGCCCAGCTCCTCTTTCTTACACATCATTGCTCCTCTCGTCTTCTTCTGACTACTGTTAATATTCTGGCCTAAAATGCTGCAAAAAAAAAAACAACACAAAAATGTCTCTGGCACTGAAGGGTTAATAATTGACATATCTGTGATCAATAAATGAATAAACAGTTGCAGAGCTGGAATGTCTGACCGGGGTGTGGCTTTAGGAAGACCCACCTCTACTCACCTGTGATTGGCCCTTTGCTTTATCGGGGATCATGCGACTACATGCCTGTGACTGGCCCTTCCCTTTACCAGGGGTCATGTGACTGAATGCCTTTGGTTGACCCTCTTTATCAGGGATCATGTGACTAAGGGTCAGTTCACACTCCATGCGTTTCAGTCGCTTTGTTTCTGCATCCAAAATGCACAGAAAGTAGGTGATAAGGGTGTCAGTGTCAGTTCACACCAGTGCTTGTAGTTCCAGATGAATAAAAAAACAAGTAGAACAGGCTGCATTATTCCTGCACAGAACTGTACTGGAACACATAACGCACCAAAAATGCACAGCTGTCCCTATTTAAATTGAAGAAAAAGAGACAGGGAAAAAATGAACTGGAATGCAGCAAAAACACACCGCAACACGTCAAAAACACGTGAAAAATGCATCCAGAACGCATCTGGACTGCATTCCTATTGTGTGAACAGGCCCTAAATGCCTGTGATTGGCCCTCCCCTTTATCGGGGGTCATGCGACTACATGCCTGTGATTGGCCCTCCCCTTTATCGGGGGTCATGCGACTACATGCCTGTGATTGGCCCTCCCCTTTATCGGGGGTCATGCGACTACATGCCTGTGATCGGCCCTCCCCTTTTATCGGGGGTCATGCGACTACATGACTATGGTTTTCCCTCCCCTTTATCGGGGGTCATGCGACTACATGCCTGTGATTGGCCCTCCCCTTTATCGGGGGTCATGCGACTACATGCCTGTGATTGGCCCTCCCCTTTTATCGGGGGTCATGCGATTACATGACTGATTGGCCCTCCCCTTTATCGGGGGTCATGCGATTACATGACTGTGATTGGCCCTCCCCTTTTATCGGGGGTCATGCGGCTACATGCCTGTGATTGGCCCTCCCCTTTTATAAGGGGTCATGCGATTACATCACTGTGATTGGCCCTTCCCTTTATCGGGGGTCATGCGACTCCATGCCTGTGATTGGCCCTCCCCTTTATCTGGGGTCATGTGACTACATGCCTGTTATTGGCCCTCCCCTTTATATGGGATAATGTGACTAAATTCCCATGGTTGGCCCTCCCCTTTATCAGGATCATGTGACTGAATGCCTATGGATGTCCCTCCCCTTTATCAGGGATCATGTGACTACATGCTTGTGATTGGCCCTCCCCTTTACCAGGGACCAGACTGCCTTTGGTTATCACTCTCCTTCACCAGGATCATGTGAGTGAATGCCGATGTTTTAGACACAGGACATGTAGAGGAGGCTGGGAATGGGACATATTTCTGCCGGCTGTCAGTCTGGGGATCCATCTTACCCCGCTGTTTTGTGATAAAGTTGATGTATACCCTCCGTATCCCCAGTGAGGTGACTGACCTCAGGTGATACACTGCAATTGAAACAAATCCTCCTACATAAGTTGTACCTGTTCATCTGCAGTATTCTCTGCTCTACATCTGTTCAAAGTGCTGAATTTATAAAGCTTGTATGAGAATTCAGAAAAATGGAGGCGGAGAGCTGAAGTTACACTCTGCAGAGAGCTGATTGGAGGGAAAGGACACGCCCCCCCTCCTTACAGCATACAGGGACAGAGCTAAGGCTGTCAATCTGTTGAAGGTCCCTCCCTTGTCACCATTGTTCTCTTGGTGTCAGGAACAGGGGCGGACTGACAACTCATGGGGCCCCCAGGCAATAGGGGATCATGGGGCCCCTGTGTCCTTGCCCAAACTCAAAAAAGCCTATGAAAAAGGTACCAGGGGCATCTTATGGGGCCCTCTACTGACCCCGGGCCCTCGGGCAGTGCCCGAGTTTCCAAATGGTCAGTCTGCCACTGGTCAGGAATACTTGTCAGAAGTGGTTCATGCTGACAGAGAAAGGAGGCAGCCGACAGAAGTGACACTTAGTGCCCTGGACTGAGACACACTATAGAGGGAGGTGCTTTGTTCATATTTCATGTCTGAGGTTTACAACCACTTTAACATGAGGCCAATGATTCCACATGTAATATTTATACTTCACTCCATTGTTCTCCTTCTTGTCTCTTTATTAGGGTTCTCGGCACGATGGACGTTGAGGCGTGTTCTGCTGCAGCCTCCGACAAAGACAAGGCTGTGAAGACTCACTTTAAGGTGACGAGGTTTATTATGGAGGCCGGTGAGTGCTGTCAGAGTACACTGCAATCCCACATATTGATCTCTTCCTGTAGAGTGATTGAGGAGACGGTTATAAAGAGAGCGAGGCGGCTGTTCGGTGTCAGAGCCACGGCTTCCATCCAGGTCCTGCTTGTTCTTAGGTCGTACATGTCTGTGTCCTCAGCAGCATGTGCACAGTGATGTCATTCTTCAGATCTTGCAATGATCTGGGATTTGTTGGGCAATGACAGCCACCAGCATTGGATGGAAGATTCATTAGGAGGGAGACTGTTGGTGGGTATGGAAGGAACCGGAGGGAGACTGTTCTCGGTGCTGGGTATGGAAGGAACCGGAGGGAGACTGTTCTCGGTGCTGGGTATGGATGGAACTGGGAGACTTTTCCTTCTGGTGGGTATGGATGGACCCGGAGGTAGACTATTCTCGGTGCTGGGTATGGAAGGAACTGGAGGGAGACTGTTCTCGGTGCTGGGTATGGAAGGAACTGGAGGGAGACTGTTCTCGGTGCTGGGTATGGAAGGAACTGGAGGGAGACTGTTCTCGGTGCTGGGTATGGAAGGAACCGGAGGGAGACTGTTCTCGGTGCTGGGTATGGAAGGAACTGGAGGGAGACTGTTCTCGGTGCTGGGTATGGAAGGAACTGGAGGGAGACTGTTCTCGGTGCTGGGTATGAATGGACCTGGAGGCAAAGTGTTCTCTGTGCTGGGTATGGAAGGAACAGGAGGGAGACTGTTCTCGGTGCTGGGTATGGAAGGAACAGGAGGGAGACTGTTCTCGGTGCTGGGTATGGAAGGAACAGGAGGGAGACTGTTCTCGGTGCTGGGTATGGAAGGAACAGGAGGGAGACTGTTCTCGGTGCTGGGTATGGAAGGAACAGGAGGGAGACTGTTCTCGGTGCTGGGTATGGAAGGAACAGGAGGGAGACTGTTCTCGGTGCTGGGTATGGAAGGAACAGGAGGGAGACTGTTCTCGGTGCTGGGTATGGAAGGAACAGGAGGGAGACTGTTCTCGGTGCTGGGTATGGAAGGAACCGGAGGGAGACTGTTCTCGGTGCTGGGTATGGAAGGAACCGGAGGGAGACTGTTCTCGGTGCTGGGTATGGAAGGAACCGGAGGGAGACTGTTCTCGGTGCTGGGTATGGAAGGAACCGGAGGGAGACTGTTCTCGGTGCTGGGTATGGAAGGAACAGGAGGGAGACTGTTCTCGGTGCTGGGTATGGAAGGAACCGGAGGGAGACTGTTCTCGGTGCTGGGTATGGAAGGAACCGGAGGGAGACTGTTCTCGGTGCTGGGTATGGAAGGAACCGGAGGGAGACTGTTCTCGGTGCTGGGTATGGAAGGAACCGGAGGGAGACTGTTCTCGGTGCTGGGTATGGAAGGAACCGGAGGGAGACTGTTCTCGGTGCTGGGTATGGATGGAACTGGGAGACTTTTCCTTCTGGTGGGTATGGATGGACCCGGAGGTAGACTATTCTCGGTGGTGAGTATGGAAGGAACTGGAAGGAGACTGTTCTCGGTGCTGGGTATGAAAGGAACTGGAGGGAAACTGTTCTCGGTGCTGGGTATGGAAGGAACTGGAGGGAGACTGTTCTCGGTGCTGGGTATGGAAGGAACTGGAGGGAGGCTGTTCTCGGTGCTGGGTATGGAAGGAACTGGAGGGAGACTGTTCTCGGTGCTGGGTATGGAAGGAACTGGAGGGAGACTGTTCTCGGTGCTGGGTATGGAAGGAACTGGAGGGAGACTGTTCTCGGTGCTGGGTATGGAAGGAACTGGAGGGAGACTGTTCTCGGTGCTGGGTATGAATGGACCTGGAGGCAAAGTGTTCTCTGTGCTGGGTATGGAAGGAACAGGAGGGAGACTGTTCTCGGTGCTGGGTATGGAAGGAACCGGAGGGAGACTGTTCTCGGTGCTGGGTATGGATGGAACTGGGAGACTTTTCCTTCTGGTGGGTATGGATGGACCCGGAGGTAGACTATTCTCGGTGGTGAGTATGGAAGGAACTGGAAGGAGACTGTTCTCTGTGGTGGGTATGGATGGACCTGGAGGGAGACTTTTCCTTCTGGTGGGTATTGATGGACCTGGAGGTAGACTGTTCTCATTGGTGGGTGTGAATGGCCCTGGAATTAGACTGTTCTCAGTGGTGGTATGAACCTGGAGGGAGACTAGTCTGGTGACGAGTATAGACAAGGCGGGAGAGTGTTCTTGATGACCTGTATTGATGGATCTGTAGGGAGACTTTTCTAGTGATAGATATGGATGGACCTAGAAGGTGATTTTTCTGAGCGATGAGTATAAATCTTTAGGGAGGGTGTTATGGGTGGTGAGCATGGATAATCCTGGAGGAAACTGATCTGGTGAAATGTTTAGATGGATCTAGAAGGAGACTGCTCTAGGTGACAGATGTGGACATGCAGGGAGACTGTTCTGGTAACCAGTATCCTATTGCTGTAATGAGCTTTTACACATAGTAGGCAGAATGGGGGGGGGGGGGGGAGTTCAAATGGGCCTGGAAGGAGATTGTTCTGTATGGATGGACCTGGAGGGAGATCATATTTGTTATAAGCATGGAAAGACCTGGCGGGAGACTGTTTTGGGTGACAGGCATGGATGAATCTGGAGGAAATATATGAGTGATGGGCATGGCTGCACCTAAAGGGAGAGTGTGTTGGTTTATGAGTATGGCAGGTATGGATGGGCCTAGAGGGTGAGTGTTCTGGATGATGGGTATGAATGGACTGGGGGTGAAAATGTTCTGAATGATGGGCATGGATGGACCTAAAGGGAGACTGTTCTGAATGATGGGTATGAACCTGGAAATATATTGGTCTGGATGATGAGTATGCAGAGACCAGGAGGTAGACTATTCTTGGTGTGGATAGACCTAGAGAAAAACTATTCTGGGTGACAGGTATGGATGGACTTAGGAGACTGTTCTGTGTGATGGGTATGGAAGGACCTAACGGGAGGTTGTTTTGGGTAATGGATATTTGAACTACTTTGGGTGATAGGTTCAGATGGACATAGAGCGAGATTGTTCTGGGTGATGGACATGGAAAGTGGAGAGAAACTGTTTTGAGTGACAGGTATGGATGGACCTGGAAGGAGACTGTTCTGGTGATGGATAGACTTAGGAGACTGTTCTGGGAGATGGTTGTAGATGGACCTGGACAAAAAAATGTTGTGATTAGGTATGTGTAACGGACCGCCTGACAGCACCTCTATCAGTCCCCTGGTAGAGCCTCCCCAGAGTGCGGAGTCTAAGCACCGGAGCACTTGTTCACCAGGGCCCCTGATGGTGGGGATGGACTTGGAGCGCTCCGGTACCAGGTCGCAACTACCAGGTATCTCCAACAGGGGTAGAGGAGTCTGACAGGGGCTCCAGAGAGCTAGGAGTCTGATGTAAGGGAGCCTAGTGATCCCTGCGGGGTGGGTGGATGGATGAGCTAAATCAGAGTCATGCAGGCAGGGTCGGCAACTGGCGGATCGGTAAGGTACAAAACGGTAGGCAAAGGATAGTCTGGTCACACGCAGGGTCAATACCAGGAGGTCAGATCTAAACGGGAACATCCAGGAGCAGAGTCAGGCAAGCCAAGGGGTCAGGACGGGAGAAGGCAACAAGGTCAAAACAATCCAGATCAGAAGTTTTTTTTTTTTTTTTTTTTTTTTTTTTCCCATCAGACTGAATCACAACTACTCAGCAGTAACTGTCAAAAACAAGAACTTAACTGAGCTGTGTTCCTTGCATCATCTAGGACAGTAAAAGGCAAATACAAAAGCTAAAAGACCCCAATTTCTCAGGGAGGCTCCCGCCTCCCCTCCCACCACCTCCTATACCTCCATAACGCATTCGCACCATCCTCTCCCATCCGCTTTCTTTCCACCACTAGCATAAAGTACAATCTAGCAAAACACCAGTCAACACAATCACTTTCCGACAGATCCAACTTCCCCTTTTGCAAAGCACACCGGGCCTCCCACATCACCTCTCTAAAAATAGCCGAAAACACATACGCCCGCCTTTGTACCACCTTCCCTCCTTCCACTAGTCCAAACACTCCAGCTTCAAAAGTAATATTCTGAACACCCACCACCTTATGCACAAATCCACCCAACCTCCTCCACACTTCCTTTGCAAAGCCACAATCCCAAAAAACGTGCCTGACATTCTCAACTCCCCCACAACCTTCTCTTGGACACCTCTCACTCCTCACCAAATCTCTCCCTTTCAGGAAATCCATTGTAAGCAAGACATTATGCAACGACATCCATACAACTTCCTTCTGTTTATTTGTCACCCCTACCATTCCCATATTCCTCCAGCAATCTTCCGTCTGTTTCGAGCCCAAGCCCCTGATGTTAGTTAATAGCTCTGCCCTCCTCAACCATCTCCAAAGACTCTCTTTCTTCCCCGCCTCCTGCCCCAACTCACCCAGAGAGTGGTCCCTAAAAAACTTCCCCATGCCAAGATAATATGCAGGGGACACTAGGGACATGGGCCGCGTAAGGTCCTTCTCACACCACCCCCATCTCAACAGAGGCCATCCTATCAAAAACCTCATTAAGGCAGCTACAGCACCACCCGTGTCAAAGGCCTTCCAATGCACCAACCACCACTGTATCTCCAGGAACCGGGCAATATTGGGAAAGTCATAACCTCCCAAAGACACAGCCTTCATCACCACCTCCCTAGCCACTCTCTCCATTTTGGACCCCCAAAAGAACTGGAATAACATCCGGGTCACAGTTTGACACATCCTCTTATTAAATGGAAAGATCACCCCAAAGTATAACAACACAGGGAGAACTACCGCTTTAACAATAAGAGTCTTTCCAGATAAGGACAGCCTCCTCATCTTCCACAGCCCCAGCTTCTTGACCACCTTCCCTATACTCCTCTCAGCATTCACCTGATTCATTAAATTCCTCTCAAAATGGACTCCCAGGACATCCAACTCCTCCACCTTCTCCAAACTACTCCGGGACACATCACAGGATCCGCTAAGAACACAAACCTTGCTCTTACTCCAATTAATCCTCAAACCAGACATTCCACCAAAAATTTTAAGCTGCAATTCAGCCCTTCCCAGATCTCTAGCGGACCCACACAAGAGCGTGATATCATCCATATAGCAGAGAGCCTTGGAGCATTCATTCCCACAGCCCGGTACAAACATCCCTTGAAAGACCTTGTCCTTCTGCAGGTGCCTCAGCAACGGCTCCATGACACAAATGAAGGCAATCGGCGACAGGGGGCACCCCTGGCGCACCCCGGACCTCACCTCCACCGCCCCCGTCAAAGTGCCATTTACCAGGATCCTACTCTGCACACCCTGGTACAGACCCTCCACCATAGCCACAAAACCTCCAGGCAAGCCCATCCGCCTCAATACAGCAAATAAATACCTGTGAGACACCCGATCGTACGCCTTCTCTAAATCTATGCCAGCCACCGCCAAAGGGGTGTTATTGCTCTGAGCGTAATATATCAGATCCCTCAAGAGGATCAGGTTATCAGAGATTCGCCTGCCAGGCACTGCACACACCTGCCATTTTCCAATTACTCCAGAAATAATACCACTCAGTCTATTGGCCAGAAGTTTTGCCAATATCTTATAATCACAGTTGAGCAACGTGATTGGCCTCCAATTCTTAACCTCCCTTTGATCCCCTTTCTTGTATAACAATGTAATTATACCCTCCCTCATTGATCTGGACACCACCTTCCACTCAAAACATATTTTCATCACTTCCACCACATACTTTCCCACCACTGGCCAGAATTTCACATAGAACTCTATGGGCAATCCATCCTCCCCTGGGGTCTTGTTCCTGCTCATACTCCTCACAACACCCTCCACTTCTACCTCCGTCACAGGATCCAACAGAGTTTCAGCTTCCTCATCACCCAGATTTCCTTCCACCACAGCACAGTAATTTTCAATCTCCTCCTCCTTACCACCTCCACTCCCATCATACAATCTATCATAGAACGCCTTGACCGCCTCCTCCATCCTTGCCCCATACACCTCCTCGCCTCCTTCCAGTACAGTCTGAAAAATCCTCTTTGGGCCAAAGGTCTTCTTAAAAAAGAATCTGGAGCATTGTTCGTCCTCTTCCATCACCTGGATCTTAGCCCGGAAGACAATCTCCCTGCCCCGCTTCTCCAGAAAAACCTTCCTCTCCTCCCGAACCTCCTTTATCTCCTTTTCCACCTCCACTCCCATCTTTCTACACTGCAGCAAAAAATGCAGCCTGTCTATCAAGTTCCGACTCTCCTCCCGCTTCTTCCGTGCCTTCTCACTCCCCAATTTCTTAAAAAAACCTCCAATCCGTCTCTTTGCCCAATCCCACCACTCCAAAGCATCCTCAAAAAACCGCTTCCTGAAGGTGAGTCCCTCAAAGAAGGACACAAAGGCTTCAAACACACCCTCCTCCTCCAAACAAGCCCAGTTCAACTTCCACAGCCCCCTTCCAAACTGCACCCCTGCTTCCAAATCAAAAGAAGCAGTAATCAGGCAGTGATCAGAAAACAGAGTAGGCTCCACACGGTACCCCTTAATCTTAACAAAATGTGAGACAAAAATAAAATCTATCCGGGACCTAACTGATCCCTTATCTGAAAAAAAGGTAGAGGAAGGCTTCCCCTTTTCCACCTCCATCCCCACATCTTTCAAATGAAAGTCCCCCACCATCTCATTTAGCACCTTAGAGGACACATCAATTCTCCCTCCCTCTCCACTCACCCCCTCTCTCTCCGCACTCGTCCTCACACAGTTAAGGTCTCCAACAAGCATTGTTGGGACTCTTCCAGGCAGCCACAATTTCACGGTATTCAGGAAATCACACCGCTCTCTCCTATCAGCCGGGGCGTAGCAGTTCAACACACGAAACCTCTTCCCCAGAAATTCCAACATCACCACCTGCAGTCTACCGGGCACCACCACCTCATGGGACACACACTGCACAGCAGCATTCTTAATTAGAACCCCCACACCTTCACTCCGTACCCCACACATAGGAGCCCAGAAGGATGCCCCCTGCTTCCACTCCGCTTCAAGACCTCTCCCCATTCCACATTCCTGCAGACAAATCACATCTGCCTTCACATTACTTAACTCCTCCAAGATCACCGCCCTCCTCTCCCTAGAAACGACACTCCTTACATTGATGGAGCTAATGGTCAGCGCCATCATAATGAAATAAATGAGCCCACAGACAGCCATCATACAGAATATTAATGGTCCATCTGTGACCCATCCATACTCAAACTCAAGCCACTCCCATGACTCTTCTGACGTCTCCTCGGCACAGGAGACCTGGCAGACTCCGCCTCGGAATCCCCATCCAATGGTGTGGGAGTGCTGCTACCACCGCCTGCCTCCTGCACCTCCACCCGCGCTCTTTTACTGGCCGACAGAGCCTCCGCCCCCGGCACATACACCACAAGCCGCTGCCCACATTCCAGGCTAGCTTCACTGTCAACGTCCTCAAATTCCTCCCCCTCGTCACTCGAGGACAGACCACCCATCAGCGCCTCCAACACTCCAGGACCGGAGGCACTGGTTAACATGAAGTCCTTCTCCCGCTGCAGATCCTCCTCTCCCGGCGGAGACAACAGTAGACGCCGCTCCTCCTCCTCTCCACCGAAGACTCTAGGCACGCCCCCTTCCACTCCGGTGCCGGCCTCCCCCGTCTCGGGCACAGCGTTCCCGGAGCCGGCGTTCCCGCTCACCCCCGCACACCCGGTGGCTACACCGGAACCCCCGGCTCCGTTCACTTCCGCTGCAACCTCGGCGGGCGCAGTGTCATCAGCCGAAAAGACAGGGGGCTGGACAGGCGGATCCCTACCAACGGGTCCCGCACCATCCTTCACCTCCCATGCCTTCCTCCCCGGCCTCGACTGCCCTTTAGCTCCCACCTTCTCCTGTTGTCCAGTAAGTCTCTTCTCCACCGCAGCCCATCTCTTCGCTGCAAAGTATTCCTCACACTGTTTAGCCAAATGGCCTGTTTTTTTACAAATGTCACAGAGCTTCCTATCTCTGCACTCTCCCGAGGGATGACCCTCTTTCTTGCAAAATCTGCACTTAGGTCTCAGTTCACAGTCTCCACTTGTATGGCCATACACAAGACATTTCCTGCAGTAACTAGGCTGCCCTGGGTAAAAGAGAAAGCCCCTCTCACCTCCAATGGTAAAGACTGCAGGGGGCCTCCGCACCCCTCCTACACAGTCAGGATCCATTTTAAACCTTCCCATGAAACGATACTTTCCAGACCAAATCCCATATCTGTTCAGGACTCTGTCTCCCCCTCTCAACTCATCACAGTAGGTGTGCAAGAATGCCCACACCAGATGTAAGTCCGCAAAGGGGTTGTACATATGCACAGTTATTACCTTTTCTTCTTGCATGAACAGTGGTGTTACCTCAAACTTTCCCATGACAGCAGAATCCACAGCTCCTCTGGCCTTCTCATACGTATTCCAACACACCTCGGTAGATATAAAAGTAATGTCGTAAATTCTCTGCTGCGGAAAATCCTGCAAACACATAATATCCCTTACCGCCAAGCCTAGAGAATCCAGCAACAAATCCACCACGACCATCCTTAAATCCACGACATCCTTAAATTCCGGCTTCACCGTAAAGCGCAGTGAATCTCTCATTCCACGAGTCCCCATGTTCGACACCCAATCGTGTCTCGCCTCCAGATAGAATAACACCCGGAGGGTGCCCCTAAAAAAAGGGAACCCCCCGGCAGCTCTCCCAGCAATAGACCAAACCACCAAACACAGGTAACAGGATACAAAGACCATTCGGCAACAAGTGTCTGTGCAGGGCTAGTTTAAATAGCCCGCCCTGCACCTGACAGGCGTAGCCTGGGTCCCAGTGCCTGCCTAGTACTGTCCAGACGACGGGTGCTCCTGGGTCCTAGTGCCCTATACGTCTCGGCAGACACCTACGCATGTGTAGACCCATGCATCGCGATGGTTCCTGACAGTATGTGTGCACCTAAAGGGATGTTGCTTTGGGTGATGGGTATTTGAACTGGAGGGAAACTGCTTTGATTAGCAGGTATGGATGGACCTGGATGGAGACTGGTCTGGGCAACAGACATAGATGAACCTGGTGAAAGCCTCTTCTTGCTAACCGGTATAGATGGACTTATAAGAAAGAGATTTTTTTGGTAACAAGTATTGATGGACCTGCAGGGAGCCTGTCCTGGATGACAGGTATATATGGATGGGCCTGGAGGTAGATGGTCCTCGGTGACAGATATATGTGGATGGGCCTGGAGGCAGATGGTCCTGGGTGACAGGTATGGATGGACCTGGAGGGGGACTATCCTGGGTGACAAGTATGTATGGATGTACCTTGAGGGAGACTGTTCCATTCATGTGTTTGGATGGATCTGGAGAAGGAATGTTCTGGGTGACAGGTATGGATGGACTTGAAAGGAGACTCAAGAACCATTAACCTGATCCTGGCTTCACCATCAAACTTGCTGATATAGAAAACACATGCAAAAATGAAAGTTTAGCCTTTGCTGACTGCCTGCTTGTTGTAAATCTGCGGTTCTTTAGTAAAGGCATTACCATCCAGGATCATCATTTCAAACCAAACCAGGAATAGCCTCTCCCGTATTTCTACCCTCACAGGCTATCTTTAACATACCGTATATACTCGAGTATAAGCCGACCCGAATATAAGCCGAGGTACCTAATTTTACCACAAAAAACTGGGAAAAACTATTGACTCGAGTATAAGCCCCATCATTGGTGTCAGTGGGAGGAATAGTGCCCCATCATTGGTGTCAGTGGTAAGAATAGTACCCCATCATTGGTGTCAGTGGGAGAAATAGTGCCCCATCATTGGTGTCAGTGGGAGGAATAGTGCCCCATCATTGGTGTCAGTGGGAGGAATAGTGCCCCATCATTGGTGTCAGTGGGAGGAATAGTGCCCCATCATTGGTGTCAGTGGGAGGAATAGTGCCCCATCGTTGGTATCAGTGGGAGGAATAGTGCCCCATCGTTGGTGTCAGTGGGAGGAATAGTGCCCCATCGTTGTTGTCAGTGGGAGGAATAGTGCCCCATCGTTGTTGTCAGTGGGAGGAATAGTGCCCCATCATTGGTATCACTGGGAGGAATAGTGCCCCATCGTTGGTGTCAGTGGGAGGAATAGTGCCCCATCATTAGTATCAGTGGGAGGAATAGTGCCCCATCATTGGTATCACTGGGAGGAATAGTGCCCCATCGTTGGTGTCAGTGGGAGGAATAGTGCCCCGTCATTGGTATCAGTGGGAGGAATAGTGCCCCATCATTGGTATCACTGGGAGGAATAGTGCCCCATCGTTGGTGTCAGTGGGAGGAATAGTGCCCCATCGTTGGTGTCAGTGGGAGGAATAGTGCCCCATCATTGGTGTCACTGGGAGGAATAGTGCCCCATCATTGGTATCACTGGGAGGAATAGTGCCCCATCATTAGTATCAGTGGGAGGAATAGTGCCCCATCATTGGTGTCAGTGGGAGGAATAGTGCCCTATCATTGGTGTCAGTGGGAGGAATAGTGCCCCATCGTTGGTGTCAGTGGGAGGAATAATGCCCCATCATTAGTATCAGTGACACCAATGATGCGGCACTATTCCTCCCACTGACACCAATGACACTTGCTGACCCCTGTTGCAGTATGGTGCTGCTGCAGCCAGCATATGTGGTTGCAGCAGCACCTCTGCACTGCACACTTACCGGCTTTTCCCTCACTCGATTTTCGCGGTTCCGCTCGGCTCCGCCTCCTCGCCCGTGATTGGCTGCCTGTGTACCTTTTCTGAGCTACAGTTCTGGCGGCCAATCACCGGTGAGGAGGCGGAGCCGAGCGGCAGGAGTGAGGGAGTGGCCGGAGTGACGGAAGGAGCAGCGCTTCCTGGATGGATCATCGTGGGAGCCAGGTAAGAGACAGCAGCCCTCTGCCCACCCCTGTACGCGCCCCCCTTGACGTTGACTCGAGTATAAGCCGAGGGGGCCGTTTTTCAGCACAAAAAATGTGCTGAAAAACTCGGCTTATACTCGAGTATATACGGTAAGTCAACAGAAGTCGCCCCCCCTTGTTCTGTTAAGTTTATCTTCATTCATTCTGAACACCTGATTTTTAGCTGTGGCACGGGCGTTGACCTTATCCGGCATTTCTCAGATTGCCTGGTATGCTCTGAGTACAGGCTGCAATTTGTCACCTGGATTATGAAGCTTCAAGCTGAGCAGTGATAATCATATTTGTCTTGCTTAGTTTGAACCCTTCGTTGGTTTGATGCAGCCTGCCAGCTTTGTGTGGGCTCAGCGTACATTGTCCGTGTTCTCTGCTCTGTCTCCATCTTCCTCTGACTAAAGGGTAATGCAGGCCAGGACATACTGTATATATTCAGCTTCTTGGGTGAAATATTTGTTCTCCTAGCTGCTCACCTTTCTGTGGGAGAAGACCATGACCTAAATGACTGCTGTGTTATAGTGCTGAAGGGAAATTTTAAATCACAGAAAAAGAGATCAGAGAAAAATTCAAGACTTTGGAACGTGGGCTAAGCAGAGACAGAAATTTTAGGTTTTGCTGTGATTTTCTGTGAACCATCAGCCCAGGCACATCTCCACATCAAAGGGACTGTACAAAAGACTCAACACCATCCCCCCATAGGGATTAAGTGTGATTGAATGGCTCCTCCATCTACAGTAGGGGTGTAAAACTGGTGGACCCATCATGCCTCTGCCTTGGGAGTCTTGCTTGTATCTGTCAGTCTTGCAATGCCTCATAGGACTTGTAGTTTGATAACAGCTGGAGGGCTGCCAGTTTGACACCCATGGCTACAGAGACACTGATCCCTATCTACATTCTAATGCACTCGATGCATCTCATGTCAAGTTGATAACATATCTGACAGTGGACTGTCCCTCTGCACCCTCATATCCTATGCTGGGCTCTGTATTCATCTTAAAGCCTAGGTTTAGTCAAACTTTTTTATTTTTTAAATCCGCACAAGGCACAGTACATACTATCAGTGTGAAGTGTCTCTTGTGCTGATGGCTGCTGCTTTAGTTGAAACCCAATGTCCTCTGACCGAGATGTCGTCATCTTTCTCTCTTCCTCACTACTTTGTAAGTCACTGGCTTGGAACAGCCATTTTCAATGATTATTTAGGGTCAGTGGGGAAGCTACTGTCTCATTGTGAAAAGCTTAAGAGCTAACATTTTTCAGAATATGTCTGGGAGTGATAACACAGGTATTTGTCAATGGGTTGTTCCCTACAAAATCATGGATATTACAGAACTAATTATTTGTTTCATAGGTGTTAAGTTGGGAATGCAGTCCATCCCAATAGCTACGGCTTGCACAATCTATCACAAGTTTTTCCATGAGACCACGCTTGATGAGTATGACCCATATCTGGTGGCAATGTCTGCCATTTACCTGGCTGGGAAGGTGGAGGAGCAGCACCTTCGGACACGAGACATCATCAATGTTTGTCATAGGTGAGAACTACTTGGTGTGGCATGTTGCTTCTTTATGCATACTCAGACATGATGTCAGTGGACTAAGTGGATTAGGAGATCACCATAGTCACATTCTTCTTTAGATGCTCTACTCAGGGGTGTCAAACTCAGTTTTATTGTGGGCCGCATCAGCATTATGGTTGCCCTCAAAGGACTGGCTGCCACGGTGAACTGAGCCCCCCCCAAAAGGTTCCAAATGTGGCAGCTGAGGGGGGGAGGCAGATAATCAGAGCTTCCACTTTTGGGTAGAACTCCGCTTTAAGCTGTGAAGGACAGGTGCAGACTGGAATGGAGCCCATTCACACTCCTGTAACAGATGGTACAAGTCTGAAAAGAAGGGTTGCACACTGCTGAGAATAATGCAATTTTATGCCAGCTGAAAAGGAGGGTGGTATCATCCACTAGAAAGTTTGTTGGAGGCTGCTCAGAGGGAACGTGGTTCCCACGTTTTGATTCTGTTTTTTTTGAAGACTTCATCAGCTTTTTCTGACCCTCCTGGGAATCTTAATACAGGAGTTCCCTGATCAGTCCTGAAGCCATTTCATATGATCCCAGCTGCAAGCATTCAAAGCTAGGATGCTCATTCAGACTTCTACCCAAGGTTCCGTAGAATGATGTGCAGAGTTGTTAACCTTTTTAATGTTTTGAAACTCTTGGGAGTGTGGCTAACCTTCTAAAGGAACATCAGAATTTATACATTGATCTGAGACATCTGGGAAGAAAAAGAGCACCCTATTGTTTAATCTAAACTTCGATGCCCTTTTGGGGTAGAAATATGATCTTGTTGGTTTTGATTATATGCCTGTAAGACACACTACATTTTTCTACCAGGTGTTCCCGGCTGTTAGACCCTTTTAAGGGGAGAGGCCTCTCATTCATAAGATTTTTGTCATGGGATCACTATCCGATGTGAGAGACCTCAGACTTGTTCTCCAGCTGCCACAACATCACGTTTCTTCTCTCCTCTCTAAATTTTAGAAACAACCATCTGAACCATATTGCAAGGGTGAAGTTTCAGTCCACCATATGCATGTTTCCACTCATTCCTCCTGTGTGGCTAGAAAAGGCCTGGTTATGGATCACAGAACGTCTTTCCCCATAAGATCCTTGGATCCTACCATTTGTCTGATTAGGTTTTCAAGTCTTTCACTGCACAGTTGGTTTCTCTACATCTTGAGGCATGGGCCCTGAAAGGTTGAGTCTTAAAGCGGAACTAAACTCAAACCGTTTCCTATGGTGTGTTCCCAACCCCCCCGTCCTTCATTCACAAATGCAGATTAAAACCTTTCTAATTTTTACCTATCAACGGCTTTCTGTGCTGTAAGAGAGCATTTCAGGTTTCTGGCCTAGGCCATGCCCCTCTGTTTCCTGGGATTGCTATGTCACAGCTATCCCAGGAGACCGAGGGTTAATTCGTGACTCATCTGCACATTTGTGGTGGATTTCCAGGCATGTGAACAAATGGCGCCAGGCGCTATATTGCCCATCCAACAGAAGTTGGGGGCATTTGTGTGCAGGCGTGGAACTCTGCCATACATTTGTAGATGTGCCCCTGGTCCCTTCCACCTCCCAGATGCCTTACTGAAGACCAGCGATGCTTCTGTGCATGTGACATTTTTTTCTTAAAATTGAGGTGCAATAGAGGGGGTGGGGGAGGTATTTCTCGTGGTCCTGCTTCAAGTTGTGGGGACTTATCGGAAAACATGATTTCCATGTTGCTGTTCATTGTTAGTAATTGCACGGCCTATATATGCAATACATAGATATGAGCACAGTGCTATGCTAACGTTTTAGGCAGGTGTTGAAAAATGCTGTAAATGAAGAATGCTTTCAGAAATAGAAGTGTAAATGGTTTATTTTTATCAATTGAATATATTTTAAATGTTATTATTATTATAATGAAATAGAAAGTAAGTGAACAGAAGAGATATCCAAATCTAACCAATATTTGGTGTGACCACCCTTTGCCTTTTTCTAGGTAGACTTACATACAGTTTTTGAAGGAACTCCGCAAGTAGGTTGTTCCAGTTTGGTTCAAAGCTATAGGGTGTTCACAGCAAATATTGAATTGATTTAGACTTTTCTTCTGTTCGTTTACTTTGAATCTTGTAAATTTCATAAATATAAACAATTCAATTATATATTTTTAATATATATTTACAGCCTTTCTTCACACCTGCCTAAAACCTTTGCACAGTACTGTACATCTAAATTTAGTAAAAATGTAAATATTACCCCCTTTTGTACAGCTGTGTAGACTGACACGCATCACAGTTTGATGGTTCTTTTTTTGTGTCTCGAGCAGGTATTTGAACCCAGGGAGTGATCCGCTAGAAGTAGACTCCAAGTTCTGGGAGCTCCGGGACAGCATTGTGCAGTGTGAATTGCTGGTACTGAGGCTGCTACATTTTCGGGTCTCCTTTAACCATCCGCACAAAGTAAGTGATTTAGAACAGCATGCTTTGTACAGCGGCATAATGGAAGCATGACTTGGCAAGACTTGTGTAACAATATACTATGACTACCCATCATTTAAGTAAATGAGTACAAAGTGTTCAAGGATACACATGGAGGGAAGTCTATCTCTGTCGTGCTTCACTCTCAGCATGGAACCCGGCATACATTGGCAATCTATTCTGTCTGTATAATAGAAAATACATACATACTGAATGTGTTACGCTGTGGATGGCAAAAAACATGGAGTTTAATTGGGTATTTAACCACTTGAGCTCCAGAGGATTTACCCCCCTTAATGACCAGGCCTTTTTTTGCTGTTTGGCGCTGCACTAATTCAAATGATAATTGCGCGGTCATGCAATGCTGTACCTAAACGAAATTTACGTCCTTTTTTTCACACAAATAGAGCTTTCTTTTGGTGGTATTTTATCACCTGTGCCCTTTTTATTTTTTGCGCTATAAACAAAAAAACCACGAAAATTTTGAAAAACAATATTTTCTACTTTCAGCTATAAAAAATATATCGTAAACTCAAAGTTAGTCATAAATTTAAGCCAAAATGTATTCTGATACATGTTTTTGGTAAAAAAAAATCCCAATAAGTGTATATTGATTGCTTTGTGTGAAAGTTATAGCGTCTACAACTATGGTATAGATCAGGGGTGGGCAAACTTTTTGACTTGAGGGCCGCAATGGGTTCATATATTGGACCCGGGGGCCGGACCAAGAGTAGATGAATGATGTGTATGTGTCATCCATAGTAAGTATAGCAATATTCCCCCATAGTAAGCATAGTAATTCATCCCCCATAGTAATTAATCCCCCATATAGTAATTAATCCCCCATATAGTAATTCATCCCCCATATAGTAATTCATCCCCCATAGTAATTCATCCCCCATATAGTAGTTCATCCCCCATATAGTAGTTCATCCCCCATATAGTAATTCATCCCCCATATAGTAATTCATCCCCCATAGTAATTCATCCCCCATAGTAATTCATCCCCCCTATAGTAATTCATCCCCCCTATAGTAATTCATCCCCCCTATAGTAATTCATCCCCCCTATAGTAATTCATCCCCCATATAGTAATTCATCCCCCATATAGTAATTCATCCCCCATATAGTAATTCATCCCCCATATAGTAATTCATCCCCCATATTAAGTCCCCCCTGTGTCAATTCACTTACCTTTGCTCCGCGCATTCCTCTCGCCGTGTTCTCGCGCCGTTAGGGTGTAGCATGAAAATCTGTCTTCTATGAGGATCTGTCCCCCTCGACGTATCTGCGCATGTGCCAGTTTCAGGCATTAGCAGCCGATCGGCGATCTCCGGCACATGCGCAGATACGTCGAGGGGGACAGATCCTCATAGGAGACAGATTTTCATGCTACACCGGTCTTCAGGGCGGACTGTGAGAGGAGCCTAGCGGGAGCCTAGCTCCGCGGGCCAGATTAAAAGGTCCGCCGGGCCGTATACGGCCCGCGGGCCGTAGTTTGCCCATTGCTGGTATAGATACTGTAATTTATGCCTTTTTTTGCTATACAGCGCTGCATTAATTCAAATGATAATTGCGCGGTCATGCAATGCTGTACCCAAACGATATTTACGTCCTTTTTTTCACACAAATAGAGCTTTCTTTTGGTGGTACTTGATCACCTGTGCGCTTTTTATTTTTTGCGCTATAATCAAAAAAAACACGAAAATTTTGAAAAAAAAACAATATTTTCTACTTTCAGCTATAAAAAATATATCGTAAACTCAAAGTTAGTCATAAATTTAAGCCAAAATGTGTTCTGCTACTTGTTTTTGGTAAAAAAAATCCCGTGCATTAGCGGGAAAACTGGCGCTATCTAGGAGGGGCACTAACACTATCGGAAGTCACCAGTGACACTAATACAGTGATCAGTAAAAATCTGTTGACTGTAATCAATGACACTGGTGACAGGGCAGTGAAGGGGTTAACTGGGGGGGGGGGGCGATCAAGGGGTTAAATGGGATTTCTGGTGCACTAGCGGGCAAACTGGCGCTATCTGGGAGGGGCGCTAACACTATTGGAAGTAGCCAGCGACACTGATACAGTGATCAGTAAAAATCTGTTCACTGATCAATGACACTGGTGACAGGGCAGTGAAGGGGTCAACT
Organism: Staurois parvus; assembly: GCF_062004578.1. Lineage (NCBI taxonomy): Eukaryota > Metazoa > Chordata > Amphibia > Anura > Ranidae > Staurois > Staurois parvus. Next base: position 3,822,530 of record NW_028317950.1, on the reverse strand, counting down.
CGGGGGGGGGCGATCAAGGGGTTAGACGGGATTATTGGTGTATTAGCGGGCAATCTGGCGCTATCTGGGAGGGGCGCTAACACTATCGGAAGTCGCCAGCGACAGTGATCAGTAAAAATCGGTTCACTGATCAGTGACACTGGTGACAGGGCAGTGAAGGGGTTAACTGGGGGCGATCAAGGGGTTAAACGGGATTACTGGTGTACTGGCGGGCAAACTGGCGCTATCTGGGAGGGGCGCTAACACTATCAGAAGTCGCCAGCGACACTGATACAGTGATCAGTAAAAATTGGTTCACTGATCAGTGACACTGGTGACAGGGCAGTGAAGGGGTTAACTGGGGGGGGCGATCAAGGGGTTAAACGGGATTACTGGTGTACTGGCAGACAAACTGGCGCTATCTGGGAGGGGCTCTAACTCTATCGGAAGTCGCCAGCGACACTGATACAGTGATCAGTAAAAATCGGTTCACTGATCAGTGACACTGGTGACAGGGTAGTGAAGAGGTTAACTGGGGGGGGGGGGCGATCGGGGTTAAATGTGTCCTAGGTGTGTTCTAACTGTAAATGTGTAGTGTTTTACTCACTTTTACTGTGTCTTCTTCTCTGTCTGGAACGGAATGTGTCCAGGCAGAGAAGAATGACATCATATCCTGCCCTGTGTAAATGTCAACACAGGACAGGATAGGACAGGGACCGATCATCTGATTTCAGACAGAAATCACTGGCTGAAATCTAATGATTGATCCCTCCTGGATCGAATCGTGTCACCCGCGGGTCGGCGGGAGCGTGCGCGCCCCCTACTCGCAAAAGTGTCGGGAGCGCGGAGCCCGTTTTAAAACGTGCTTTTGTGCTCCACTGCCGCCCTGCACACGTATATATACAGTGGCAGGGCGGCAAGCGGTTAAAATGAACCTGTACTTTTCTCATACTAGACAAAGTAACATTTTAGGAGGACCATGAGCCAGCATTTGCTTCTCCTCTGGCCCTAATCCACCGACATACCTTCAGAGAAAAACCTGAAACTCTCAGGTCAATGGTGGAACTACACAATTGCGACTGGGCCCTGGTGTTCCACCACTGGGGGGTTGGGTAGATCTCCTCTACACAATTCCCCCCAATTCCCACCCTCTTGCAGGCAAATTCACCTGATCAGTTGACCACCCTCTGCCCGAGCCAAGAGCAGCCAATTGCTTATTGGCCAGCTTCAATACTGTGTATGCTCAGTTCAGGAGCCGGCCAATTTAGTACTGAGCTTGGCTTGGTTTCCGCTGGGCTGGACTGGGCTCGAACTGCTGGTTTGGTGACTCTGAAAGCACTGCAAGGTGGGGTTGCAGGGGAAGAGGAAGACCAAAAGACTTACAGGAAGTCTGTGTGTGACAGCTCCAGGCAATAAAGTCACTCTCTGGGGGGTCACTGATGGGGGAGTGGAGACCCTAAGTTATGGGGAGACACTGATATAAAAGTCCCCCTTATATCAGTGTCCTCACTCCCCTATTACATCAGTGAACCCCTTTATCTTAGTGTATTCACTCTACAGACTCTGGTGTAAAAGGGAAACCTGATCTAAGGGAGTCTCTGGTCACCAGAGCTTCCCCCCACACACATCAGAGTTCCCCTTTTTGCGTCGGGGTCCGCCGAGTTCCCCTTTTTGCGTCGGGGTCCGCCGAGTTCCCCTTTTTGCGTCGGGGTCCGCCGAGTTCCCCTTTTTGCATCGGGGTCCGAAGAGTTCCCCCTTGCACTGTAAAGGGGAACTCTGATGGGGCTGATGTACCGTAAAGGGGAACTCTGATGGGGTCTGATGCACCATAAAGGGGAACTCTGATGGGGTCTGATGCACCGTAAAGGGGAACTCTGATGGGGTCTGATGCACCGTAAAGGGGAACTCTGATGGGGTCTGATGCACCGTAAAGGGGAACTCTGATGGGGTCTGATGAGGGGGCACTGGGAATGCTGGAACTGTGATGTACTGTGGGATGCTAATGTAAGGAGGAACTCTATGGATTCAGTTGTAAAGGGGAACTCTGTTGACTCGGATGTAAAGGGGAACTCTGTAAAGGGCCCCTGGCTCACATCAGGGGGGCTTCATGGTTTCTAGCACTGGGGCCCTGAAGGTTCTAGTTACGCCTGTCCCAGGTAATGGAGGCTTTTCGCAATACATTCTGCTTCCTCAATGTGATTGACACCTGAGAGGCCAATCGCCAGGCCTGAGCATGTAAACTTAGGCAATTATAAAAAGTGGAAACATAGCGCCGGACTTGTGAGTTTTCTTATTGCTATCATATAATGGTGTTGATGTAGGCGATCTGGTTCCTGGGCAGGCAAATTCTGCATCCCAGAGGATCTTCTCAGTTTCCTTTACTTGCAAGGTTTTGTTCACTCAGGCTCACTAAAGTGTACACTTGTGCGAAGGGCCATATTTGCCTTCATGGGATGACTCGCCAACACAGCCCTCACATGGATGTATGTTTTACTACACCCTTGTGAACAAAGCCCAATTATATAAAAATGTGAATTAAAGCTCCACACCAGTGCTACAATGTCCAGATCTGAGTTTATTCCAGTAACGGTTAGAGGAACAAACAAGAGAGTATCCAACCTGTATTAGCTGTGTATCTGCAGTGTGACATCTAAGGCACTGCCGCCTCTTCAGCTAGTTTCAGTACAGTGCGATCTAGTGATGTCAGTACTGTGCTGCTCACTGTTCTCCTTGCTGGAGCCTCTGACACGAGGAAGCAAAGCTCTGCCTCTACCAAGAATTCCTCCTCCACCCAGAGACTTAGTGTAGAACAAGGCATGGTACGTCAGTAATGGGGGAAAGATCAGCTGCATGGAGACCAAACAATGGTGGCTAGTCCTTTGCCGTCAGCCTTCCTTTCTCAGGCACAACTTTCAGGGTTCAGTAGCTCTTTAACAGTTTAATTCAAAGATCTTATTTTTAACAGAAGTTTGGGCTTTAAAAAAAAATATTATACTCACCTAGGTCGGATCGATGCTGCATCTGTCCCCTGCCAATTCTAAGACTGGGAACTGAATGATTAAAGACCACTGTTCACTCAGTTCTCAGTCTTCACTAAGCAGAGAGCCGGTGACTGTCAGTCACCGGCTTTCTGCTCTGCCCCTCCAGCACACGCTGGAGCGCTGGGCTGTGGAGCGGCTGGCTCAGTCTCCCATCAGTTTGCTCATAGGCTGATCCAGCTGCTAGCCCAGACATCTTGGTGAAACCCCACTATAAAGCCGGGATCTTTCTCGAGTCTGGACTGGCTGAGTAACGTCAGCTGAAAACGGGTCACAGGAGTGCAAAACGAACTGCACTCCTGTAACCTACAGGAGAAGTACAGCCAAAAAAAGCTTTGGCCCTATTTCTCCTTTAACCTCATGGCGCCGACGCCTCCTGGCCCTTTAAGAGTTTCAGTAGCCAGGAGGCGAGCGAGTTTTTAGGGTCACGTGACCGCCGTGATTAGCTGTCGTGGCAGTCACATGATCAGAAAAGGTCCTGATTACAAGGGGAGATCAGGACCTTTCCGTGAGTGCTGGGCGCGCTCAGGGCGTGCGCTCTCAGCACAAATTTATTTTCTAATGGCACGCAAATATGCGGCCGCTCTGCATCAAGGTCCAGACGCGGAGAGGCCGCATATTTGCGTGCGGTCGGTGTCAAGAGGTTAACTAGCAATTCAATCTTCAGTAGTGGCCTCCGTAAGTATATGTGAGCTTTAGATTGTAAGCTTTAATGTGCAGGGCCCTCTGATTCCTTTTGTATTCAATTGTAACTGTACTGTCTACCCTCATGTTGTAAAGCGCTGCGCACATTGTTGGCGCTATATAAATCCTGTATAATAATCATAATAGCAACACAGTGGCTAAATGGTTAGCACTTCCGCCTGGCAGTACTAGGATTGTTGGTTCGAATCCCAACCACGGCACCACTTTCCTGGAGTTTGCATGTTCTCCCTGTGCCTGCGTCGGTTTTCTCTGGGTACTCCAGTTTCCTCCCACACTCCAAAGACATGCTGGGAGGAGAATTGGCTCCTGTTTAAATTGGCCCTAGTATGTGTATGTATGAATGTGAGTTTAGGGACCTCAGATTGTACGCCCCTTGAGGGTTAGGGATGGATGTGAATGTACAATATATATGTAAAGCGCTGTGTAAATTGACGGCGCTATATAAGTACCTGAAATAATAATACACTAATTTATATAGGGCTGAGTTGTAGTTTAAGGCTGGGTTCACACTGATACAATGCGTCACATCGCGTGTGATTCGCACGGGAATCGCACTGCATTCGTGTGCAACTCTATGCTGTGCCCATCATTTTGCATGGCTCAAATCGCAAAATCGCACTGCATGCACATGAATAAGGTGCAGGCACTTTTTTTTTTTTTGCTGCAATGGAATCAGATTGCATGGATGTTCATACCCATGCGATCTGATCCAGGCCATCACACTGCATTCTGCAACCTGCTTTTGGAGTGTCGTTAACTTTTAATTGCCACCCGCAGCAGATTGCAAGAACACGGTGCAATGGCTATGTGATCCGGCAGCAATTCCTATGCGTTTCCCACATGGCTTCAGTGTGAAGGCTGCCTGAAACTGAAGCATATCATGCTGAGGGTTACTAATGTCCTATCATTTCGCTTTCAGTATTTGCTGCATTACCTGGTTTCGGTAAAGAACTGGATGAATCGGCACAGCTGGGAGCGCAATCCCATCGCTACAGCTTCCTGGGCTCTTCTCAGGGACAGCTATCATGGAGACATTTGTCTGCGCTACGAGGCCCAGCATATCGCTGTAGCAGTGTTATACTTTGCTCTCCAGTGCTATGGGGTGGACGTCCCCGGCAATGAGGGTGCCGAGAACCAGTGGTGGAAGGTAAGTGCCTGTGCCCCCCCCAAGAAAAATAATAAGCATCTGGCATCAGAACTTCTGCATTACACTAAACTGATGACCTGCAGGGGCCTTGCGTGTGTGCAATCATGAAACGGTATGGGGGGGATCTCTAAAATGTTTTTTGTTTTTTTTTTTTATTATGTGTTTCTTTAAATGTTTAAAACTTTTTTTATATTTTACCATTGGTGTTCGTTTTTTTTTTGTTTTTTTTTTAACAGTTGACTATTTTTATTATTTTCTTTTTTCTTACACATAACTTTTATCAGTGTCAAATAGGGGACTGATAGTTCTCGTGCATGTGTGTCTAAAATTGTTTTTTTTTTTTTTTTTTGTCTCTTTAAATGTTTAAAACTTTTTATATTTTACTATAGTTATTCTCTTCTTCTTTTTTTTTTTTTTTTTTCTTTTATCACTGTCAAATAGGGGACTGATAGTCCTCTATGTGATAGAGCAATACCCATATAGGTGACAGTTACTCTTTATTAGACATTTGGGGGTTTATTTACTAAAGCTGGAGAGTCCAAAATTAGACTCCATTCTGCATAGAAACCAATCAGCTTCTAACCTCCAGCTTGTTCAATGAAGCTTTGGCAATGAAACCTGGAAGCTGATTGGTTTCTATGCAGAAGTGAGTCTGATTTTGCACTCTCCAGCTTTAGTAAACAAACCCCTCAGAGTCTATTAGATCCTAGATGTCTCCTCTGCTACAGCTGATGGAACACAGATGGCTGATAGCTTGTGTAATCTAAGGGGGAATTAAAAGCACTTTTAGGGCTCGTTCACACTTGACTGTTTTTCCAACTCTTGCCAAACGCCCCTATAGCGTTTGACAAGCGTTGGTCCAGCGTTTGCGGAGTGGTTTTCAATGCTCCGCAAACGCCGCGTGCGCGGTTTAGCGGTGGTTGCTAGGCGTTTGCCAAGCGTTAAAAACGCCCCACAAACGCCTATAATGACGTTTGAAAGGTGTTAACGCTCCGCAAACGCCTCGCAACCACACTGCAAACGCCGGCTGGGCGTTTGCGGAGAGGCACTATAGACTTGAATAAGAGGCTTCAACTCCTCCTGACTCGACGCTAATGCTCCCGTGTGAACAGCACCATGTGCTGCAATGTGCAGAATTTTCCCAGGCATTGGGGAAACTGTAAAAACGCTTCCCAAACGCCTGTCTGCCGCTTGCTAACAAGGATAGTGTGAACGTAGCCTTTCTTACCTGCTCCTCTGCTCCCCTAGCAGGCGGCTCTCCCCCAATCTCCAGCAGAGGACTATTCCCCCCGCATTATCGTTTCCAGTGAAGGACTATGGTCCCTGCATTGGTCTTGATAATGTCAGAGGACCTTAGATCGCCAAAGCATAGGGGAGAAGACAGTACAAGGACCAGTCTACCAGCACAGAGGGGGGTGCAGTTAACCCTATGCAGTGCAGACGCAAGGGAGAATTTTCAAGTTTACCGGAGTTGGGCTTCAAGTTGCCCTGGAATATTATGCAAATTTCAGTGTAAAATACCAACATAGTTACTGTGCCATGGCAACTTTACAAGAGCTATTCTGGGATGTTGTCTATAAACAAGCAGCAAAATTCTCCTAAAAGACACTCCTAAAAAGGCAAATTCTGCTGTTCTAAAACTATTCAATCCCTGTCTCCCCCCCCCCCCCCCCCTCTTTTTTTTTTTTCCAATACCATCTTCTTTCCATCGCCTGTTTAAAGCCAGTTTTTAGGCATATGCACCCTATGTAGTGCTGTTGTCGAATTACATTTATTTTTTATATGTTTTTTTATGACTGGCATTAGTTCCCAAAACCCCTGTCATCCTCTGCACAGCAGCACTCAGACTGTGAGGGGAAGGTTCAGTCCTAGGGGAATGTACATGTGCTGGCAGGAGGAGGGAGCAGAGTGATGGACTCATCAGCATGTTACTGCTCTTTTATTATCCTGTTAGCAGTTAGAAGGCGGGGTAATAATACTCTAGGGCTCATTCACGTGTGGAAGGTACTGTCAAGCAAACATCAATCCATGTTTGCTTGACAGGCAGTGAGGAGGTGTCTTAACACCAAATCACCCTTTGCTTTAACCCCTTGGACCCCACGTGGTTGCAGTGTGCTTGCAGAACAGCCCCACTCACTTGAATAGGTGGTAGCACTTGCAAACAGCAAGAGGGGGTATAACTCCTACTACAGCTGTGAATACAAAGCATTGCAGCTGCAGCATGTATAATACCCCTGGTTGAAGCTGTGGTTGGGGGGGGGGTTCTGTAAAACCGTGGCTTAACTTCCCCTCGAATCATGTTTTTTTTTTTTTGTTTTTCTTGTTTTTTTCCCCGCTTTTTTTTTATCTTTAAAGTGGTTCTAAAGGTACAAAGTTTTTTTTTTTTTTTTTTTTTTTTTTTTTTACCCTATTGCATTCTATGCATTAAGGTAAAAAAACCTTCTGCAAGCAGGAGGCTTCAGGTGACATTATTGGCTAGGTAAGAAGGGCAGGCTGAAGCGTGAAAAAAAAATGGCTTTTTAGATTGCTGGAGGGGGGCTAGGATTTGTAAATGGAAGACAACAGATCTCGGTGGAACACATAAAGGTGATTTCACCCCTGGGCCTGGGTCTGTGCCCAGGTCTATACTGAGATAGGTAGTAATGTAGTACTAAATGGGGTACAAGCAGGGGCTGACTGACAACTCATGGGGCCCCCGGGCAATAGGGGATCATGGGGCCCCTGTGTCCTTGCCCAAACTCAAAAAAGCCTATGAAAAAGGTATATGGGGCATCTCATGGGGCCCTCTACTGACCCCGGGCCCTCGGGCACTGCCCAAGTTTCCAAATGGTCAGTCCGACCCTGGGTACAAGTGCGGTGATGAGTCTGTAGGAGTCTGTGCATTGCACGTGCAGTGCTCTGCTGGCTTCAATGCAAAAAATGGCTATGGGTACATTATTATTGGGTTTTTTTTTTTTGTTTTTTTTTTGTTATTTTTTTTTTTATTATTATTCTGTTTCATCAATGTGGGTGCATTTTATTATTATTGTTTTCCAAAAGGTGGACTATGCCTTTGACTTGTATATGCCAGAGAGGTTCAAAAACATTGGTGCATCTAAACTTTTTTTTTTGTTTACACTGCAGGTATTTAGTGAGGATATAACGAGAACAACCATCAACAACATCATATCTGAACTAATAAACATTTATACCATGGATACCGAAATACCTTGACGACCCTGTTAACAAGGACTGAACTACCTGAAGACAAGTGATACACCAGCAGCTTCTTTCAGATCATTCCCGCAATGGCCCGCCAGCCTCCTCTAAAGTGACTTTTCAAGTACTGCCTTGTGACTTTTGCTGATTACAAAGTGCAGATTTGAGATGAATGCTGGGACACTGTAAAATCTGGACTTTAGATGCAGAATCGTTTGGAACATTTATTGGGTGGACAAACAATCCAGGTGTAGAAAATATTATGCGTAGACAGACGATCTCAACATGCACCACCACTCCGAAACACCCCATATTTACTTTTTGGTTTATGGTCCAGCTGAGTGCCAATGCCCAGGAACCCCATCTCGTTTCATGCTGCACTCAAGCTCAAGGAAGAAGGGCCTCACACCTATGATATCTTGAATGTCCAGTTAACCTTAATGAGCAAACATATCAGCATACAGGGGAAACTACAGTACTCCAACCTGAGGCCACACTAATGCATTTCGTCATGGTTGAAATGCGTTAGCTGTGGTGTCAGGTGGTGGGTCTGAATTGTGTGTTGTATGCTGCTTTGCTTACTCATCCATGTTAACTGGACTTCATTGGCATGAGGCCCTTCTTCTTTAGCCCCTTCCTGCTGACAATACACATATACGTCTCATGAAAGTGGGCCTTATCCATGGGGCCACATATCTGTGTATCTATATGTGGCATGCTGCCAGCACAGAGACCAGGATCTCACCAGGAGCCCCAGGTCCCATACTAACAGTCTGGAACCGGGATTCCTGGTTCCGGGTCACCTGATATCTGTGATAGCCTCTGATTGGCTATCACAATGATCAGTCATTCTGCAGCCCGCCCCTGTGTTTTCTTTCTGAATGAAGGGAGAGATGCATTGTATCTCTGTCCTTGCAGGGAGAAAGATGCAAATAAAAGTGCGTAAATAAATATATATAAAGAAAAAAATGGCTAGATCAAGGTCAGTGCCAAGGTTAGTGTAAGGGTCAAAGGTCAGGGTCAGTATATTTTGGGCAGGATTTTTTTTTTACAAAAAGCATATTTTTTTAATTAGTATCAAGGTCAGTATGTTTTGGGTAGGATAAAAAAAAAAGCAAAATGCGCACTATTGTTTCTGGGCCGTACTACGGGTACTAACAACTAACATACACATACAGTGGATATAAAAAGTCTACACACCCCTGTTAAAATGTCAGGTTTCTGTGATGTAAAAAAATGAGACTCCGATAAATTATTTCAGAACTTTTTCCACCTTTTAATATGACCTATAAACTGTACAACTCAGTTGCAAAACAAACTGAAATATTTTACTGGGGAGAAGTAAACATAAAAAACTAAAATAATGTGGTTGCATAAGTATGCACACCCTCTTATAACTGGGGATGAAGCTTTGTTCAGAATTAAGCAATCACATTCTAAGTCATGTTAAATAGGAGTCAGTACACACCTGTCATCATTAAAAGTGCCTCTGATTAACCCCAAATAAAGTTTATCTGTTCTAGTAGGTCTTTCCTTACAATTTCTTTGTCGCATCCTACAGCAAAAGCCATGGTCCGCAGAGAGGGATCTCATTGTTAAAAGGTATCAGTCAGGAGAAGGGTACAAAAGAATTTCCAAGGCATTTGATATACCATGGAACACAGTGAAGACGGTCCTCATCAAGTAGAGAAAATATGGCCCAACAGTGACATTACCAAGAACTGGACGTCCCTCCAGAATTGATGAAACGATGAGAAGAAAACTGGTCTGGGAGGCTGCCAAGAGGCCTACAGCAACATTAAAGGAGCTGCAGGAAAATCTGGCAAGTACTGGCTGTGGTACATATTATTCTTCATATATCTGGGCTATGGGGTAGAGTGGCAACATGGAAGCCTTTTCTTACAAAGAAAAACATCCAAGCTCGGCTAAATTTTGCAAAAACACATCTGAAGTCTCCCAAAAGCTTGTAGGAAAATGTGTTCTGGTCTGATGAAACCAAGGTTGAACTTCTTGGCCATAATTCCAAAAGATATGTTTGGCTCAAAAACAACACTGCCCATCACCAAAAGAACACCATACCCACAGTGAAGCATGGTGGTGGCAACAACATGCTTTTGGGGCTGTTTTTCTTCAGCTGGAATTGGGGCCTTAGTCAAAGGTAGAGGGAATTATGAACCGTTCTAAATACCAGTCAATATTGGCACACAACCTTCAGGCTTCTGCTAGAAATCTTTCAGCATGACAACGAACCAAAGCATACATCCAAATCCACAAAGGAATGGCTTCACCAGAAGAAGATTCAAGTTTTGGAATGGCCCAGCCAGAGCCCAGACCTGAATACGATGGGAAATCTGTGGGGTGATCTGAAGAGGGCTGTGCACAGGAGATGTCCTCGCAATCTGACAGATTTGGAGTGTTTTTGCAAAGAACACTGGGCAAATATTGCCACGTTAAGATGTGCCATGCTGATAGACTCATACTCAGAGTGCTGGAATCAAATGAAAAGGGGCTTCAACAAAGTATTAGTTTAAGGGTGTGCACACTTATGCAACCATATTATTTTAGTTTTTATTTTTACTTTCCTCCACCTAAAAGATTTCAGTTTGTTGTTCAACTGAGTTGTACAGTTTATAGGTCACATTAAAGGTGGAAAAAGTTCTGAAATTATTTATCTTTGTCATTTTTTTACATCACAGAAACCTGACTTCTTAACGGGTGTGTAGACTTTTTATGCCCACTGTATGTGGTATCTCTGCGATCATCAGAAGCAGGAGAATTTATTGTGTGTTGTTCTTTGGTGGTAGGAGGAAGAAATATACTTCTAAATTAAAAAGAAAAAAAAAACTAATTCGGGTTTTTTTTTGATAAAGAAAAAAAAATCAAGAGATGTCCATTACCATTCACCATCAAGAGAAAGTCTAATTTGTCCTAAAAAAAATTAAGGTATGATCCAACTGAATATAGTAGAAAACACCTGTTGTAATTCCTCGAGGTGGTGAGCGATCAGTGCACTGGCTAGTAGTGTCCTCCTAGAACATGGGTAAACAAGTAGATAAAATCGATTGTCCACAATAAATGAGTTTATTAATCCAGGTGTGCTACAAAATAAATACAGGGCTTACGCGTATTGGTGTGTAGCCTTAGTCATTGGCTATAACTAAAGCCGGCCATACACGGATCAAATTCCAAAAGAATTTTCTTTCTAAAATCTCTTCTAAGAATTTTGGTTCGAATTTCACAGAAACAGCCGATTTTCGTGCGACCATCAAATTTGAGTGATCGGGCATGTTGGAAATGTTTTGAAAAATGAATGAATTTCGAATCAATGATGGGAGAATTGTGCGGGAAATATAGACGAAAAAAAAAAATTAGTATGAGCTGTAACCTGGAAAGAAAAGAAAATTCTTGGCCACGAAAATTCTTTTCTGTAGCAACGTGAGATGAAAATCAAGGCACGGTTGGTTGAATTTCGAAATCAATGGTGGCACCATCGTATTACAAAATGCACTAAATTTCCGATTTTCTAAAGAAAATTTGTTCGGAATTCAACCCATGTGTGGCCTGCATAAGGCTGTATGCCGAAACGCGTATTATTTTGTACCACATCTGGATTAATCAACTAATTTATTTTCAGAAGATCGAGCTGCCGGCTTCCCTTTATCTATTTATCCACCTGGATACACAAAGTTGTTGGGATGATATGTTTTGTTTTACCCTCTGTCACTAAGGGGTTAGTCATGCATAGACAGGCTTGACATCGGCGTGATACATAAAGATTTTAAGCAGGATGTAAAGCAAATTCTGCACATGGAGGAGTAGGAATCATCGGCCTTCTAGGTATGCCAGGACTGGGTGGGATTAGTCCCTAACTGTAGGCTCAAATGTCACGAAGAGAGAAAGGAATCGGGCAATAGCGAGAAAAAGGCTAGTGGGGATGGGGAAAGACTTGTGGGTATAGAAGAAGGACATCCAACTGCTGGAGTTGCTGTAGTGTCCATACAGTAGAAGAAAGCCAAATGTAATCTTTGTTTTTCTTTTGTTACAATTGATCGAAAAGAAAAAAAAAAAGAGGTACACAAGGTGTTTGTTTAAAGTAGAACTGCAGAATGCATGTCTAACAAATGATGCACTGATTTGCGTGTTCATGAGGGAAATAAGTATTTGATCCCCTTCACAAAACATGACTTAGTACTTGGTGGCAAATCCCTTGTTGGCAATCACAGAGGTCACACGTTTCCTGTAGTTGGCCACCAAGTTTGCACACATCTCAGAAGGGATTTTGGCCCACTCCTCTTGGCAGATCCTCTCCATGTCATTAAGGTTTGGTTGCTGACGTTTGGCAACTTCGAACTTTCAGCTCCCCCCACAGATTTTCAATCGGATTAAGGTCTGGAGACTGGCTAGGTCACTCCAGGACCTTAATGTGCTTCTTCTTGAGCCACTCCTTTGTTGCCTTGGCCGTGTGCTCCTCTTTAATGTTCTACTTTGTAAAGTCCTTTATTGTATTAATGTATATTTTTAAATTGCTACACAAGTTTTGTAATATGACTTGTCCTTATTTAAGACGTGCCATTAAAGCAGTTGACACCATGTTGTTTTTGTGTGAACGCACCAAAGTTAAGCATGTGAAGCTTTAGAGTGTTGCTAAACCCACAAGAGTAAAATCAATCTGTATATGCAGTAAAACATGCTTGTTATACTCACTGTGGGACCTAAGGGGTTAATCCTCTGCATTGTGTAAAAAGGCCGTTTGACCCTGACTACTCTGCTCCTCCTCTTGTTCAAATATCCATGGCTTTATCTCCTGATAAGACAGACTGAACCATTGCCATTCTGCACATGCTCAGTTTAGTGTGTATTGGTGCAGCGGGTTTCCTTTTTTTTTTCTTGGGAGAGTGCATGTGATCAGCACAGAGCCAATCAGCACTGTCTAGACAGAGGTCAGGGGTTCTACATCCTCCTAGAGCAGAAAGAAAACTCCTCCTACAAGCTTTAACCAGTGCTCAGCTGAACACTGATAGAAGTCACAAGACTGGTCTAACTGCTGATGAGAAAAGGTAATTAGCAGTTTATATTTACTAAAATAATTGCATTTCCCTATTCTATGTACTGTGGGAGACCAGATCTAGGGAATGCAGGGTCTGGGGAGACCAGATATAGGGAATGCAGGGTCCCAGGACAGCGGATATAGTGAATGCAGGGCCCGGGGAGACTAGATATAGTGAATGCAGGGCCCAGGGAGAATAGATATAGTGAATGCAGGGTCCTGGGATTAGTAACACTAAATCGGGTGTCAAACTCAATTTCATCACGGGCTGCATCAGCATTATGGTTGCCCTCAAAAGCCCAGTTGTATCTGTAAGACTAGATGTCCAGAGCACCCCACCCTTACCTTAAATCAGATGTCAAGAGCCCTCTTCCCCCACCATCAGAAGCCAAGAGCCCCCCCCAACCACCATTACATCACAGTGCACACTACTTACCTTGTGCTGCTGCCCAGAAGAAGCTGGACGTACAGGGTCTGGAGGAGGGCTGGAGTCTGTTGAATGCTGAGACCAGGGAAGGTGAATATTTAGTTACAAAAAACAACATCCATATGATCAAAGACTATGGGCATGATACAAGAGATGGTCAGAGACTATGGTCATGATACCAGAGATGGTCAGAGACTATGGGTATGATACAAGAGATGGCCAGACACTGAATACGATACAAGAGATGGTCAGAGACTGTGGATACGATGCAGGAGATAGCCAGAGACTGAATACGATACAAGAGATAGCCAGTGACTGTGACTATGATACAAGAGATTGTTAGAGACTGTAGACATGATACTAGATATGGCCAAAGACTGTGGATACGATACAAGAGATGGTCAGAGACTGAGGACACAATACATGAGATGGCCAGAGAATGTGGACACTATACAAAAGATGGTCAGAGACTGTGGAAATGATACAAGAGATGTTTAGAGACTGTGGATACGATATCAGAGATGGCCAGAGCCTGTGGATATGATCAAGAGATAACCAGAGACTGTGGGCTTGATACAAGAGATGGTCAGAGACTGTGGACACGATACAAGAGATGGCCAGAGACTGTGGACACTACACAAAAGATGGTCAGAGACTGTGGACACTATATACAAGAGATGGCCAGAGACTGTGGACACTATATACAAGAGATGGCCAGAGACTGTGGACACTATACAAGAGATGGCCAGAGACTGTGGACATTATACAAGAGATGGTGAGAGACTGTGGACCCTATATACAAGAGATGGCCAGAGACTGTGGACACTATATACAAGAGATGGCCAGAGACTGTGGACACTATATACAAGAGATGGCCAGAGACTGTGGACACTATACAAGAGATGGCCAGAGACTGTGGACATTATACAAGAGATGGTGAGAGACTGTGGACCCTATATACAAGAGATGGCCAGAGACTGTGGACACTATATACAAGAGATGGCCAGAGACTGTGGACACTATATACAAGAGATGGCCAGAGACTGTGGACACTATACAAGAGATGGTCAGAGACTGTGGAAACTATATACAAGAGATGGCCAGAAACTGTGGACACTATACAAGAGATGGCCAGAGACTGTGGATACTATAGAAGATATCTCTATGGCCAGCCTCTCCGTAAAGGATGTAGCTTCTGACCCTCAATAATGCCTAAACCAAAGTGGCAATGGCCTCCTAGGAAGAAAGGGAGATGAAGGCATTGCTGGGTGGTAGTACTCTGAGCCCTTTGAGAATTAATGACTTACATGAAAATGCATGCACCTGAAAAATATATCAGACTTTAATCAGACTATATAGGCTATCAAGAAACCTTGAAAGTTGAAGTCCTTGAAAGAAAGAAAGCTTCAATACTACTATAGACAAAGCGCAGCTGTAACCATTTTAAAGTATATGTATAGCAAACTTTTTATTGTTTAGGACAGAGTAGTAAAGAGTTTTTTTTTTTTTTTTGCTAAATGTAAATGAACCAGAAGGAGCACAAGACAAATGTTTAAGAGTCAAGAAGTATTGGTTCCATACTAGACAAAAGATAAAAGCAGAAGACAGCCAACCTGTTTTGGGGGGTCAAACTATCCCCTTCCTCAGGGCTTTGGCAGTTACCAAGGTGTCTAATGGACTAAAGACTCCTAGATATACAAGGGCTGGTTTGAAAGTAATCCAAAAGTGGACACACTTTTTAATTACCTTACATAGGTCCTTCAAATTTCACATGTTGGTAGAGTAAATTTTCCTCTTCATATTTTTCATTGCAGGCAAATAATGGATTCCAAGCACAAGCAATGAGTTCCTGACAAAGGAGGGGTGCATACTGTCCAAAATCCATACAAGGCTACAGAATGTTTATGAACATGCCACCACTGACGAGAGCACCTCACCTTCATCAGGATCTCAATGACTGCACATTGCTTCTGCTTGGAATCCATTATTTACTTGAAATGAAAAAGAAGAAGAGTTACCATAGGGGAAGAGTTATAACCTGCTAAATGTGAACGACCTATGTAAGGTAGCAAGAAAAAAATTATGCCCACTTTTGCATTACTTAAGGTTCGGTCCTTGTATTGATCCGAGCCAGAGGAATGATCGGTGATTGAGTGTCCTCATGCAGCAGAGAATTTTGATTACTGCTAAAGTCCTGATAAAGGAGATTGGTCCCCAAAAAGGGTTGGCTGACTTCTAGTTTTACCTTTTCTCTACTGTGGAATCAGTAAAATATTTCTGAATTCTGTAGTAGGTAGACTACATTTAGGCTTCTCAGTTTAGGTAACCCCTGTCCCCGGCAGGGTGACCCTGCTCTGTGGAGGCCTACCAAACCCAGAGTATTTGGACTCGCAAGCTAGGAATCCATATCAAGCACCTCACTTCCATTTGTCTTTAGTTTTTAATTGCCCTCTAAATAGATTCAACATCCTAGTTTGTTCCAGTGAGCACTGTCACTGAGACAGTAAGTGATAGAAAATCCTACATTTTAGAGTTGCCTACAGAACAAGAGTTGACTGTAAGTGTTCCAATGGGGACCCCTGTCCTGATGTCAGCAAAGGGTACCCTTGCATATCAGGAACGTGTGCCAAATTGTGCGCTTTCCCAACACACCTATAAATGCACTGCCCTGACGTGACAGGGCCAGTAATTGTTAATAATGCATGCATTGTCATGCACACCCAACTGTGGCACTATGCAGTTTGGTGTGTCGCATTTTTGGAAAAGGGTTGAGGGCTTCTTTTCCACATTTCTGAAGCATAGGGCAGCACATGTAAAATTAATTGGCTGCCTCACATGCAACGCTCAAGAATGCACTCGCTTGGTCGCACCTGTAGGTGTGAGCCTATACCTAGAGGGGAATTCCTCTAGCCTTGAAGAGATTTCCACTCACTTCTTGTAGTGTCTCTGGGTCTGAATGGGAAAATCTCCCCGATGACATACAAATTGCAAAAAATAAACTGACGGGTTTCCAAAAAAAAATCAATCAAGATGGCCAAAGGTGTTGAACCCCGAAGAGGACTTGCCAAATATGTTCTTAATTGACCATAGAGGGGAGTGATTTTGCACATTGTTCTCCCTTCACTCTACCATGTGAAGTCGCCATATCAATGACCCTTTAAAGTGAACCTTGTAGTAAAATGCATGGTCCAATTATAATGGTCAGGCCACTTCCCCCTGTAATCACTAGCAGTAGATTCAAAACATACATGTACAGAAAAGTTAGATACATACGTACCTATATACTTATATTAACTTTGTCTTCTGACCATGGTGCCAAGGCCATGGTGGCATCACAGTCCTTCCAGCAAGATCCTGGGGAATACAGTACAGCTAAAATCCAATGAGAAAATGCTTTTGTATTGTACTGGAAGGTCTTCTCAAGAATTTCCCCAGGATTCTTCCCAGAAAGGTAGTGATTCCATGCCCAGATACAGTAAGTATATTTCTTCAAAGATATGTTTTGGACCTACTATCTTCTAGTGATTTATATAAGGGGAGGGGCCTAGACAGAATAAACGGATCTTGCGATTTACTGCAAGGTCTGCTTAAAGCAGTAATGGCGAACCTTTTAGAGACTGAGTGCCCAAACTGCAACCCCAAACTTATTTATCTCCACTGACCACCGTCACAGAGGGGGCAATGTGCCACTGACCACCGTCACAGAGGGGGCAAAGTGCCACTGACCACCGTCACAGAGGGGGCAAAGTGCCACTGACCACCGTCACAGAGGGGGCAAAGGGCCACTGACCACCGTCACAGAGGGGGCAAAGTGCCACTGACCACCGTCACAGAGGGGGCAAAGTGCCACTGACCACCATCACAGAAGGGGCAAAGTGCCACTGACCACCATCACAGAGGGGGCAAAGGGCCACTGACCACCGTCACAGAGGGGGCAAAGTGCCACTGACCACCATCACAGAAGGGGCAAAGTGCCACTGACCACCATCACAGAGGGGGCAAAGTGCCACTGACCACCATCACAGAAGGGGCAAAGTGCCACTAACCACCATCACAGAGGGGGCAAAGTGCCACTGACCACCATCGCAGAGGGGGCAAAGTGCCACTGACCACCATCGCAGAGGGGGTAAAGTGCCACTGACCACCATCACAGAGGGGGTAAAGTGCCACTGACCACCATCACAGAGGGGGTAAAGTGCCACTGACCACCATCGCAGAGGGGGCAAAGTGCCACTGACCACCATCACAGAGGGGGCAAAGTGCTACTGACCACCAGCACGTGGGGAAAAAGGTGCCACTGACCACCAGCACAGAGGGGGAAATGTTCCACTGACCACCAGCATAAAAGGGCAATGTTCCACTGACCACCAGCTTTTGGCCTGCTCTGAAAAAGGCAACCGAGTGCATTTCCTACCTTGCGGGGGCCTCTGCTAAAAGCAAAGCCAGTCCTAGCATATATATATATATATAATTTCCTTGGCACCACAAGCTTGGATGAGTCGCGGCTAATGACGTCATCACCTGGCGCAGCTACTCCTTTCCAAGCAAACACATTGGCCCTTATGTGCGCCGTTATCCAATGCTCAGCTGCTGGGGTGACTTGGCTACCGTGCCGACAGGGAGGGCTCTGCATGCCCGCTGCGGCACGTGTACCATAGCTTCGCCACCACTGACTTAAAAGATAAGTTCAACTTTGGAACATGTTACATGTTCCACCCATTTTTTGTAACATGTTCCTACAGCTTCAGCCGTGCCCGCCTTCCTCCCTCCCTCCCTCTGACAATAAGGGAAGAAGTTTCCCCGTACTATCTGTCAAATTTGAAAACAGCATGGCCGTGTGGGCGTCACTCATTCACGGACTTCCGTGAATAAATGAACTATAAGTCCCAACAGGTGAACTTATTCTTTAAGGATTTCAATATCCCATAGCTGGCAGTCATTGGGGTTAATTTAAAAGAAAAACAGTCATTTTGCTTGCATAGGATTGGATGATGGAACTCAGTAGAGCTTCACCTTATTCATTTAGCTAAAGGGAGATTCCCTTGCACAGTGAACAGTCTATTGGCCTTCAGTAAATCAATCTCATTGTTTCACATTTCCGGATCACTTCCCGCTTATGAACTTATTACGAACTTCCCACTTATTTTCAGGTCACCTAATTTGGAAAAAAAAAAAAAAGTTTTCTTGCAAAGAAAGCCTGTGATGAAAATGGCTGAACTGAGTATGCCTATCTGAGTCTGAATTTTGGGTCGAATTCCAAGTTTAATTTCACTTTGAATAGCTAGTACGGGCCAAGCTGGCCCACACAAACTTCTACCATAACGATGTGGCTGCTGTGTGTCCTGTAGTATGATGATTATATTTGCAGTGGGGGAGGGGCTGGTAAAAACAGGTGGATGAGCCACATTTTTACCACCCCTTCCCCCCTACTGCTCTACCTTAAGCTGCAAAGGCAGAGGACAGGGGTGTACACATGCCACAGCTGCGTTGCTTTGCTAGGGAAAAAATTAACCCCATCTGGCATGTTTGGCAGACAGTATTGCCAAACCCAACCCAAGCAGGTAAATAGCGCTGCACCACAACCACGTGCAATGCCATGGTTGTGGTTCCGTGGTGTGTGTTTCTAGGACTCGTTCACACGACCTTTGGTCTCCAAAGAGCAATCCAGGTTCAGAGCATTTGACAGGCGAAGAGAAACCATTGTATTGCCTCCTCACTGCCTGCTTTAACCTCTTGATTGCCACACTAGCGTACTGCAACTTGTGCATGTGCATTGCAGACCTGCCCCATTCACTTGAATGGGTGGCATTATGCATGCCAACAGTGACAGGGGGTATACTGTAATTCCTGCCGAAGGCCATGGCATGTGTACACCGTGGCTACTGCCTCTGCAGCTAAAGGGAGTAGCAGTTGGGGAAAGTTAAAGCATGGCTTAACTGTAGGGTTTTACCCCCTCCCCCCACAAACACACACACAGGTACACACACACCTACACACACCTCAAAGAGCCCCTAGGTGTTAAAACAGGCAGAAAGGCAACATAACACCTCCTCGCTGCCTGTAATACACCCTCTGAAGGGCATCTACCGTGCTCCCTAAGTGGCACTGTGTTCCATTAGCAGTAAAGGCAACTTCCTATCTGCTGCTGGAATTAAAGAGAGTCGGGCCAAGTGCTACTCCACCATTCAGGAGAAGTATTGTATTTTTATCAATGAATACAAGGCTTCCTGTGCCAGGAGAAGGAAGTCAAGATGGAAGTCGTATCATCATCCACCCACCTTTCCACTTTGGTCAATCAGAGGAAGCCTTGTATTTTAAACAATGACTACAAGTCTTTCTCTGATTGGCTGAAGTGGAAAAGTGGGCAGATGATGTCTCGTTTTCCACCTTGACCTTCTCCTGAATGGTGGAGAAGCCCTCAGCCCAATTCTCTTTACCTTCAGCAGTAGACAGGAAGTAGTGGTGTGTGTTTCTAGGATTCGTTCACACGACCTTTGATCTCTAAAGAGCAATCCAGGTTCAGAGCATTTGACATACAATGAGAAAGCACTGTATTGTATTTGAATACATTTGAAGACATTTGAATACAAGGCTTCTTGTGCCAGGAGAAGGAGGTCAAGGTGGAAATCGTATCGTCATCCACCCACCTTTCCACTTTGGTCAATCAGAGGAGGCCTTGTATTTTAAACAGTGAAGACTAGGCTTTCTCTGATTGGCTGAAGTGGAAAAGTGGGCAGATGATGTCTCGTTTTCCACCTTGACCTTCTTCTGAATGGTGGAAAAGCCCTCAGCCCAGTTCTCTTTACCTTCAGCAGTAGACAGGAAGTGGTGGCCAAGTGCTCCTCCACCATTAACGAGAAGCATTGTATTTTTATCAATGAATACAAGGCTTCCTGTGCCAGGAGAAGGAGGTCAAGGTGGAAATCGTATTGTCATCCACCCACCTTTCCACTTTGGTCAATCAGAGGAAGCCTTGTATTTAAAACAATGAATACAAGGCTTTTTCTGATTGGCTGAAGTGGAAAAGTGGGCAGATGACATCTCGTTTTCCACCTTGACCTCCTGAATGGTGGAGAATCCCAATTCTCTTTACCTTCAGCAGTAGACAGGAAGTTGCCCGTATTGCTGCCGGAACACAGCGTCACTTTCAGTATGTAGCTAATGCTGCCGGAGTACAGCACCACTTTCAGCATGTAGTTAATGCTGCCAGAACAAAACGGCTGCATCGTTTTGTAATGGAAATATTTCATTTGGGCCAGCTTGGCCTGATTGAACAATTTAAAGTGAAATTGAACCTGGAATTCTTCTTTAATCATTACCCCGAAAAGTAACAACTCTTGATTGTGAAGTGAAAAGTTTATCCTTCAGTACAGATTATCTGTTCATAAATTTAGATGACTGAACAAAAAACACATTATCAAAACTCAGCTTGTAGAATAGTTTCATATTTTTTTTTTATACAGACAAAGTTTTTGCCTATTGAAATTTTGAAATTTCGATACAGACTTGTTTATGCTATACAGGGTGTTGTCTTTCATATATAATTTTTTTTATAACAGGCAGGTAAAATTTTAACATTATGTAGCAGTTTGAACAAAATCAGCCATTCAATACAGTATATGCTTCAGGGAGGCTTCCCAATATGAGTTTTTAAGCCCTTCCCTGAATAATGTACAAGCAGTTCTCTTTATTAAAAAAAAAGGAAAAAAATAAAGACAGCATGGACATATTGCACTGCTCCCAACCCCACCTACCTCCCCAACCCAATAAAATAATAAGCAAAGCACGCTTACATTTGGCAGATTTATACAGCAGTAGTGGCTTTTTTCATACCTTTTTTTGTTTTTTTTTTTATATTTTTTGGCTTTTAAATATATAATTCTTTGTATCATTTGTTCTATCAATATATCTACAATATTGAATGAAAATAAGCCTGCAAATGAACAGTAATTACACATTTTATAAGTTCAAATTAAACACCACTTTCTTTTTTGTTTTGTTTTTTAATATCTTTTTTTTTTTTGTTACACTCATATGCTGAAAGAAACAAAATTGTATCTTTTTACTTTGTTTTTTATTTTTCTCTTTTTTTTCAATTTTTTTTATTACTGGTATATTTTTAGCAGATTATTTGCTGCAATCTTTCAACATAAAGGAATGGCTTTAACCATCTAGAGCTGGTAGTTCTGAGTGTCACCATAGGCATTACACAGATGTTCAAATAAAAAAAAAAAAAAAGAAAAATCTGAAAAAGGACCCTGTCATGATGTTTTTTTAATCCACAACAATTTTTATTTAATTTACTCTAGATAAGTTTGCTCTTACAAGGCTACAGAAACAGAATTTTTATTCACCTTGCATTGGTTTGCAACTGTGAATGGAATTCCTAGTTTTTGTGCAATGCCCACAGAGCAAGAGAAAAAAAGAAAGTTGGCATTTAAGATTCATTACGCAGGATTTTGCATGGCTTATTTAATGAAAAGGTGATATATAAGTAAATTTATAGGCATCATCCCTTCAAATTAATAAAAAAAATAATAAAAGGGATAGGAGGCTTCCACTTTGCTTGTAAATAGAACAAGTCCACTTTAATCTCAAACCACTTAACAGTCCACCATTCATCTGAAATTCTGTTGAGCGTTGGGCAGGAAGGTTTTCAAGGCAGGACAGTCTTCCATGGGTGTAGTAATCCATAATCAACAGGCTCCAGCATTGCTTGCATACATACTGCATCTTCAGTAGGTTTGATTTAGTTATTTTTAATCGAAAAATTCCAAATACTTAAAAAAAAAAAAATTGGCAAGTAAAGCACAGAAGTGGCAGTTATTGTGATTCCCTCATTTCTTACCAAATCAAAGATAGGCTACGCATGCAGAAATGTAGGATCGTTTAGGAACGGGACAAGTTATTTAAGACAAATGGTGTGGTTCTAATATGAAAATAAATTAAATTATAAAAATCATGCACTGTATGGCATAGTATAAGTTTATGATTTTACATTAATTTTTTTCCTACATTTTTACTAAAGGTTTCTATTTCATGCTGTTTTATGAAGCATATGAGCAGTAAATTAAAGTGAAGGTAAATTGCTTTTAGAAGGCGGTGTATTGTCACTTCAATGTAAATGTAGTTATTGTTTTATTGATGACATACATAATTGTTTTTCTTTTTGATTGGGAATTAGTCTTTTTTTTTTTATTCACACCTTCTAAGTTTACTGCAACAACTTTTAAAACAGTGTTGCCTAGGTAATATTACTATTGCATTTTTGAATAAAAGCTTAAAAGCCCTTCTGGAACATAATAAAAGACTATCCTCTCAATGGATTGCCATTGACAACTTGTTTTCTAAAATGCTTTTCTTTTTACAATTTGGTATCACCTATGTAAGTTAAGTGAATTCCCTCCAAAAACATGCAACGGTGTTAATGATGTATCCTTGGCATTTCTCTTGTTCTAGATTAGGCCAACCAATTACCATCTGTAGTGCTTATTCATTTAGTAAAAGTAAAAGGCAATTTCCAAAAAAAATTTGCTAAGATCACTGCCACAATGAATGTTTTTTTTTTTCTTTCTTTTATTAAAAGCTTTGCTGGATTTGAGATCGTGAACTGTTAATGTTGCCTCGGGTTGCAAAACACAAACCAGCTAGGAAAGATGCTTAATAGCCTCCGATAAATACTTTTTTTGAAAATAAATAAATGATTATTCATACATTTTGGTCTTGGATAACCTTTTCGTGTGTGTGTGTGTGTGTGTGTATGTTTTTTTGTTTTTTTTTTAGTACATCTAAGCTGTTTCAGCTGCAGATATAGGCTCTGCTGACACATCAGCAAAAGCAAAGAGTTCTATTGTCTTGCTGTTATTGTGGTTACTGAAGGTGAGTATGTTATTCTGTTAGAGAGAAGTCTCCACACTGTGCAAAGGACTTTCTGGATTGGAAGAGGCAGCCGACTTGCTTGTGTCTGTGGTCAAGTAGATACCGCTATCAATAGCGTTGTTGTTCTTGTTGGGAGATGGAGGTGGAATGGACCACAGCACTTTACCCGGAGGCTCCTCACTATCTTCCACATCTGTGTCATCGATAAGGGGTATATTATGGATGTAATCGTTGATCAAAAACTCAGGGGTTGCCATGAAATTGTGAATGGAGGTCTTGGAGTCAGGTTTCTCTAGGCCTTCGTAGAGGGAACTACGGAATGCTTTCACCACCCGGATCTAAAGAGTTTGGGTTACAAAGGTCCGAAGGGAAAAAAACCCCAATGATAGGATATGGGGTGAAAAGATGAGGAGAAGCAAAATGGAGAAAGGAATTTGAAGAGAAATAGAAAAAGAAGCATTAGATTAGTACAAGAAAAGGAATGCTCTTTTGTCATTTCTTATTTCAGTCCACATTAATGGCAGCACGCGCTGAGTTATTCATCAGAAAATATTTAATAAATGTGAATATTTGCATTATAAAAAGCTACTTGTAGTGTAGCGCTGGACTAGGCTGTGTATGATTAATGTATATTCAGTAAACAAAAAAAGTGAAAAGTTTTTTTTTTATGAACTTTACAGGTACCAAAGGAGATGATATTAAAATTACAGTTTATTTATATCAGAATAAAAAATTGTGGACCCAAAGTAATGTATTAAATACATGCGTTGTATCAATATGTGATGTTTTTAGGACATTGGGTCCACTAATTTTTATTCTGATATCAATAAACTGTTTGTAATTTCAATACAAGGGCTATACCGAAAGTAATTCAGAAGTGGGCATAACTTTTTGTATTAACTTACATATGGTAGGCCATTCAGATTTCACATGTTGGTAGAAAAACTCTTCTATAACTCTTCTTCATGGAAGAAGAAGATACCAAGCAGAAGCAACAAGCCATCATGACATTCATGAAGTTCATGACGAAGAGGGGATGCAGGCTTTCTGACACCCACGGGAGGCTTCCTGTTTATGGAGATGATACCATTGACAAGAGCAATGACTTGTCACTGGTGACTCTTGTCAATGGTGTCATCTCCATAAATATACTGTAGCCTTCTGTGGATTTTGGACAGTCTGCACCCCACCTTCATCAAGAACTTAATGATGATATGTTGCTTTTGCCTGGAATTGAATATTTACTTGCAATGAAATAGAAGAGTTACTATAGAGGAAGAGTTACTCTACCAACATGTGACATTTGAACAATCTATGTAAGTTTATCAAAAAGTTATTGCCAGATTAATGCTGTCATTGAGTTCTTGATGAAGGGGAGGTGCAGGCTGACCAACATCCAAAGAAGGCTACAGAATGTTTTCAGAGATGGCACCACTGACAATAATCTCCAATGACAAGACATTGCTCTTGTCAATGGTGTCATCACCATTACCATTCTGTAGCCGTCTGTGGATGTTGGACAGCCTGCACCCTTCCTTCATCAAGACCTCAATGACGGTACATTGCTTCTTTTTGGAATTCATTATTTACGTGCAATGAAGAAGATGATCAAGAGTTACTATAGAGCAGGGGTGTCAAACTGGCGGCCCTCCAGCTGTTGCGAAACTACAAGTCCCATCATGCCTCTGCCTTTGGGAGTCATGCTTCTTACTGTCAATCTTGCATTGTCTCATGGGACTTGTAGTTTGGTAACAGCTGGAGGGCCACCAGTTTGACACCAAGAGTTATTCTACCAACATGTGAAATTTGAACCTATGCTATACCCACTTTTGCATTACCTTCAGTACAACCCTAATATTGTTATCTCCTGTACCTGTAAAGTCCGTTTAAAGAATTCTTTTTTGTTTACCGACAATTCTTACCGATGTGGTACAAAGTCAGCCCTTTCTAATATATATAATATTAATGTATATTACCAAATACTCTTAACTTCCTTTTATAATGTATGTTATTGCAACAAATTAACCCTCTATATCAGTGCATTATTGTGGTCTGAAACATTTCAACCATGTTCACTTTTGGCATCATTCTTGAATAAAGTGATAAAATGTGTTTTGCCATATATATGTATGCATATATTCAAATATAACATACATATATAGAATTGTAATAATGTTAAAAAAATGGATGACATTCTATGGGAGACAAGACAGCTAGATAGACGTCTAACAAGGAGAATAAATGCTTTGCTAATAAACTGCTTAATAAAACATACATTCACTAGGTGACAGCTAACAAATGCACAAGCAGTGGAAATGCAATGTAGACAAAAAAGGGAAGCCGGAAGAGTGCACAAAGGAAATGAAAAATGTTTGCTGTTTTTGAAACGGAATATTTAGTTTTATTGCTTACTTACTTTTTGCTTCTTATATTGGTACATATTTTATTCTGTATATTAATTCTAAGGAAAAGCAATTTATTAAACAATATTTAGAGTGTTAATTAATTATTTTTTTATTTTAAGTTCACATGTTTGTAGCTAAAAAAAAAAGTTAATTTTTTAATCTTTCAGGCACTGAATTAGTAATATTACTGCAGTGTGTAGTTTAAACATTTGGAATATGAAAACCTTTATTTTATATTTTAAATTTGAAACCTTTTTCGATAGGTACGACCTAACAGGTGGTCAGGGTGTATGGTGACTTTGTGTTTTTTTTCACAGTATAAAATAATTTTAATATTGATTAGAAGGACTAAAGCAGACCTATACTCAAATATTGATCTCAAACGTTGGTAACAGTCCTCGTGGGATGAATAAATTAAAAACAAAGGAAGAATGGAGATACCTTTCCTGGGGAAAATGCTACTCAAGGATTCCTTCAGTGCTGCAAATATGTGGTCTGTGACTACGCCTTTAGATATGGCAAGCGCCTAAAAAAACACCTCAGAGCAGTATTTTACCCATCATTTCAGCTTTTCTCTCTAACTTCACTTTCTATATGTCATAGAAAAGTTGTGAAAATGTAACTAAAGGCAAAACTTTTTTATTTTTTTTAATCTTGGATAGGGTATGGGAGGGTTATACCCAAGGAAATTCTTATTTTTTTCTACCTGTGTCCCATAGGGGAGATTGCCCTTCACTTCCTGTTCCATAGCCAAAACCAAAAGTGAACCAAACTGAGGGAATATTGGGGTGTCATCAGAACTAGCATCCCCAAAGGAAAATTTCTCCTCTACTACTTTTCTAGTGCCAACCCAAAAATTTGGGAATTTCCTTTACTTTCATTGATAAATAGAACAAATAGAGAGGATGAATCTCCCTAACGGGGGGAACAAACAGCAATAAGAACCTGACAGAGGTTCTAATCCCCTCTCCACTCTATCCAAAACTAAAAAAAACCCTTTGCTTTTAGTTACACTGTAATACAGGTATATGTGAAAAAATATGCAGGCCAGTGTTAATAAATGGAATTTATTTTGATTAAAGGGTTGCAAGACAAAAGCACCAAACTGGGCAAAATTGTGTTTTTTTTGTTGTTTTTTTTAACAGATATACTGTACATTTGAAACGTTATCAGCTTACTGGAAATATATCTTAGCAATGTTTGCTAATATTGAAAAAATTCAATGTTATAGAATTTAATTTCCAAATATACTGACACGGGCCAGCCATTACATATGCAAACTGTGTTTTCTGCTTGCTATGCTTGTAGCACCTCTGTGACCATGGCCAGCACTCATTGGCCAAGTTTTATCTGGAGAAAGCTAATTGGCTGCCCATACCTATGGCATTACCATGTTACTCCTCCATATGCACATGGAGTTCATGTTCATAGAAAGATCTTTTGTTAGAAAGATCATTCAAGGGCCGGGTCATGTGGGCAACTTTATTCTTCCTCTTTCATTGCAAGTCTTTTAACCAGCCCTGATTGAATACAAGGAAGTTGATTTACTAAAGGAAAATAGTTCACGGACCAAGGGAATTTTCACTTTGTAAAGTAAGTTTCCTTTAGCCTAATGAATGTGGTGAAAATTTACTTTGCAAAGGACACCCTACAGGGAAAATAAAATAATTATTTTTGCTTATGATTGGATGATGGAAGTAAGCAACACCTATAGGAATTTTCCCTTGCAAACGGAACAGCCTATTTGTTTTTAGTAAATTATTACTGATGATTGATTGTAGTGACATACAGACAGCCACTAGGAAACAAATCTATATTTGTGATACAAAAATTAGAGTACAGTGCACTAAGCAGGGCCGGGGCAATGGGTGGGCAGGAGGGGCAGCTGCCATGGTTGAGGTGGGGATTTGAGGGGTTGTGCCATAAGGGGTGAGTTGGAGGAGGGATTTGTACTAGGAGGGTAGATTTCTGTTAGGAAGGGAAATTTTGGGGGAAGGATTTGTGTTAGTAGGTATGATTGGGGGGATTTGTACTAGGAGTTGAAATTTGGGGGAAGGATTAGTGCTAAGAGATGGGAAACTGCTCTCCTAAAACTCACAATTGACTTGCTAACTGCTAAAACCAATGGTCACTATTCCGTACTCTTACTCTTGGACCTCTTTGCCTTTGACACAGTTGACCACCCTTTCCTCCTCAAAACACTCTATTTACTTAGTCTCCATGACTGTACTCTCCGCCGGTTCGATTCTTACATATCTCACCGCACCTTCAGTGTCACTTACAACTCCACTTCCTCCTCTCCTACTCCTCTCACCATCGGGGTCCCCCAAGGTTCTGTTCTTGGACCTCTCCTATTCTCAGTCTACACTTCTTCCTTGGGTCAGCTGATAGCTTCCCATGGTTTCCAATACCATTTCTATGCTGATGACACACAAATCTATCTCTCTACCCCTCAGCTCACCCCATCAGTTTCCACACACATCACTGATTTACTAACAGACATATCAGACTGGATGTCACACCACTTCCTAAAACTCAATCTATCCAAAACTTAGCTCATAATATTTCCTCCTCATGTGCCTCTTCCCCTGATTTCTCTGTCAGGATCAATAGCACCACTATCAACCCATCAACCCATCCCCACATTCCATGGTGCTAGGGGTAACCCTGGATTCTGAAATGTGTTTTCAGGCCCACATCCAACCCCTGTCCAAATCATGCCGCCTCAACCTCCGCAACATCTCCAGAATATGCCCCTTTTTAACCAATGATACCACAAAGCTCCTAATTCACTCCCTGGTAATCTCTCAACTAGACTACTGCAACTCCCTCCTCGTTGGCTTACTTTTACGTAGGATATCCCCCCTCCAGTCCTCATGAATGCTGCTGCCAGGCTCATCCAACTTACCAACCATTCAGTGTCTGCTACCCCTCTCTTTCAATCCCTCCACTGGCTTCCACTCGCCCAATGAATAAAATTCAAAATACTAACAACTTACAAAGCCATCCACAACTCTTCCCCCAGCTACATCACCAACCTGGTCTCAAAATATCAACCAAACCGCTCTCTTTGATCCTCCTAAGACCTTCTGCTCTCTAGTTCCTGTGTCACCTCCTCCCATGCTCACTTCCAGGACTTCTCCTGAGCTTCTCCCATCCTATAGAACTCCCTACCCCAATTTGTCCAATTATCTCCTAATCTATCCACCTTTGGATGATCCCTAAAAAACTTTCTCTTTAAAGAAGCCTATCCTGCTTCTAACTAGTAAACTGCCTTTTATTTCCTCCATCAGCCCACCCCCCCACAGTTATTACCTTTTGTATCACTCACCCCTTCCGCCTAGATTGTAAGCTCTAACGAGTGGGGCCCTCTGTTTCCTCTTTGTACCAAATTTTAGTGCAACTGTAATGTCTACCTTCATTTTGTAAAGTGCTGCGCAAACTGTTGGTGCTATATAAATCCTGTATAATAATAATAATAATAATTTGGGGGGGATTTGTCCTGGGAGAGGGGGATTTGGAGGGGGGTAGAGGATTTATACTCAGATGGGAAATTTGAGGGGTAAAGGATTTGTGCTAGGAGGGGGGAATTAGGAATGGGATAGGATTTGAGTTGGGGGATTTGTACTGGAAGAAGGGGAATTTTTGTTTGGGGAGATGTTTGGCTCGTAAAGGAAACAAGTGTGATTAGTGCTCCAAATTTTTTGGGGGGTGAGGGAGGGGATTGTTGCTGACACATAATGCTCATACCTTTTAAGGGGGGGGGGGGGGAACTGTTTGGTATCTTTGCTCTGGTCACTAAATGACCTTGTCCCGGCACTGGCACTAAGTGTACATAAAAAATGTAAAGGCTGCATAAAATGTTATAATAGTAGCTTGGAATATTTGTTCACCTGAACTAATACTAAATTTTCCCTATAAATCATGAAATATTTCTTTTGTTTGACAAAATTAAAATTTTTCTATAATCACCACCACATTTACCACATTAACAATTAATTTTTAATATTTATAAAACTCCAAATATTGTTTCCAATGAAGATGTGTATTATGTATGTTATGTATGTTAGAACTTTACTATTCAATTTTATTTGCTATTTTTTAAGTGAAAACATTTCAATTAAAATGGTTTCTGCAGATATCTACTGGCTACTACTGAACTCTAAAATAATAAATGGATACACAAATGCTAGTATATCACCTGATAAAAAGTTGGAGGCCATAAAATCTCAGAAATTCTTTATTTTCCACACAATTGACTTTGTAAGAACAGACCTGTGTTTTCCCACTGTTTTATATCCTGATTATATAAATTTAATTATTAACTAATAAATATGAAAGTTTTGTGTGCCCTAAAATTCTTTCCTTCCCATGAATATAATTATATTTACATCAAAACACACTTTAATTTGCTAATGTTTACTTTAATTACTAAAAAGTGATTTACATATAACTTTAATTTACATATACATAACTTGAGTATGCATTATAAGTTTAATTTTTTTTTATTCAAAGTAAAAAAAAAAAAAATCACAACCAATTTTTAATTAATGTGTTTATTTTTAATTATGTCCCGCTAACTTTTGACGCTGCAGTTGTTTTTCCAAATGGTGTGAGGGATGTGGAGAAATCACAACTACTATGCCAAAAGCTAACTTACAGCAGTGCTGATAACTTACAAACAGCAGGAATTGGTATTGCTATATTCCAACAAAACATGCGAATAAAAAAAAGAAATTAAATGTTTGAATCAAGAGCAGCTGTGCACAGCATGAAGAGCCAATGGATGTTTTAACCAAATAGTTGAGATGGCATAAAGTGAAATAAAATAAAGCTTTTCTGAATGATGAAAAAATGCACTCATGCTGCACTTGTGACCCAAAGGAAAGGGAAATTGAGAAGGAAAAAAAAAAAATCAAGATTTTCTATCATGACTGTGTTCAGCGTGACTCGTAATAATGAAACACCAATAGAAGGCTCAGCCCACACAGTGACACAGCCTTGACTGTATGGAGGCGGAGCTCCAAATTCAATCATGCATATTTGGCACAGTAAACATTCGAGTATTTAAGCCCATTGTTGCTGTATAAAGGGACTAGCTCGATTGGTCAGCCTTTTTGTGGAACGAGGATTATAGCATGCGAGGATGTTTTTGTGTTCTTCCATGCCTCGGGAAAGGGAAGAAATGGAGAAAAGAAGGTAAGGGTTTTAGGGAGAAAAGCCAATGAAACACAGAGTGGATCACACCTAGAATTTCGCAAAGAAGTGGTGCTAATGGGATTCATGGAAGGCTTCAAGCATGGAATTTTAATTTTTGTTAATTCTTTGTGAATGTATGTCTTTAAATCAAGAGTTTACTTTTTTAATTCAGTACCCCCTTTTTTCCATTTTTTTAATACTGGGAGTATTAGTGTTGATCATTTTCTAAAGGATGTATGACCTTTGCGGTAGTCAACAAAATGAGCAAAAATACTATCCATAAGCATGAGCACTGCTATGTGTTCCTTTTCTAAACGTATTTAAGGAATACACCATACCAAGGATTTCCAGTCTTTAAAAAGATCTATACTTGAATCTTAGTGTTGCTTGCAAAATAATCACTCTCTTAACCAAAAAAAAGAAAAAAAAAATCAGCTGAATTTATCTTTGAAGAGAGATTACTATTTATGTGTCGCTCTTAAAATCTGTAAACTGTTCGATCTGATTATTCAATGTGCACTGCATTTGATACTCCTTCGGTGTTCTTGAGATTCTGCCCCTAAATGTGATTTTAGACGCCTCTAGAGGCCTTATGTCTTTAAAGAAAAATGGCTTGATGTGATATGAAGGCCTTCGAAGAAAAAATATGATTGTGTGTTAATGACAGAAAAAGGCAAACAAGCTAAAAGAAGAAACTGTGTTCAATGATGAAAACCGGCACCAAATCATAAAAAGTTAAAAAAAAAAAAAAGGGAAAAAAAACATTTATTTTAGATCAAGCACCAGAGGAGAGACAAATCCACCAATCCATTTGGTAACAGAGACACCGAGAGAGGAAAAGCTTGCTATTGAGCTGTAAAATTTGGTAATGAAATGCAGAGTTCTCTGAGCCCTTGGTTAAGGTTTCATTTCAGGCTTAACTTGACGTAGTAAATACACCATTATATTTTACAAAGTAATGAGATAAGGCCTGTGACAGTTTACTTTTGAAGTTATACATTACATTATAAGATCAATTCTCCACCTAGTTTGGTTTCATTAATCAAATTGCAAAAAATTTAAATTTTACTAAACCTTTCTGGATTGAAAATACTGAAACTGATGACTGCATAAGTTTTGGTTTGACAAAGACTGATGTAAAAAATGGTAAAAATAAAATATCTTGTCTAGCAAAGGAACTTATGGACATTTTAAAATGTATAATACAATAATCTGTTAAATCAAAAAAAAAACTATAACCATTCTGTACCATAAAAGTTCTACATTTTCTTTGTCCTTTTCTAATTTAGATTTTTTTTGTTTTTGCTACATTTTTATAGCATCTTTTTGCTCAAGCAATGTACTGTTTACTTATTTGTTGGAAACATTTACCAAAAGATTCAATCTTTAAATTTAACAAAGTTGTCCATCTATAGACCTTCCGTACAAGTTTTGATATATTTGTTGGAAACGTTTATTAAAAGGGTTAAATCTTTAAATTTAGCAGATTTGTCCATGCACAGACCTTCCCATAGAAGTTTTAAAAATCCACCTTAACTGCCTTTAAGATAGGACAGTTTTCAGATGCAAGTTGAAATGCGGATCTTTTAGCTGTAAACTGCCACAAACAATCTGAAAATTTGCTTTTAAATTAAATTGGCTGGCAGTAAACATTAAAAAATGTATTTGCATTAAAAAAAATTTGTAGCATCATTTGGTAATTTAAAAGCAAAAAAATAAAATGATTTCAAATTTCAATTCAATTTCTTAAAAGAAAAAAGTAAAAATATTTAAAAAAATGCCTGAAATGATAGCTCAACAAGGACTCAATTGCACTGGATGGCTTCCCAAGGTATCCTGATGGGAAAGAAAGTGTTGTTAATGGTTTTCTGTTGATGTGAACATTCAATGCTGTTCACCGCAAGAAGGAACTATGCTTCCTATGCTGCAAAAGCAAGAAGAAGTAATGTTTATATATCAGCTTTCACTTTGGGCCCATACTCGAAGGTTTACTCTTTTATGAACATATCAAGACTTGTAAGGATGTTTTGCCATATTCTCTTTTCGAGATACTCATTTTGTTACAGGTAAAATTTGTCTTACCATTCTGTAACTTG
This sequence comes from Staurois parvus, assembly GCF_062004578.1. Lineage (NCBI taxonomy): Eukaryota > Metazoa > Chordata > Amphibia > Anura > Ranidae > Staurois > Staurois parvus. The sequence continues at coordinate 3,789,410 of NW_028317950.1, read as the reverse complement.
TCTCCTGTGTGATTAGTTGCCATTTTCATTAGAAGAAATCATGAAATTTTATGTGCACAAAGCACGTCATGCAAAGAGGTTTTTCTCATGTGTTTGCAACCATTTGGCACTTTTTTGAAAAAAAAATTAATAACATTGAGCACCAGGAGTTTCTATCTGTATAAACATTCATTGAATTTGTCGCAGTTGTATTGTGGCAGTTTCCACTTTAGTTTATATCAGAGTAAATAATCAATATTAAAACTGCAGTACAAGATAAAATACATTAGTTGCAAAACAAAACCAACACTATAAATGTGTAGATGTATGTATGCACTCTTATTAATTTACAATTGTAAAATTTAAGACTAAATATATTTGTCTAATTCTGCAATTTTCTTAGTTGTATAATCCACTTGCTTTAGAAAAATTTAAAGAGCATCTTGTCTGTACCTTTGTCTGTAAAAGATATAAAACGCATTTCACGTTCCAAATGTTAAATGTAACATCAAACACAAATCAGTAGTTAAATAATTTTCTTTTTTAGGAAAAGGTATTAAAAAAATTGGGATGTTTAAAATGTAAATTTTTGATTAACATATACCTGGGTTCTGAGATAAATAAAAAAAATCTAGTCCAAAATATTTATTCTTTTTATTTATTTTTTTTTAGTTTTAGACAGAGTGGGCAAGGGTCAGAACCTCTGTTGCTGGACCACGGCATCTGGGGGTCAACTAATAGCCTGATAGACTAAAATTCTGAGTGTTGATACAAATTTTAATGTTTTGTCCAGTACTGGGGAATTGCCATTGGCCAGTTCTCTAGAGAACAAGGGTTTTAAAGTGACTTGAATTTAAAAAAACAACTTAAAATGTAATGGAGGATAGTGCCAAAAATTAAGTGTGTGAAGTCCAGAAATAATTGTTTCCTGAGGATGCATACAGTAAAGCAGCCAACCCCTTTCAGAAGTTTAAAAGGTCCTCCTTCATCAGGTTTAGTAGGTACTGCAAGAGGTGCAGTACATGAAGAAATCTGGAATAATTCTTTGGGAATGCATTCAAAAGTCTTGCAGTACAAAAGACAAGGCTGCTCATGCCGATGAGTATTTGAGCTTACAATAACCATTGACCGGAGCAGTATTTCTCTGGATTATTATTCAACTCTATTGTCCGAAAACACCTTTTGCAGAATTGACCAAGTCCTGATGAAGTGGGACCTTTCAAACATCCGAAGCACGTTGACTGTATTATTGTATGTGTCTTCTAAATAAAACTGATTCTTGACTTAAGCTGGCCATAAATGGATAGAATTTTGAACAAAAGTTTTTAATAGAAGAATGCTCTAAGAAAGTTTGTTTATTTCATAATCATCAGTGGGTCAAACTGATGTTCGTTTTCGACCGTAGTGGCAAGAAAACTAAAGGGAGCAGGATGGAAAATTTGTCTCAAACAAAGACAGAGTATGTGTTTTTTGTTCAATAATGTCCATTCATTCCAAAATCAAATGTTAAAAGCAAACAAAATATTTCAAATGACATTCAAATGTTCTGAGAATTTTTTTATTAAGAATATTTGTATAAATGTTCCTAAAAGTTTTCCCAAGAATTTTTGTTCGAAAATTCTATCCATCTATGGCCAGATTTATACACCTGGTTTTTGGTGCTTTCCCTCGTGTTGTGTAGTCTGTGTCAGAAAATAATTCACTCCCTTTCTGTTCTGAAGTGGGACAAAATCTATGGACCTAGGTGCAAAAATAAAAGAAATTCTATCCATCTATGGCCAGATTTATACACCTGGTTTTTGGTGCTTTCCCTCAATCAGCATTTAAGATGTAGAATAGTTTTTGTGTGAAAATAATTCACTATCGTTCTGAAGTGGGACAAAATCTCCCAAGTATGGACCTAGGTGAAAAGATAAAAAAGCTAAAAGCGATTTTACGCAAACACAAAAAATAATTTTGGCTTGATTGGTTTTATCATTTTATTATTTTTGACAATTATTATTTTATTGGTTTAACTAGATGGAATTGTGTCTTTTTTCATCCCTATGCAACAATATTTGGAAATATCAAATTTTTTTGTCAGCTTTTAAGATGTAGAATAGTCTTTGTATGAAAATAATTCACTGCCTTTATGTTCTGAAGTGGGACAAAATCTCCCAAGTATGGATCTAGGTGAAAAAATTAAAAAGTTGAAAGAGATTTTAAGCAAAAACAAAAACAATTGAGTACTGTCCGTGATACTTTTTTTATTTGCACTAACATACAAGCAGTACTATACCAAACTATACTATAACAAAAAATTATTTTGGCTTGATTATTTTATAATTCTATTATTTCACAATTATTATTTTATTGGTTTAACTAGATTGACTTGTGTCTTTTTTTAAACCCTAATCAACAATATTTGGAAATATCAAATTTTTTAGTCTAATAAAAAAAAGACAAAAGTAGTTATTATGTTTATGTATTGTTGATTTATATTCAGATGTGTTTCCACATTATGAAACATCCCATAATATTTTAAGCTTAAATGATACGGTAATTAGATGTGGCACATGGGTTTGCATTGTAAGTAGTGCTTGGTGTTATCTGGTACTACAGGCTTAATATACAAATTGTAACAAAAAAACAAAAATGGAAAAGGCTCTTGAAAGCAGTAGCAGCAGTAGCAGCTATTCTGGCGGATAGCATACTTAGCCATAAGGAAAACAAAATCCATTGCAAACAAACAAAGCTGGATTAGGTATCAAATAGAAGCATGGTACGCTAGGCACACCAAATATTGAAGAATAAAGGAGAATATGGCTTTAGAAATCATACACCACCTTGACTGAAAAAAGACTAGACAAAGCAATAAATAAAGAAAAAAATCACGGTGAGCAGAAAATGCAAGACTGCAAAAAAGATAAGATAAAATAACTTGTATAAGGGTGGGTTTCAGAATGTTACTGATGAGCAGTAAGGAAATCGCACTCACTCCCAGCAGTGCTGGTGGCATTGGCGGCAGAGAGAATTACATGAGTGGGAGTAGAAATATTTGTTACATCATGGAGTTGGCTGAGGACCGAGGAACGCCGACGCACAGCACCCTGAAATGAACCGCTTCTCTTGAAGGTACTCACTACCTCCATCTGTAGGAGAGAAAATGACATAGTGTTTTTTTTTTTCGTTTTTTTTTTTTCTTTTCATTTCAAATGTTCCTTCTTTGGGAAAAATAAGAGAACACACTATTAAAAAAATTACTCCATCCAAAATGTGACATCTGTTTTTGGATGGTGTTTATGGTCTCAACCAATCCAAACCTTGTCTTCACCATTCTAGATCTTTCTCACACTGCTCTCCTCTGTTAGCTCTTTACATTTTCTCTGTGTAAAATTAATTTCCAAATCTCTTTAATAATGATATGCTTTTAAATATAGCAGATGAGGGCACTGCAAGATCGCCAGACTAATGGGTCAAAAGAATGGTGTAACCAACCAAGATATTGGCTTTATACAAGGCATGTACTGATAGTAATGCAAAATTTGGCATTACTTTTTTATTGACTTACATAGGTTGTTCAGATTTCACAGGTTGGTAGAGTAACTCTTCCTCTATAGCAACTCTTTTTCTTAAAGCGGGTAAATAATGGATTCCAAGCAGAAGCAATATGCCATCGCTGAGTTCTTGATGAAGGAGGGGTGCAAGCTGTCCAACATCTGCAGAAGGCTACAGAATGTTTATGGAGATGGCACCAGTGACAAGAGTCACCAAAGACAAGACCGTGCTCGTCAAATATGTCATCACCATTAACATTCTATAGCCGTCTGCACTCCTTCTTCATAAAGAACTCAATGACGGCATGTTGCTTCTGCTTGGAATCCATTATTTAGCTGCAATGAGAAAAAAAAAGAAGAGTTACTATACAGGATGAGTTAGTCTACCAATATGTGAAATTTGAATGACCTATGTAAGTTAATACAAAGTTTTGCCCAGTTTTGCATTACTTTCAGTCCATCCTGTTTAGTTTTCGGGGAGGTCCTACTTTTTGTATACTTGTAACAATTTGGCAATTTATTTTTTTTTTGGGGGGGGGAGCAGTTTTCACTTGTGAGGATATGGACAACCTCCACAATATGTAAGCCTGAAATCAATTTTTTGTTTCTCCTCAAACTTTGATACATACATCACAAATAATGGTGTCTCGCTGCAGAATGCCAGCAGTGTCCAAGGCATTTCTTTGTATACTTGCCACTTTGAGAAGTTACATTTCATGTGTCCCCATTTTGCTAAACCTTTATTATCGATTCTACACAGTTGCAGCCTATATTGTGAATACAAACATATTAAAGTGACTTTGCCACTGAGTTGAAAAATGTCAAAAAGATGGACCTTCAAAAGAAACAGTTTATACTCTCCTGTCCCACTGCCCATTCCTAGCTCCTCACTCTCTTGCACAGCATCAGCCTCTTGTCATCCAACACATTTCCAGGTGAGGTGGATGCCTGTCCTCCTGTTGGGTGTTTTGGTTTCTTCCAACAGCTCCAGTGTCACTATAGAACACGGTAGAGATGTTTGGGTCAGCAGAAGAAACCAGAGTAAGTAGCAGGGGATGCAGGCATCTGGAAGTGTTGAATGTGAAGATTCTTCAGAAGGTTGTAGCTGTTTGAAAGGTGAAGAACGAACGAATTGTTGGCAGGCCAGATGAGTACATGCAACCTTTTGCAGGTCCTAATTTTTGAAGCTTTTTCAGCAACAGCGTTAATTGAACATTTAGCAGGTAAATGGAGTGGGCACACAATAGAAAAAGTGATAATGTTGCCAAAACTGAAGAAAGAAAAATTCTTTCTAGTTCAGTTTAGCATCAAAGTCTAGAAAGATATTCCAAAATGAAGTCTGTTGTAATGAGTCAGTCCACTTAAAACTAATATTTCAGTCACAGGTGGGCTCTTCTGGACTTCGAGAGAGTCTAAAAGAGCCCAGTCAGGAGATTTCGTAGAACTCTTGGGACCAAACTGCAATTTTGGGTGATTGGGTTTACATCTGAATTTTAGCAATTAGGTTTACATATACTTTAGCATCACTATAACTAATCTGCATACCTAAAATGTTTAGATATTTTTAAGGATATATAATGCTTTTATTGTGTAGACTGTTTCACTATAAACGCTGTTGTTATTATAGGCTGACAAATGCACAAAACTGCAAAAATAATTATATTAATGTAAAGAAAAAAAAATATATATATATGTGTGTGTGTGTGTGTACACATTCACCGGCCAGTTTATTAGGTACACCTGTTCATTTGCCTGGTAGCACAAATTGCTAATCAGCCGATCACATGGCAGCAACTCACGGTGGTAAAGACGACTTGCTAAAGTTCAGACTGAGCATCAAAATGGGGAAAAAAGGGGATTTAAGTGACTTTGAATGTGGCATGGTGGTTGGTGCCAGACAGGCTGGTCTGAGTATTTAAAAAACTGCTGATCTGCTGGGATTTTCATGCGCAACCATCTCTAGGGTTTACGGAGAATGGTCCGAAAAAGAGAAAATACCCAGTGAGCAACAGTTTTGTGGACAAAAATGCCTTGTTGATGTCAGAGGAGAATGGGAAGACTGATTGCTGCAACATTTAGCTGGTAGGGTCAGAATTTGACGTAACAACATGAAAGCATGTATCCATCCTGCCTTGTATCAATGGTTCAAGCTGGTGGTGGTGGTGTAATGGTGTGGGGGAGATTTTCTTGGCATTAGCAATGTGTACCTAATAAAGTGGGCGCTGAGTGTATATTAATGTTCTTTGTTTTAATACTGTAATTGTATCTGACAACTACAGTATTAAGAAAAAGCACAAGGCTAAAGTATTCTCTGCAGGCTGAATGCATATTTTGTGAATGTATCCTCATTTGCATGTGATTAGAACTGACATAGTAATCACATTATCAGGAGCTGTTCTGACTGGTTACTGGTTATTAGAGGGAACCTGAGCACAGTGCTTTTCTAGCTTTCAAAGGGGGGGGGGGGGAAGGACGTAGTCAGAGCCCCGGGGGGACATTATTCTACATACCGTGGGTTAAAATTAAAACTGTAACTTTGTCTTTCACAATGACCAGTCAGCTCAGATGATAAATGTTTTGGCTGCATACTGTATAAGCAACTGCACTGCCCTGTGGTGGATCTCCTTAGCAGGGCACATCACCAAGACTTTCAACCCATTTTTCATTTGTGTCACAACAGCTGTTCTCTATTCCATATTCTTTAAAATCAAGCTTTACATTCATTTACCCCATGCAAAGTAGACCTTTTTTCACCTTTCCTGTGGCCCCTGCCACTGATCTCTGTGTTCATAAAGAGAAACTGCCGAATCTGCCAGGTCCAGGAGTTGTGAGCTCCAGATTCACCACTCTGAACTGTGGTTCCTCTAGTCAGTCCTCCATTGTATAGCATTGCATGCTGGGGGCCAGCCATCTAAACCACTGAGTGCATCGGTGAACCAGTCATCCGACACAACCGGGAATGCTAGATTCTGCAGCTAGCAGTAGGAGAGGTGCGTATTCTTTATCTTCTTCTCAGATGGAAAATGATTGTAAAGCCTGATTTGAGTGGTGTAGGCACATTAAAGTTGAAATTCATTTTTTTTTTTAAATTTTGGATAAAGTAAAGTTGAAATCCTTGTTTATTTGTTATCTGTGTCCCATTGGGGAGATTTGCCTTCACTTCCTGTCCCATAGCCAAAACAGGAAGGTAATCCAAAGTGAGGGAATCCTTGGTTGTCCCTAAGTTCACCAGATTTCCCCTGAATTCCTGTTCTGGTGACCACTTAAAATTTGGAACTTTCTTTCACTTTCACTTTTGGTGATAATAGTCACTTGGACACTTAGTAAGAACTTAGAAAGGGCGAATCTGCCGAATGGGGACACAGACAGCAATAAAAACATATTTACATAGGTTGAAAAAAAAATATGTTCAACCAATAAAAAAAACAAAAAACAAATAATAATAAAATAAATAAATAAAGACATGACAAGTGTACTAATCCCTCAACACTATCCAAAAAAACATAAAAGAAAAAACTTTTTCCTTAAGTTATACTTTAAATAAAAGACACAAAGATCGAGCTGTTAAAGAAAAATCTCCAGTCCATTACGAATAAAAATTGTTAGTTCTGGAAAGTGTCCAAAAAACTTCCAACAATTTCCTACTGGCATTATACATAGGAAAAAAGCTCAATGCTATTTTTTAATGTAAAGGTGTCTTTTGTTTACTGAATTGCTTAGACAACAGCCAGGTTTGTCCATCAGTACCACCTCAGAAAAAAAATAATCACTTTCCAAAGTTCCTTTGGTGGAACAAACCGCTGAAGATATAAACATGAGTGTTTCTTTGGTACATCATGTCTGGATGATAAAGGGAATCTATCACAAAATGTATTTTCAGCTGATTGGACAACTACTGCCCCTGACTGGCCCAATGGTTTACCTACAAACCTTTCTTTAACATTTCTGAACTTGTGGTCCACATGGAGAATTCTATACTATGCTATGAAAAGACTTTTGGTATACTAAGTGTCTATGTCCATAGAGACACTGGCATTTAAAGTTTATCTAAACCCAAAAACAAAAGTGTAATATATCGCAGCTATTATAATGGTTCTTTTTTTTCAGTTTTTTTCCCTTTTAATCTTCACCTGGTGGTCTTGCAGTTAACACATTTCTTAGGTGACAATGCTCATTAATCCACTGCATCTATGGAGGGAGCATTATCACCCAGGCTGAACGTCAAACAAGTCTGCCTGTGTTCCTCTCCATTACATGGGTATTTTCTGTACTTGCTGAAAATTAAAACGTGGTGTAGTGGCTGCAATACGTTACCTATTGGTTACTAGGTTAGGTTAATTTTTAAGTAACCATTGCTGTTCAACCTGTTGCTCTATGTGAGCTGCAAAAATAGTCAGAACAAAGCAACACAATGGGATATACAAGATTACAGGACAGGAAGTCATCTCTATCTCCTTCATTTTAAAAATCAGTTGCTTTGATGATCTACTGAAACTCAAATTCTACACATATATCTATGAATGTTAATACCACCTCTTTAAATTATTTATTGGTTGTTGGAACTTTGTGCATATGGAATGTTTCAGAATGGTTGCCATTTTATGGAATACTATAGATCAGTGGTCTCCAAACTGCGGTACAGGGACTGGATACGCCCTATTGCTTGCCTTTATCTGGCCCTTGGAGCACTTTTCCTTCCACTGATATAAGACACTATTCCTCCCACTGACACCAACAATGGGACACTATTTCTATTACTGATGCCAACAATGGGTCACTATTTCTAGCATTGATGCCAACAATGGGACACTCTTCTTCAAACTGACATCAACAATGAGGTACTATTTCTACCATTTATGCCAACAATGGGGCACTCTTCCTCAAACTGACACCAATGATGGGGCACTATTTCTCCCACTGACACCAACAATCGGACACTATTTCTATTACTGATGCCAACAATGGGTCACTATTTCTACCATTGATGCAAACAATGGGACACTCTTCCTCAAACTGACATCAACAATGAAGCACTATTTCCACCATTGATGCCAACAATGGGGCACTCTTCCTCAAACTGACACCAATGATGGGGCACTATTTCTCCCCCTGGCACCAAAAATGGGACACTATTCCTCACACTGACACCAACAATGAAGCACTATTTCCACCATTGATGCCAACAATGGGGCACTCTTCCTCAAACTGACACCAATGATGGGGCACTATTTCTCCCCCTGGCACCAAAAATGGGACACTATTCCTCACACTGACACCAACAATGGGACACTATTTCTACCACTGATGCCAACAATGGTGTCACTATTTCTGACATTGATGCCAACAATGTGGCACTCTTCCTCAAACTGACATCAACGATGGGGCACTATTTCTACCATTGATGTCAACAATGGGGCACTCTTCTTCAAACTGACACCAATGATGGGGCACTATTTCTGCCACTGACACCAACAATGGGTCACTATTCCTCCCACTAACACTAAAGGTGGGGCAGTATTCCTCCCACTGACGCCAACAATGGGGCACTATTCCTCTCACTGACACCAACAATGGGGCACTATTCCTCTCACTGACACCAACAATGGGGCACTATTCCTCTCACTGACACCAACAATGGGGCACTCTTCCTCAAACTGACACCAACAATGGGGCACTATTCCTCCCCTAATACCAAAGATGCATTGCTTACTCCCACTGACACCAGGACAATTTCTACTCCTAATGGCCACAGTCCAGCTCCCCTAAACTCTGAAGGACAGTAAACTGGCTCTTTGTTTAGAAGGTGGATGGTGGATACACAAAGTGTGAGCAAGCCTTTTGGGTTTTGATCTATATATGGAAGAAACCTATTCATTTAGTGAACTATATACATTTGCAATCTGTACTGCTCCCCTTTTTGGTGATACCTTTTGGAGGTAACATCTTCTGTCTACATCATAGGTGCTCAACCTGTGGCCCTCCAGCTGTTGCAGAACTACAAGTTACATCATGCCTCTGCCTTTGGGAGTCATGATTGTAACTGTCAGTGGCTGGCAATGCATCACTGGGACTTGTAGTTCTGCAACAGCTGGAGGGCCACAGGTTGAGCACCCTTGGTCTACATGGAAGAAATCCATATATACTCCTATGTTGGAAATCTGGCTTGACTGGTCCTGTAGAATCCCACCTAGTGGGGATCTATAGCGCCCCCTTGCATTCCCCTGGATAAATATTCCTTTGGGGCATTGCTTTTCATTGACACTTTATGACATTCAGCTGTATCTCACTGTGCTCTCTATGGATACATTATCGACCATCACTTTCCCCTGTTGAAGAGTTTTTTGAAAAACTGAAATGCATTGGGGTGTCATCTACTCGCATGTGATTATCATCTGTAGAAGTGAGGATGGTCTCTTTAGATATATACTTGTAGATGGTCAGCTGCTGATTTTCTATGATGGTTTTAATGAATTTGTATGATAAAAAAAAAATTTTGATAGCATTTTATGTGTAGGTGCCTAAAAATTCCCGAATCTCAGCTAATTGTACATTATACTATATATGGGATGTGGCACATAGCAATTATTATAGGAAAGGTGGGCAGAGAGGGGAATGAAGGTGAGGAATATTGTTATTAGTACATACCATCACAGTTACAGCAAATCTCCAGGCAAACAGGTAAATGCAAACTTTAGAACAACGTATGTATACTGTTTAACCTGCTATTGGATGTGCGATTCCATACAGCCAGTCTTGTGATTTACACACATCTGCCACAACGCACAGCCCGGCAAGTGACTTCCTTATTTCCGAATTCAGCAATAGTTATCTATGTCACCTCTTCCCCTCCAGCCTGCACCATATCCTCTGCCCAATCAGCAGGGAGGTGATTCAGGAAGTAGTAAAGCTGAACTGGAAAGTAGTAGAGTTGTCTACCTGGCAGAGATAGGTGAAGAATGGCTAAATAAAATTTGGCAAATAAAATAGTTAACACACATGTATTTAAATTTAAATTTGGCTATTTGGCGCAAGTTCAGCTTTAATGCACATACACTGGAGACTGGTAACTAAGGGGGTTATATGTGCATAACGTGGACACAGGTCACTAAGAGGTTAATGCACACACACACTGGAGACTGGTCATGGAGATGTTAAAGAGTTACTAAACCCACAACAGTACAATCTTTGGGAGAGTGCATGTGATCAGCACAGGGCCAATCAGCACTGTCCAGACAGAGGGTCGGGGGTTATGCAGCCCCATAGGACAATCAGGGGAGAATGAAAACTCCTCCTACAAGCTTTAACCAGTGCTCAGTTGTACACTGATAGAAGTCACAAGACTGCTATATACTGCTGATGAGAAAAGGTATTTAGCAGTTTATATTTACTAAAATAATTGCATTTCTATGTTCTGTGTACTGTGAGGGACCATATATAGTGAATGCAGGGTCCTGGGTTTAGTAACACTTTAATGCACACATACTGGAGACTGGTCAATGCGAGGTTAATGCATGCACATTGGAGACTGTTCACTAATGGGTAATGCACATATATAAGAGACTGGGCACCAAGAGTTTTTGCAAACATTGGATACAGATCACTGAGGGGTTATTGCACATACACTGGAGACTGGTCACTACCAAGTTAATGCACATACACTGGAAAGTGGTCACTGCTGGGCTAATGCACATATGCTAAAGACTGGGAACATACACAGGACAATGGTCATTAAGGGTTTAATGCACATACAATAGAGAATTTTTTCTGGAGGATTAATACACTTGCTATAGGGACTGATCACTAAAGTGTTAACACATGTTAGGGACTGGATACGGGTCATATCACTGGAGACTGGACATTGAAGAGTAAAGCACATATACTAGACACTGAGCACCAAGAGTTTTTGCACACATTGGAGACAGATCACTGAGGTGTTAATGCACCGACTATGGAGACTGGTTCACTGAGGTTAATGCACATAAGCTGGAGACAAGTCACGGAGGGGTTAATGCACACACACATATACTGGAGACTGGTCACTGATGGATTAATGCACATACACTGGAGACTAGTCACTGAGGGGGTTAATACTCAAACATTGGAGACTGGCTACTGATGGGGTCAAGACACATACACTGGAGACTAGTCACTGAGGGGGTGAGGGGGTTAATGCACATATACTGGAGACTGGAAGCTGAGGGGGTTAATGCACATACACTGGAGACTGGTCACTGAAGGGATTATGCACATATACTGGAGACTGGTCACTGAGGGGGTTAATACACAAACATTGGAGAATGGCCACTGATGGGGTCAAGACACATACACTGGAGACTAGTTACTGAGGGGGTTAATGCACATATACTGTAGATTGGTCACTGACAGGGTTATGCACATATACTGGAGACTGGTCACTGAAGAGGTTATGTACATATACTGGAGACTGGTCACTGAGAGGGTAATGCACATATACTGGAGACTAGTCACTGAAGGGGTTATGCACATATACTGGAGACTGCTCACTGACAGGGTTATGCACATATACTGGAGACTGGTCACTGAGGGGGTTATGCACATATACTGGAGACTGGTCACTGAGGAGGTTAATGTACATATACTGGAGACCGCTCACTGACAGGGTTATGCACATACACTGGAGACTGGTCACTGAGGGGGTTAATGTACATATACCAGAGACTGGTCACTGAGGGTGTTAATGCACATATACTGGAAACTGGTCACTGAGGGTGTTAATGCACATATACTGGAGACTGGTCACTAAGGGTTACATGCACATACCATGCAAAAATTTTCTAGTGAGGTCTGAGACCACCTCACTGCTGACATGGATACTGGAAAGTTCGATTGGAGCACTCGGGCCAGGATACAAGGGACAGACCTGTGTGCCGGCACCTCACTGCTAGAGCATGCTCTGAATTCAGTACTAGAGGTAGAATACTCCAGGCAAACCGAAATATACAATCTTCTAGTATTGATTTGGACAGGGTTTTTTTGTTTTTTTTTACTAAGCAGCTACCTAAAGCTAAATAATGCAGACTAATAGCAAAGTGTCGTAACCCACTGCAATTAATTCTAAAGGTTCCACTGTTGACCTGGATGCTGAATTTTGCTGCAAACAAAGTGAATGGACAGCAGAAATCCCATTGCTTTTCAGTAGGGATTGTTCCCACCAACGCACAGGAAAACAGTCTTGCATGCTGCAATTGGGTCTGTGGACCTGTAGTTCTACATTCAAATCCTAAAGGTGGTGGTTGTGCTTTTGGTAAACATCATGTAACAGAATGAGGACTGCTTATTCCTTATCCCTTTAGAGTATAGAGCGATCCCATCACCCTTTTATGAGCCACATCTCAGCAGGAGAAGACATCACGTGTTTCTGATAGCTGGCTGTACCAAGTGATTGAACTACACTACCCTATTCCTCCTTATTTAAGGAGAACAATTGTTCTAAAAACCCTTTCCAATAAGGAGTTAGAGACCCTGTCCTCCAAAAACATCCTAGCTAATGGCTCTGTGCATGCGTGCCAAATTCCCATTTATTCCAAGGGGAGAGCTGTACACTGCAGGACCACAGGAGGCCGCCATGATTAGGGCTCAGCCATAGAAATATATATGGCAATTGCGCACATGCCCACTAAGAGGTCCGGGTGTGGACGTTTTTGGAGGAAAGGCTGCGCATCGCTGAGTCAGCCCGACAAGCAGGCTAGACTCAAGGGGATGGGGGATTCCTTAAAAAGCACTGTTGTCCTTTAGAAGCTTCTTTATCTAAGCCTGTTCAACTTTGGTTGCCAACAAAATTATCAGGTGTTGTCTCCGATAAACCATTTTTAACATTCCCACTTGATAAAAAGATAACGTCATTATCCACCTTAACCTAGTTTAACCAGTCTGCAATAAACCCCTACATATGAATAACATATTTAACCCATGATAGATTCCCTTTAAACAATACAGAAGGGAAGAGGAGATGGTTTCTCTGTTATCTAATCAAGCGTCTTGCCGCATTTGTTGGCCAACCTGGATAGAAGAGAAAAGTTATCAAAACAAAACATTTGGATTATTAACGCATGGGTTTATAGCTCAATCGTTCTGAACAGACTATGACAGAGGCATGCAGCACAGATCCCCTGAGATCTTCATCCACAATCAGTCATTAGCAATCACCAACAAATGTTTGAAAGCCATACCTGTGTCTGAATACGGTTCAGCCCACGGAACCATAGGATCTGACCCCTGCGGAGCTCTCTCTCTGCATGATCAATTTCTTCTTCATCTTCAGCCATCTCTTCATCTGTTATTTCATCTTTGCCTGGCCCGTGACCTGCTTCCTTCAAACACTTCAGCTGGCTGGTGGGGATGGTGGAAATGAGCTAGATAGGAAAAAGATTGTCAGGTATAGATGCCGAGGGCATCCTTGGGAATTTCTATAATGGAGCCATTAAACTGGTTCAAAGGGTTGCCAGTGCACTCTATGTGTGAGGTAAATGCCCTGGTTCTCACAAAAAAAAATCCAACAAATCCAAAACAGGTATAGAGGTACTCATGAGTCTAGCAGCAGAGATAATTCAAAGCAACAGCATTTTATTGTCAAGGTTTCAATGGAGCTCAGTCCACTTTCTCAAGTCTTAAGAAAGTTGCACTGAGCTCCATCAAAACTTTGTCCATCTTTCTTAAGTCTTGAGTTCCATCAAAACTTTGGCAATAAACCACTGATGCTTTGATTTATCTCTGCTGCAAGACTTGTGAGTGCCTCTGTATCTGTTTTGAACACTGGAACCACTGATAGAATTAGTAAAATGGAATAAGTCAACTTTTGTTGGTTGCTCTGAACATTTCTCCTCTCCAAAGCCAAGAACCAAGTGTATGTAAATCCAAATCTTTTGTTTTTTTAATTTAGATTTTGGAAGTGTAAAACCCCAGTCAGATTTTCATTGCTGACTCACTGCTCTGTTTATTGGTCCTGGTTGACCATTGTTTTCAAGATTGAATGTGGTGAGAAATCCACAACTTTAGAGTTGTCAAAGGATCAGGAGGTGAGGGGAAATCTTCCAATAGTTCCAACATGTTCTGGAGACAACTGTCTAAAATGCCCTAGTACTCACCCACAAAAAAATCCATACACACTCAAAATAGGTATAAGGGGACTCATGAGACTTGCAACAAAGATAATTCAAAGCAAAAGCATTTTATTGCCAATGCTTTGATCGTGCTTAGTCCATCTTTCTCTGGTCTTGAGAAAGATGCACTGAGCTCCATCGAAACTTTGACAATAAAACACTGTTGCTTTGCATTATTTCTGCTGCAAGACCCGTGAGTGCCTCTATACCTGTTTTGAACATTGGGATCATTGATAGAATTGGTAAAAAGCCCACTCTTGTTGGTTGCTCTGAACATTTCTCCCCTTCAAAGCCAAGAACCAAGTGTATGTAAATCCCCAACTTTTTAAAAAAATTTAGAGTATGGAAGTGTAAAACCCCAGCCAGGTATTCATTGCTGTCCCTCTTGGAAGATTTACCCTCTCTATTGGTCCTGGTGACCATTGTTTTTAAGATTTAAAGTGGTGAGAAATCCACAATTTTAGAGTTGTCACGGTAACAACAGGTAATGGGAAATCTACCAATGGTTCCAACACATTTTGGAGACAATTGTCTAAAAGGGGATTTTCGCTTGCTTTGAAGAGATCTTCTCTTTCTTCCTGTTGTATCTATGCAACAGAACCTAGAGGCAACAAAAAAACTGACAGGGGGTCTTAACTATCCCCTGCCCTATCAACAAGAAAAATGGCTATATGTAAACTTGAGAGCTGCATTCACAACTGAGCGTTTTGTACTTCGAAGCTCGAAGAAACTCAACAAGCACAATCCCATTCATTTCAATGACCACTGTTCATATCTGACCATGAACAGGGGCTATTGAA
The DNA here is from genome assembly GCF_062004578.1 of Staurois parvus. Classification (NCBI taxonomy): domain Eukaryota; kingdom Metazoa; phylum Chordata; class Amphibia; order Anura; family Ranidae; genus Staurois; species Staurois parvus. The sequence goes on along the minus strand of NW_028317950.1, from coordinate 3,773,957 downwards.
ATGCATGGGATTATGCTTGGTGAGCATCTTCGAGCTACAAAATGCTCAGGTGTGAATGCAGTCTAAGGGATAATAAAGTTATTCTGATAAGGAAAAAATATACGAAGAGAACTGCTGTGCTATTTAGGGCCAGGCCTTCCAGGAAGACCAGATCTTTAAAGGGTTCATTATGTGTATTCATAAGTAGATCCATGATTCCATCCTTGATGTCCAGGAACAAATTTCATCAGCAGTAAAGGCAGAGAAACATAGTATTTTGGCACATCTATTTAAATATTGGTTTTCCAATGACTGCCATTACATAAGATTTCTGTGGTATTTGGGGTCCCAAGGAAATCTAAACATACAGGCGAACTGTGTTATAAGATTTCCATTTAATGGAAGTTAGCCTATTACTATATACTATATATTAATGTGTGCTAGAATTGTTGGTGTAACAAGTCTCTATCCCTGTTTTGTAGGACTAAGGGCTCGTTCACACTTGGCTGTTTTGCCAACACTTGCCAAACGCCCCTATAGCGTTTGGCAAGCGTTGGTCTGGCGTTTGCGGAGCGTTTTTTAACGCTCGGCAAACGCTCCGCAAACGCCGCATGCGCGGTTTAGCGGCGGTTGCTAGGCGTTTGCCGAGCGTTAATAACACCCCACAAACGCCTATAATGCAGTTTGAGTGGTGTTACCGCTCCGCAAACGCCCTGCAACCGCGTCGCAACCGCACCGCAAACGCCGGCCGGTGCGGAGCGGCACCATAGACGAGAATAGGAGGCTTCAACGCCTCCTGACTCGTCCAGAGGCGTCCGTTTTGCCGCGACGCAAACGCTCCCGTTAGAACAGCACCATGTGCTGTAATGTGCAGAATAGGCAGAGGCGTTTGGGAAGCGGTAAAAACGCTTCTCAAAAGCCTCTCTGCCGCCTGCACACAAGGCTAGTGTGAACGTAGCCTTAGACTTTTACTCATCAAAATGTGGCATGCTAAAGAGTTCTTATGGCATGCTAAAATAACATCCAATAATACTGGCAAAGAGGACACTTTATCATTATTAGCATGTTTAAAGTGGGCCTGAATTAAAAAAAAAAATGAAGATCTGCTTTTTTATAGTGAACATCTAGAAATGTTAATTGTGCCTAAGCAGATCATGGAAAAAATCTATCTTTTGCTTTGAAATTCTCATGAAAAATAGCAGTGCACTTCCTATGGCTGAGCCTCATAGCTGTATATCTGTGTTGTGAGCTCATTTAAGGCACAGGTGCCTCTGACTTTTAGGCTCCTTTCACAGGAAGGTTCCAATCAGGTCCACCTGTCAGTTTTTCAAGCAGACCTGATAGGATCCTCCATTCACCCCTATGAACCGGCATATATAAACAGGCTTGTGTCACTTTACTCCCACCTACCTGCAATCTGACCCACAACTAAAAAGGAATTGGATCTGCCTCTTTTATCTAGGTGGATCATAGTGGAGAGGACACAGACTGAACCAACTGTGCTCTATGGGTGGCTGGGTATAAATGGACAACACCTGTCTGTTTACACCCTGCTCCCCATAGAGCAGAGCTGGCTCAGTCTGTGTTCGCTCTGCATAAACTGGTGGACACTGACCTGTCATCCCCCTGCTCTGCTCTGATCAGCAGTGGGTCAATGGACAGATCCCCTGCTGATCTAAACAGAGCCTGCCCCATGTTAAAGGGGCCTAAGTCACAGATTAAGGCTAAAATTTGGTGATGTCACTGTTGTTGCTCTTTGTTCTCCTTGCTGAAGAGGAAGCTGCTCACTGTTTTCCTTGCTGGAGAAAAGACTGTTGCTGAGGAATGTGCAGTGCAAGGATCTCCCTGCTCCTGCTTCATTCATTCTGTAAATCTGTATCTGCTGAATCTTTCATGCCCTTTTTTAAATATTCCCTCAGTCATCAGTTACCATCCATTGAGGGAGCATTTCTCACATTTGAAAGGAAAGCTTTGCTCCTTGACCAAGATATCTGCCTCTACACAGAGACAGTGCAAAAAAGGCAGGGTAAAGCTAGGAGAGCTACACAAAATATATGAATTGATTCTTCCATCCATCTAAATAGTGATAGATGAAGTAATCTCCACTACTGGCTATTGCATTCAGTGGCCATCATTACTCTTGGGTGCTGAATACCCAATCCAATCAGATGCAGGCACTATTTGGCCAACAATTTTCCACCTTTTCCAATAGTTGATTGAAATATTGCTTTTTTTTTTAGCCAGGTGGTGCTGACAGGACCACCTACAACTCAATTTCCAGCTGACTGAGTTGGAATTGGATGAAATTAGAGAGGTGTATGGCAGGCTTATTCCAGTAATAGAGAAAAGATTAACTGTAGTAAAGGAAGTCTTGAAATACCCTTGTGGTCTCAGGAAACCCTCACTGAAAATGACTATCTGCAACTCATAATACATTCTTGTGAGTTCAGGGGAAGAATGCTCCTTACATTTGTTCTCATTGGTAGGAATTATCCCCTTACAGATAGCTGAAAAAGGTCAATGATGTCAGTGGGAACTTATATGAGAGGCAGCAATTGCTCATTGTTCAAAACCCTCCAGCAAGCTCTGGAGGAACCCTGGTTGAGAAACCCTGCTCTAAACTTTTTAAGGTGCCTTAAATGCTGTTAAAACTTGATGTACATCACTGGTAACTATTCAGCTGATTGGTTTTGCTACTAAGAAACAAAATCCATATTAGGTGGATAATCATACAGCAATATTTCACCTGTCCCCAAACAAGCTCCCCCACTCCCACAAACAGACACCACAGCCATTGTTGTGTGTTTAAAGGAGAACAGCTGAAGGGCTTCCCTCCGAACTGGACAATCAAAATCTGAAACGAGAATAACAAAATGTATAAAAAAATACTTAAAATGTAATCCATAGAAATAAATAATAAACCATTTAGTTAAAACAGAGATGGTGTGTGTTTGCACAGTACTTGTATATTGCAGGTTATAACACAATCACTTTAACCTCTTGCTGCCCATGTAACACATGTGCAGTGGCAAATGGGACGGGAATTAACTGACACAGACTGCATATATGTATCCATGGGCAGCAGAGTTTTCTTTTCTGGAAGCTCTGCTAATGATCGGTTGTTGGCAGGACCAGCTCCTGCGACCACTGTGACATCCAATCACGGTGGTCACATGATCGGCTGGTCCTTTAACTCCCACACATATTCATCCGTGGTCAGCAGAGTTTTCTGCACTGGGAGTTCTGCTTATGATTTGGAGCTCCGCTTATGATCGGGAGCTGGAAGGACCGGCTTCTGATCATGTGACCACTGTGACGGACAATTATAGCAGTCACATGATCAGCCAGTCCTTTCTTCTAAACACAGGGGTTTTGTTTTCTCTGGGCCCATGCACACAGTTCCATAAAGACCAGTAAAATTGCTCCTTGAAATTTCAATTCATTTTAGAGGAAGTTACATGAGCACTGGATTTCTGATGACTAGTGAACAGTGTGGTAAAATGAAATTAATACAGGAGGTTCTTACCTGGACTCCAAAAGTGCCCAGCACTATGCTACAGAAAATTGGGTTTGAAAAAATACCATCGAATACATTCCTCTCTCCATGGATTTTGCGTGCATTGATTTCGTTAAACAACTGCATCATGACAAAGGTGTTAAAAATGATGGTGTAATGTTCAGAAGGAGGGGAGTGTAGCGGGGCATTTCTGCCACTGTCAATGTCAAAGAAGATTTCACCTAGAAGACAAATATGAACAAAAGCAATCTTACAGCCTCATTCCTTGAAATACATCAAAAAGAAAAGTAGCAAAAACACAATAAAAATCCCAAGGTTTCATCTCTTTGCAATCATTTCTCGGGGTGGGAGGTGTGGTCTCAGTCTTTGAGAGATTTTCCAAAAAATGTCCTAGTCTGTGTGTTACTTGAAGGTTTGTCTTTAAATTTCTGGATAGAGTAGGGAAGGAAATTAACCCCTATGTTTTCCAAGTAGATTAACCTCCTCTATCTGTCTTGGTGACTATGGAGACAGAAAGTAACTTCAGCTTGTAAGCATGTACAGTCTACAGTCTCCACTGCAGGTGCCACTCGCCCGTAGCAGCAATCCAACTGGAGGAGAAAGTCAGGAGAAACTGGGTTTCTCTATGACTTCCTTGGTCCCTGGAGCAGTGATCCAGTTGGATGTGCTGGAGCCAGGCAACCCTGGTGGTCATCTTGAGTAATGTAAAGTCTTTTTAGGTCTCTGCCTCTGGGTTTTGGTGCACATTTTGAGAGTGGCTAGTGTAGGGGCAGGATACCCATCTGTTAGGTACAGCACTAGCGGTAGAGAGAGGTTCCGGAAGTGTAGGGAAAGAGTAGGGTCTACATCTGCATTGTCAGGAAGCTCCCCTTTGGATTGGACTGGCCAGGCCACACTGCTGTCCTTGACAGATGCTGTTGCCAGCTCAGGTCTACACTCTGCTGACTCTACTTTTAAGTGACCCTTTTAGATGAGCCTTCCCTTCTCTGTCTTGTACTGTTTTGCAAGTTCTGCAATACATTGTTTTTGGCAATCCGGGACTGTGTGCTTTCTGCTAGCACACCACACTGCACCTACCCAACAAGATGGCTCGTGGGGATGTTGGAAAAGAGTTAGATAGGAGAAATATTGTTAGGCACAGATGCCAAGGGCAATCCTGGTACAAAAGAATTGGTAAGAAGGATAAAGTCAACACTTACTGGAACATTCAGTTACACCTAGGGCTCCAAAACCCTTTTCCTTATTTTTTTTTTTAATTCCTGGATAGAGTAGGGAAACAACTGAACCCCAGTGACTCCTTTGAGTAGATTAACCCTCCATATCTCTCCGTGTGACTACTGAGACAACAAGTAACTTCATCTTTCTGGTGGAGATGGTAGCAACCAGTTCAATAGGAGAAAGATTGTCAGGTACAAATGCCAAGGGCAACCCCAGTATTCTCAACATTGGAACCTTTGGAAGAATTACTAAGAAGGTTAAGTCAACGCTTACTGGTACATTCATTTACACCTAGTTCTCCTAAATCATTTTCCTTCAATAATAGCCCAAACTGTTTTTTAATTCCTGCATAGAGTAGGGAAGGAATTGAACCCCTGTCACCCGTGGGTACATTAACCCTCTATATCTGTCCTGGTGAGCACTGAGACAAGAAGTAACTTAAGCTGCCTAGTGGGGATGGAAACAACTAGTTAGATAGGAGAAAGATTGCCAGTTACAGATGCCAAGGGTAACCCCAGTATTCTCAACATTGGAACCATTGAAAGAAATGGTAAAAAGGATAAAGTCAGCTCCTACTGGGACATTTAATTACACTGGGGTACCTAGTGCTCCAAAATCCTTCACAAAGCAGAAGCAATGAAAAAACTTTCAGAGGTTTTGATCTTTCCCTACTCCAAAAAACATTTTGGCTCGAGTACCACTTTGATTTAACCTTTCTATTTATAGAAGGGTTAAATAAAATAGGGCCAATGGTGGAGTGGCATCACTTGACCACCTGAACCATCTTTTCTGACACTTACCAACAAACAACAATGTGAAGATAATGACGAGTTGGTAGACTGCATGACCAAGTATATTTTTCATCATGGTGCGAGATATAAGGGGTTTGTTTCTTCCATAGGGTTTGCGTAGAAGCAGTGATTCTGTAGGGGGTTCCGTTGCTAACGCCAGGGATGCAAAGGTGTCCATAATTAGATTTACCCAAAGCATCTGCACTGCTTTTAGTGGTGAGTCCTATGTATTAAGCAAATTGAAGAGTTAAAAAATATATATATTTTTATTTGCAGCAATGTTTTTGAAGTCTGGTAAATGGATTTTTGCCTCAACTCCCAAGTCATTTGATCACTTTACCAGTTTAACAGCTTCCTGAAGGCAAACTCTAAATTAACATTCCCCTGAATGATGCTTGTGCCGAAGGGTCATTATCCTACGTTCTCCTTTTTTGACAACTAGCAGCCGACGCCATGATGTGCTGCTAGCTAACAGATTCAGCTGTCCCTGGCAGCTGAAAACCCCACTAACATTCAGGAACCGATCATGGTGGCTCCCAATTATGTTATTACGTATTGAGGAAACTTGAGTCCCAAGAAAAAAGAGGGCCGCTTCATCAGGACAAATGCATGAAATACTGACTAAAAAATAGCAGATAAGGATAACAGTCAAGACAGATTCATGAATGATTTCTGAAATGTGAATTTGACTCAATCAGTTCAATTTGCTTTTGTCAAATAAGCCAGTGGAAATCCAATCCAGTCCAATCAGACACAGGCACTGTCTGCAGGAGGCAGCTGTCAGAATACAATAGCCAGCACTGCACCTCCATCCATACTGCTTAGTGTCTATGGGGTAATCAAACGATTTCCCTCATTCATCTCATGGGGCTGAACAAGAGAAACCTTACCATGTATAGCCAGCCAGCGCATGTCCACTTTCAAAGTGAATTTTCACTTCTCTTGGTGAATGAGGTAAAACAAAATAAAAATTTATTTTTCAAAAAACACCCAATCATGTGCAAGGAAAATTGAAAGACAGGATTTTGTTGGATGACTGAAATCAGTACAACTTCACCTTATTCACTAAGATAAGTAAAAATTCCCTGCACGAAGAGAAAAATCACTTAGCTTATTGAAATTGGTGAATTTGTCCCGATTTCAATCATCCAATCATGTGCAAGCAAAAATCCTGTTTTTTTTTTTTTGGGTAGGCTTTGCAAAGTGAATGTTCATTCTGTTTTGCTTAATTCACCTAGTTAAGTAAAAATTCACTTTGAAAATGAATCTGGTTTACTAAATCAACCCCACATCTTCAGAAACCTTCAGGAGAATCTTATTGTTTCCCTTTGATGGAACATAGAAAATAGATATGTATGTCAATCCAATATGTTCAGAACTGTGATTGTAAAAGAAAGGTAAAAAAGTCAATGTGCAAGGGTCTGGAAGCCCTTGTGTATATGAGTTGTGACAATTTAATTCCTGGAATGGACTGTAAAAAAAGTTTGCTTACCTATACACAAGCGGCTGTTGTCACCTTCAAAGTAGTCCCCATGTCAAGACTGAGTCAACTAGCCTGTGACCCAGGCAATTTATTAGAACATGTCAAAACATGCTCCATTGCGAATGGCTGTGTGACTCGCCAGCATAGGTCTACACCACTCGCATTCCAGGAATAAAATTGTCACACCTCATAGTCAGCTGTAACCTACTGTTTATGAACTGCAGGACATTTTAACAGTTTAAAAAGCAGCCCAACAGAACAAGATGATGAAGGTTGAACACAGTTGGGCTGTTTTCAAAAGAGTTGAAAATCTTTACTTAAATTTTTGCATCAGTTATTTGGAAAGTATGAAGGACTCTAGTGAATAAACTAAAGCTGATTTTCTGAAAACCCTGAGAATCATAATTTAAAAAATTGAGTGAATATTCACCTAATTTATCCAATCATGCAAAAAAACATCTGCTTACAAAGTAAGCTGTGCAAAGTAAACAGGAATTTGCTTTTCAAATGATCGGATAACTGAAGTGAATATTCACACAATTTTGTGGATTGGTTCCCAAATAGAGTCCCTCAAACCTTACAGATAACTGTAAAAAAAGTGAATGGTGAGCATGCAGGGCTAGTCTCCAACGTGGTCACATTTATGTCTAGCCCCGTCTAAAACTAATATCTAACTTTTTGGAAATAATTAGTGAGATGATTCAGTTAGTGAGCTCTATAAATTTCTCTGACACAACAATGGTGAAATACACTCCCCCCCAATCCCATGTAGTTTGTGTCTTCAATTCTTCCTATAGGGCCTAAGAAAGGTGTCATTCTTACGGCTGGATTCCCTGATAATTAATGTAGCCACCATTGTCAAATATTCCCTGAAGGAGATAATGAAATTTGGTTTTGCAATGGCTGCAGAAGCTGAGGACTTCTGGTGAGTCTTGTCCACTGCTAGAGTCCGTGAGAGACACAATGGACTGGATTTACTAAATCATACAGGTTCACTTTACATAGAATGTTGCACTTTGCAAGAGTATTTTCCCCAAAGTTTGGTGAAAGTGGTGAAATTTCACTTTGCAAAGAATACCCAATAATGTGCATGGAAAATAAAAAGAACAGCATTTTTGACTTGCACATGGTTGGATGATAGAAGGCAGCAGAGCTTCCTATCATTCGTTCTTGGGTAAATTCCCTGACAAAGTGATCAGCCTGTTTGCCTTTAATAAACCAACCCCAATATATCTATAGACGTTTGTGGACATCTGACTTTCATACCTGCACTAAATTGTCAATGATATGTGCACCCCCTACCAAATGATTGAGCTCAGGTCTTTTTCAGTGAAGCATTCTGTTAATACTACAGCATGCAAAGACATTGTAGACAAGTGTGCTCTTCCAACCTTGTGGTAACAGTTTGAGGAGTCCCTTTTCTGTTCCAGCAACAAGACCAGGTCCATAAAGACGTGACTTGACCAGTTTGGTGTGGAGGAACTCAAGTGGCCTGCACAGAGCCCAGAACTCAACCCTACTGAACCTTTTTGGGATGAAATGGATTTTTGATGGCGAACCATGTCTTCTCATCCAACATCAGTGTCTGAGCTGGGCACAAATTCCAACAGACAATTGTGCACTTTCAGCTTGTGTGCTAACAGCTTGGTGAAGACCTTTTTCTATTCTGTCATGACTTTGTCCCAAGTAAAAAAACAGCTTCATAAAGACATTGTTTGATGGGTCTGGTGTGGAGGAGTTCAAGTGGCCTGACCAGAGCCCTGACCTCAACCCTACTGAACACCTTTGGAAAAAATACAGAGAGCCAGGTCTTCTCATCTGACATCTTTATCTGACCTCATGAAAGATCTCTTGGTTCAATGAGACTAAATTCCTACAAACATCAGAGTATCAGAGACAGAACCTTCTGGCTCTTATTTATCTGTGTCATCAGATGGTTTCAACAGCATGAAGAAAACTTTAAAATCAGCACTAGAAGCCCCTTCACAGTCAACAATGATAGGGTGCTTACTACACAGTTGCTTTTTGTGCTGATCCAATTCATTTTAAAGGTTTTTAATTTTTTACAAGCTGTGATGAGGAAGAGGTTGGAGGAGTAGTGTTGTGGGAGGTTCTCTATCTGGAGGTTCTGGGAGTTGGGTAGCCCTAACCCACTACTGAACGTGGCCGAGTTCCCTGTAGATTCACAGTACTAATGCACCAATCATCCCTAACATTATGACCACCTACCAAAACTTAATATTGAGTAGGTCCCCATTTTGCTGCCAAAACAGTGCTGACCTATTGAGGCTTTGACTTCACAAGACCTTTGAAGGTACTCTGTGGTATCTGGCATCAAGCCATCATTAACAGATTCTTTAGGTTTTGTACATTGTGAGGTGGGGCCTACATGGATTGGACTTCCCATTGTGCAACCTGGTGCCATCTCTTCCTCAGGTAAGCGATGCACACACCCCGCAATCCACATGATGTAAAAGAAATGTGATTCAATAAATCAGGCCAAGTTTTTCCATTTCTCCGTGCTCCAGTTCTGATGCTCATGTACCTGGTGTAGGCTTTTGGCTGTGGACACGGATGAGCATGGACACCCTGACCAGTCTGCAGCTATGCAACAAACTGCAATGCACTGTGTTTTCTGACACCTTTCTATCAGAATCAGCATTCACTGTTTCAGCAGTCTGAGCTACAGGAGCTCTTATATTGGATCAGACTACACAGGCCAGCCTTCCCTCCCCATGTGCATCAATGAACCTTGATTGCCCATGACCCTGTCACCGATTCTCCAGTTTTCCTTCCTTTGACCACTTTTGGTAGGTCCTGACCACTGCAGACTGGGAACATCACGCAAGAGCTGCAATTTCAGGTGTCACCCTCTTTCAGGTGTCATTGTAACAAGATAATCAATGTTACTTTACCTATCATTGGTCACACTGTTAAAGCTGATTGGTGTATATCACCATGCAGAGTCCATATCATCATTCTCAAAGCCCTGATGAGGGGAAAGTAGTATGGCCCCCAAAAAGGGTTGGATTATTAAACTCAAACATTGCATTCACATCCCAAGGCTTCTGTGAAAGTTCCTCAGTATATGGATGCAGCCCACATATGACTTTGTTGCCCTATTGGGTCACCATTTGTACAGTTGTGATAAAATCAATTTCAAACACGCAAGCTCTATTTCCTCAAGGCTCCAGTGCTATCAATTCACCACTTCATGTGATTAATGGGTGGCTGTCACATGATGATGGACATACTGACCTGAGTGATGCAGGCCCCAGTAAATGCCACAATCACAGCTACCACATTGACGGTCAGTTGAAACTGAAGAAATTTTGAAATGCTGTCATATACGTTGCGGCCCCACATAACAGCTTTGACAATGCTGGAGAAATTGTCATCTGTTAGGATGATATCTGAGGCTTCCTTGGCGACATCTGTGCCTGCCAATCCCTAAAAGTCCGAAGAAAAAAAAAAACAAAACTAAATAATTACTTTGCAGATATTGAATTTATATAATTTTATACTAATTTAAAGTTCAACTATAACATGTCTCCAAACTTTCTAAACAAACAGCCAGGTTACTGACCTTCAGACATTAGGGGGGCTGGACTATAGCTATCGGGAGTACAAAATGTCCCAGCAGTGGGAGTAAACAATTCCCCATCATCGGTATCATTGGGAGGAATTGTTCCCCATCATTGGTGTCATTTGGCCCATTGTTGGTGTCATTGGGAGGAACTGTGTCCTATCATTGATGTCATTGGTAGGAATTGTGCACCATCAATAGTGTCATGGGGAATAATTTTGCATCATCATTGGTGTCATTGGGAGGTAGTGCCATTCATTGGTGTCAGTGAATAAAATAGTGCCTCAAGAGCCAGATAAAAGCAAAGAAAGGGACGTATTTTGGAGACCACTGATCTAGCCCTTTCCTCTCCAGTGTTACTGTCCTGGCCCACCCCTTTCATTCATTGGATTTCAGTTCTTTCAACCATGGAGGCTCAGCATTGTATGCACACTGGCTGCCAGGGGAGCAGGAGAAGAGGTAGAGTCAAGCAAGAGCAATAACTCTTGCAGTGCTTTGGGAGCCTATCTAAAAGGGTAACATAATATTTTCCCCAGATTTCCTCTCTCAGGAGCAGCTCCAAAACTCTGGCTGACCCCCTCCCGTTGGCTAGTGAGGATGGCCATCACATTGGCTAGCCTGTATATATTAAATTAAACCTGTATTCAGATAATATATAGGATTTAAATGCTGAACTTTCCTTTGAAAATGGTAGTTGCCCTGGCTACAATGCAAAGCCAAAGGCCTCAGTGCTATCCAAGTCATTGCCCTGGGAAAGGTCAATGTTCTGAAAGGTAAGTTCTGAATTTCCTCTTAGTTCAAAAGCTGCATGCTTATTCCAGGCCAGTGACTCAGAAAGTAGTGGTTTAGTGTTAAGGTGATAAGGTGAAGCAGTGGTTAAGTTCTAGGGTGATAAGGGGAAAGAGTGGCTAAGTGCTACGGTGACCAGGGGAAGGAGTGGTGAAGTATCACCCTAGCACTTAACCATCTTCATCTCTAGCCTGGCTAGGACCTCAATGAACATATGCAGATTTTTAGTTGGGCTACCTGGAAGGGCAACAGCTGGGAACTTCTCCTGAATAAGAACAGGGCAGTTCCAGGCTTCAGCCTATTTGTACTCACTCCCATTCACCATCTGGGCACCTTCCCCCAGGGATTGGCTGAGACAACATACAGTATATATTCAGCAGTTGATTTGTTTCATTCAGCCCACTACATTCTAGAATCCTCCAGAAGGCAGGGGGAACAATCAAAACTGCAGCCAGTGAAACCCTGAACAACCCAAAGCAATCACAAGCTGCTCAACAGGAAAGCCACAAGAACTAAATTTACCTAACCTAACTAGCAGCCTGTCTAGGAAGGTGTTACACTTGCTTAAAGCGGAACTAAAGTCTCTCAATCAACATTAGCTATGTTTATTCCTTATGCTGCTCGCATTGGTAAAGAGATAGGAAGGTATAATCTATTTGCTTGTGTTACTTTTTTTTTTTACATTTGTTCAGTTGCTTCCTGATTTCTGGCCTAGGTCAAAATGCTGTCATACATCCCAGGAGTCTTCATGGGCATTTTTTTTCTGTTTCATGTGGAGGAGGGGCTTTCTCAGCTAAGCACACCCTCCTGCTTGCATGCCTGAACTAAGGACAGATGGATTCCAGGAAGTAAATGCTGCATGAATCATCTGCCCCTAATCAAGATGGTTGCAACTAAAATTAGGGGTGTTTATCAAAGTGATTTCTCAACAAAATAAAATATGGAGACATGAATAGGTCAGGGAGGTTGCTTTGAAAATTAAAAATGAATTAAACAGTTTTCAGTTTGTGGTTTTAAGATACAGTTTAGTTCCACTTAGCACTGATAACCTCAGTTTATAAATTCCATTATTATTCATTTTTGGCTGTGGAGATGCTTTCCTGGGGTTATATGTTTTGGGTGCCCTGTGTTCCTTCCCGTCACTCTACTAGACATGTCAAATGACAGGGATGGAAAGTTGTTGTCACAATATGATTTCACCGATGATAATGTAATTTCCTTCAGTCTTTTTATACATGCAAATCATCCAGGAGGGAGCCGCAAATTGAATTACCATTGCAAATCCAACATCTGCTTTTTTGAGTGCTGGGCCATCGTTGGTGCCATCTCCTGTCACTGCCACTACTTGACGTTGTTCACCGATTGTGCTGTCAATGATCCCTGGAAATAAAGAAAGGGTTAGGGCAGCCATTGCACATAATGATGCTCTGGTTTATCGTATTAAAGGGAAGCTTTCAGAACATTTGTTATCTGATATAGATGAAGCTTCCATCCTGTGCTGGATGACTCTGCTGCCTGATTTTTCGCTTTGCCCCAGATATAGCATGCTTCCCGTAGTCAAGCAATAGCATCCACCACTACTGGATGAGTGCCAAATCCACCATATAGCCCCTATTCCAGTAGGTACCCTTTCCCTTTCAGTGCTGTTTTTCATGTTTAAAAAAGCATTTTAGGCCTGGAGATGATTAAACCCCTCCCCCCCCAAGAAAAACCCATGATATATTTTCTGTAAGCAGACACCCCGAGGTATAACATGGTGGTAGATCCATTTTTTATGTCACAGTGGTTTATCAAATGCTAATTTTTGGTAAGAAATATGCTAAAGTTTATTTTAGGGAACAAAAAAGCAATATATTACCCACATTTTCCAGAAAATATACAATATGAGATTGTGCTGAGTAATTGGATACCTAACATGTCAAGTTTTAATATTGCACGAGACCAGGGGTGGACTGACCATTCGAGCACTCGGGCACTGCCCGAGGGCCTGGGGTCAGAAGGGGGTCCCAGGAGATGCCCCTGGTACCTTTCATTGGCTTTTTCATAGGCTTTTTTGGGTGTGGGTGAGGACACAGGGGCCCCATGATCCCCTGTTGCCCGATCATGGGGCCCCATGAGTTGTCAGTCCGCCCCTGCATGAGACTGTTGAGTGGTGACAAACTTTGTTGCCCTAAATTTTCCATAAACTGAAAAAAGAAGCACACAGGGGAATGCAAACACCCAGTGCAGGGGTGGGCAACCTGCGGCTCTCCAGCTGCTGTGGAACTACATTTCCCATGAGGCATTGCAAAGACTGGAAGTTACAAGCATGACACTACAGGTCCCATGAGACATTGCAAAACTCAGAGGAATGGGACACGTCCCCGAAAGTGTCAGCAGGCTGACTTCAAAACCAGTTGGGAACTTTGCTACTACGCTGGGTCATCTCAGTGGCTTTACAAGCTTTTATGCTTTCATGTTTGTGAGTATGTTATCGCTTTTTTACACCTTTAACCACTTCCTGACCGCCCAATAGCAGAAGTACTGCTACAGGGCATCAGGACTGCGCATAATCACACACACATATATATATATGTGTGTGTGTGATTTTACGTGCCTATCCATGCCGCCATTGGCGGCTTCAGCTGTCGAACACCGGGTCCCGGCCGGAGATTGCCCGCCGGTGCTCGGCGATTGCCGAGGAATAGTGACAAAGGAGAGCTCTGTATGTAAACAATGCAGAACTCTCCCATCAGCACCAGCACGCTGCTTTGTATTGCTCTGCATAGCAGAGCAATACAAAGCAGCATTCTTACACAGTAAAGCACACACAGACAACATAGTAAAACAGCACAGAGTTAACCCTTTGATCGTCCCAGATGTTAACCCTTTCCTGCGCAGTGTCAGTACAGTGTCAGTGCTTTTTATTAGCACTGATCACTGTATTAGTGTCAGTGGGGATGTCAGTGACACCAAGTCAGTTCCCTTTCAGTGTTAGAATGACCGCCGCAATCAGGGGTGGACTGACAACTCATGGGGCCCACGGGCAATAGGGGATCATGGGGCCCCTGTGTCCTTGCCCAAACTCAAAAAAGCCTGTGAAAAAGGTACCAGAGGCATCTCATGGGGCCCCCTACTGACCTCGGGCAGTGCCCGAGTTTCCAAATGGTCAATCTGCCCCTGGCCGCAGCCCCACTATAAGTTGCTGATCGCCGCCATTACTAGTATAAAAAATAAAAATAAAATCCATAATATATACTGCCATTTTTAGACGCAATAACTGTCACATAAACCGAATAATTTACATGTATTAGGATTTTTTTTTAGCAAAGACATCGCAGAATACATTTTGGCCTAAATTTATGACGAAAATTTGATTTTTTTAATTTTTTTTACTGGACATGTTTTCTAGAAAAAAGTTAAAAATCTAGTTTTTTTCTTTTTCAAAATTGTCAGTCTTTTTTGTTTATAGCCAGGGGCGGACTGACAACTCATGGGGGCCCCGGGCAATAGGGGATCATGGGGCCCCTGTGTCCTTGCCCAAACTCAAAAAAGCCTATGAAAAAGGTACCAGGGGCATCATGGGGCCCCCTACTGACCCCGGGCCCTCGGGCAGTGCCCAAGTTTCTAAATGGTCAGTCCGCCCCTGTTTATAGCACAAAAAATAAAAAACGCACAGACGATTAAATACCACCGAAAGAAAGCTCAATTTGGGGGAAAAAAGGACATAAATTTCATTTTGGGTGCAGCATTGCATGACTGCAAATGGCCCTCGGATAATGCGCTAGGTGTTTGCACCCCCCCCGTGTGCTTCTTTTTCTGTTTTGTGGTTTGATCTCCCAATGGGAGGAGGGCTGCACCACCAAAACCTTGTTCCAAGGCTAGGTGCACTTCTGACTCCCCTACCCATAACTAGTTCCCTACAGGGCCAATTCTGACATTTCTCTCCTACATGTAAAAAAATCAGTATTTTCTTGCTAGAAAATTACTTGGAACCCCAAAACAAGTAAATACAAAAACAAATCAGTGATGACAGCTGCCATATTAATATCCTGAATTATTCCCTTTAACAAGTGTCAGGACGAAGCAGCGAGTGACTCCTAGAATCTAATCGGAAGTCAATTTTGATTAGTCTGACCAGAGCTAGAAAACGCCAGCCTTTAAAGCGCTATTTAACCCAAAAGCAAACATTTATTATATTGCAGTTTACCAATTTTCAGATGTGACGCCTGCCCTAGTTTTCTTTTTTAGGCTTTCTTTCCTTTATTTTCGTCTGGTGATCTGGCCAGCAAGTCTGTTGTTTTGCAAAGGAAAAAAAAGTTCTGCAGATGTAGCAGTTAGAGGTAAGAGACACACCATTTACCACTGACAGGGGTATTTACAATGGTCAGCTTTTATTTACTCATGTAAAACCTTCATCCCAAACAGGATAACATTGTTTAGTGTAGCTTCTTAAAAAGTATTAGCTGGAGTTCAGCTTCAGTTTGTTAGTGTATCTAAATCTGCTAGAACATCTAACACTCCCCTCCCCGTAGACTGACAATGCTGCTTTCCAAAAGTCCTTCATCCAGATTGGGGGCGCTCTAATACAGGAGGTGTGTTACTGGCCAGACCACCAGGTGAAAACAGAGGGGACAAAAAGTTTAAAAAAAGAAAACGAATGCAGCCACCACATCTAATGATTGGTAAGCTCTAATATATAACATTTTTGGTTTGGGGTTTCATACCACTGTAAAGTTGAAGCTTAAAACACACAGTGCACAGAAGAAATACTAATATGTAAGCTATTTTACCTGCCAAAGGCTTTGTATCTCTGTCCATCCAGTCCTGAAATGTATACAGCTCTGCCATATCACTCAGACCTGTCTGGCAGAGCGGGAGACCTGAATCTTCTCTGCTGAAGCTGTGTAACACTTTTAGGTCTCCTCATCACCCTCTGACTGGACAGTGACAGAGAAGCAGCAGACTGATGAGCTCATTTCTGTCACTTTGTTCTCCTCTTCTATCAGCATGCTTCTTGCACTGCAGCCCAAATGAGTGGCTGCTTGTGCTGCTTTTCCCCTCTTAGCCTGAGCTCTGCTGTACCCAGGGACTTCAATATGCTGATATCCAGTAAAATTCTGGTAATATTTACCTGGAGGGCGGCTTTAAAGCAAACCTGTGGCATGCTCTTATTGCATAATGCAGGGGGTCTCCAAACTATGGCCCTCCAGGTGTTGAGGAACTACAAGTCCCATGAGGCCTTTCAAGACTCTGACAGCCACAGGCAAGACACCCAAAGACAGAGGCATGATGGGACTTGTAGTACTTCAACAGCTTGAGGGCCAAAGCTTGGACACCTCTGGCATAATGGAAGAGCTGTGCCAGGGGCGGACTGACCATTTGGAAACTCGGGCACTGCCCGAAGGCCCAGGGTCAGTAGGGGGCCCCATGAGATGCCCCTGATACCTTTTTCATAGGCTTTTTTGAGTTTGAGGCAAGGACACAGGGGCCCCATGAGTTGTCAGTCCGCCCCTGAGCTGTGCTGGGTCTCTCACAGTATATGTATGAGCATCATGTATCAACGAAAATCCCACTCCCCCCAGAAAAAAAATTTTTTTGAGCACTAACCTTCACACTTACCCCCTAAGCATAAATTCCCCTTGAAAGCCAAAATTCTCCCCAAACAAAATTCCCCACCTTCCAGGACAAATCCCCTCTCCCAGCTCAAATGCTTTCCATCCCCAAATCCCCCAACACAAACCTCCCCCCCAAATCTCTTTCCTATTACAAATCCACCATCCAAGTCCCCCTCCCACCCAAGTCGCCACTGTGCCTAGGGCAGCTGCCCCTCCTGCCCACCCCTTGTCCATCCCAGCCCTGATGCTACTTAAAGCGCAGTACCTGCTCCAGTACCTCCACCTCCTTGTAAGGGAATGTGTGTGTATACAGTACATCTGCAAGTCCAGGTAAAGGGTAGTAAAGCAGAACTCCAGGAATTATCTTTATTGCCAACTTACATGCCACACGGTCCAACTTGGCACAATATAATTATCCATATCAGGTACCTGGTCAGTGCTACATACAGTGGTATTCATGATCTTTCAGTTTCCATTTGCATGCTGACCACAGGGGGGGCACTTACTGTGCCACCACCACTATTCACAGTCTAACTTGTATTATTTTTTTCAATGAATGCAAGGTGTTCTGTGATTGGATGAGAGTAGATATTGATGTCATCCACCCCTCCTCTCCACCCTGTCAAATCACAAAACACCTTGAAGAGTCTTTTCATGTCCAGGGTGAATAGGTTTGTCTCTGCCCCCTGCCTGTAGTTTTTTGTAGTGGGTGGGGACATATGGCCTTATGCTCTCTGCACAGTCTGATGATGTCACTGCTACTTTACAAGGAAATATCTGGAATTGCAAAGGTATACACCAAGTGGATTTATTCTGTTTGTGTCTACTGAGGAATATAGTGAAGCAAAAGTATTTGCGCCTGGGATTCAGCTTGAACTGTTTTTTTTTTAGAAGTTTCTGCAGTACCTTATCATGGTCAATAGATGTCACTGTTCCCCAACATTTACACAAGAAACAGCCCAGCTTCAAAAGTGGGACTGATATAAGTGGGACCAGGGGCGGACTGACCATTTGGAAACTCAGGCAATGCTTGAGGGCCCGGGGTCAGTAGGGGGCCCCATGAGATGCCCCTGGTACCTTTTTCATAGGCTTTTTTGAGTTTGGGCAAGGACACGGGCACCATGATCCCCTATTGCCCGGGGGCCCCATGAGTTGTCAGTCTGCCCCTGAGTGGGACTGATATTTCTTTTTATCCTTTTGCTCAATGACACTGCACAGTTTGATGTACATTGGCCGCATATAATGGACATCTATTGTTACCTTTTACAAGCGTGTGTTTATCAGTTGGCGAAGACCGGGCAAGGACACGCAACTTCGGCCAGATTTTATCCAGACGTTCTTGTTCTATCTAAGAAAAGCAAACCACATGTTACAACAAATCACTGATTCTAGAAAAGGAAATAGCTGAACTTTGATCTGTAAACAGTGTGACGCTAAATCCAAACTGGCATAATAAAGAACAAATTAAATGAAAAATTGTTAGCAACAGCCTATGCACATATGGCCTCATAAATGGCGGGCATATAAAATAAAAATGTGTGTGTATATATATATATATATATATATATATATATAAATATACAGTCAGGTCCATAAATATTGGGACATCGACACAATTCTATCATTTTTGGCTCTATACACCACCACAATGCATTTGAAATGAAACGAACAAGATGTGCTTTAACTGCAGACAGTCAACTTTAATTTGAGGGTATTTACATCCAAATCAGGTGAACGGTGTAGGAATGACAACAGTTGGCATATGTGCCTCCCACTTGTTAAGGGACCAAACGTAATGGGACAGAATAATAATCATAAATCAAAATTTCACTTTTTAATACTTGGTTGCAAATCCTTTGCAGTCAATTACAGCCTGAAGTCTGGAACGCATAGACATCACCAGACGCTGGGTTTCATCCCTGGTGATGCTCTGCCAGGCCTCTACTGCAACTGTCTTCAGTTCCTGCTTGTTCTTGGGGCATTTTCCCTTCAGTTTTGTCTTCAGCAAGTGAAATGCATGCTCAGTCGGATTCAGGTCAAGTGATTGACTTGGCCATTGCAGAACATTCCACTTCTTTCCCTTAAAAAACTCTTTGGTTGCTTTTGCAGTATGCTTTGGGTCATTGTCCATCTGCACTGTGAAGCGGCGTCCGATGAGTTCTGAAGCATTTGGCTGAATATGAGCAGATAATATTGCCCGAAACACTTCAGAATTCATCCTGCTGCTTTTGTCAGCAGTCACATCATCAATAAATACAAGAGAACCAGTTCCATTGGCAGCCATACATGCCCACGCCATGACACTACCACCACCATGCTTCACTGATGAGGTGGTATGCTTAGGATCATGAGCAGTTCCTTTCCTTCTCCATACTCTTCTCTTCCCATCACTCTGGTACAAGTTGATCTTGGTCTCATCTGTCCATAGGATGTTGTTCCAGAACTGTGAAGGCTTTTTTAGATGTCGTTTGGCAAACTCTAATCTGGCCTTCCTGCTTTTGAGGCTCACCAATGGTTTACATCTTGTGGTGAACCCTCTGTATTCACTCTGGTGAAGTCTTCTCTTGATTGTTGACTTTGACACACATACACCTACCTCCTGGAGAGTGTTCTTGATCTGGCCAACTGTTGTGAAGGGTGTTTTCTTCACCAGGGAAAGAATTCTTCGGTCATCCACCACAGTTGTTTTCCATGGTCTTCCGGGTCTTTTGATGTTGCTGAGCTCACCGGTGCGTTCCTTCTTTTTAAGAATGTTCCAAACAGTTGTTTTGGCCACGCCTAATGTTTTTGCTATCTCTCCGATGGGTTTGTTTTGTTTTTTCAGCCTAATGATGGCTTGCTTCACTGATAGTGAAAGCTCTTTGGATCTCATCTTGAGAGTTGACAGCAACAGATTCCAAATGCAAATAGCACACTTGAAATGAACCCTGGACCTTTTATCTGCTCATTGTAATTGGGATAATGAGGGAATAACACACACCTGGCCATGAAACAGCTGAGAAGCCAATTGTCCCATTACTTTTGCTCCCTTAACAAGTTTGAGGCACATATGCAAACTGTTGTAATTCCTACACCGTTCACCTGATTTGGATGTAAATACCCTCAAATTAAAGCTGACAGTCTGCAGTTAAAGCACATCTTGTTCGTTTCATTTCAAATGCATTGTGGTGGTGTATAGAGCCAAAAATGATAGAACTGTGTCCATGTCCCAATATTTATGGACCTGACTGTATATATATATATATATATATATATATTATAATCTAATTTAGAATAATTTATTATAATTTATAATAATGTATCATACAATATATATTTATACAGGATGTGTATATATATATATATATATATATATATAAATAAAACTGTATATATATATTTTTATAATGTATTATAATTTAGAATAACAGTGTATAATAAATATAACGTAATATTATATTAATGCTTACAGTAATATATATATATATATATATATATATATATATATACAATGGGGAAAATAATTATATGATCCCTTGCGGATTTTGTACGTTAGCCCACTTACAAATAAATGAAGGTTCTAACATTTTTACCATAGGTCTATTTTAAATGATAGAGACAGAATATCAACCAAAAATCCAGAACAACACATGACACAAATGTTATAAATTGAGTTGCAGTTCAGTGAGTAAAATAAGTGTTTGATCCCCTACCAACCAACAATAATTCTGGCTCCCACAGACTGGCTATGTGCTTATGTGGTACACAGATTAGTCCTGTCAATTTAGGAAGGTGCTCCTAAGGACAACAATTATGTGTACACAGAATCTCTTGCTTCCATTCAATCTTCACCACCATGGGCAAATGACCAAAGAGCTGTCAAACGGCATCAGGGACAAGACTGTAGACCTGCACAAGGTTGGAATGGGCTACAAGACCTTCAGCAAGAAGCTTGGTGAGAAGGAGACAACTATTAGAGCGATTATTCGCAAATGGAAGAAATACAAAATAACCATCAACGTCCCTCGGTCTGGAGCTCCATGCAAGATTTCACCTCATGGGGTAAGGTTGATCATGAAAAAAGTGAGGGATCAGCACACGGGATGAGCTTGTGAATGATCTCAAGGCAGTTAGGACCACAGTCACCAAACAATCCATTGGTAACATAATACGCCGCCATGGATTGAAATCCTGCAGCGCCTACAAGGTCCCCCTCCTCAAGAAGGCACATGTACAGGCCTGTCTGAAGTTTGCCAATGAACATCTAAATGATTCAGAGAAGGTTGGGAGAAAGTGCTGTGGTCAGATGAGAATGAAATTGAGCTCTTTGGTATTAACTTGACTTGCCATCAGGGGCGGACTGACAACTCATGGGGCCCCCGGGCAATAGAGGATCATGGGGCCCCTGTGTCCTTGCTCAAACTCAAAAAAGCCTATGAAAAAGGTACCAGGGGCATCTCATGGGGCCCCCTACTGACCCCGGGGCCCTCGGGCAGTGCCCGAGTTTCCAAATGGTCAGTCCGCCCCTGCTTGCCATGTTTGAAGGAAGAATAAATGACTATGACCCTAAGAACACCATCCCTACAGTCAAACACTGAGGAGGAAACATTATGCTTTGGGGCTGTTTCTCTGCTAAAGGTACAGGCTGACTTTGCCACATTGAGGGGCTAATGGATGGGGCCATGTATTGTAAAATCTTGAATGAGAACCTTCTTCCCTCAGCCAGAACACTGAAGATGGGTTGTGGATGGGTCCTCCAGCATGACAATGACCCAAAACATACCGCCAAGGCAACAAAGGAGTGTCTCAAGAAGAAGCACATTAAGGTTATGGAGTGGCCTAGCCAGTCTCCAGACCTTAATCCTATAGAAAATTTATGGAGGGAGCTGAAACTTCGAGTTGCCAAGCGGCAGCCAAGAAATCTTAAGGATTTAGAGAAGATCTGTAAAGAAGAGTGGACCAAAATCCCTCCTGAGATGTGTGCAAACCTGGTAACCAACTACAAGTAATGTCTTACCTCTGTGCTTGTCAACAAGGGTTTCTCCACCAAGTACTAAATCATGTTCTGCTTGGGGATCAAATACTTTTTTTACTCACTGAACTGCAACTCAATTTATAACATTTGTATTGTTTTTTGTTCTGGATTATTGGTTGATATTCTGTCTCTATTATTTAAAATAAACCTATAGTAAAAAGTATAGCCCCTTAATACTTACAAAATATGTAGGGGATCACATAATTATTTTCCCCACTGTATGTATATATATATATATATATATATATATGTTTCATCTCTTTAACAGTGCAAGTATGGCAAAATTGTTGTTGATCCTGTTCGAAATCCAGTGAGCTCCTATTTAGGTATTTACTTGTGCATTCCCTACATTAAAATCAGCATTGTCAGCCTTGTCCAGTTTCTTCTGCTGGTGTCAGGAATGGACTCGCCAATAGTGGTGGGACTCACCTGCCTTGTGGGTTGCAGTACCAGGACTGGCCAGCGGGTGCTCTCAGCAACCAGAGGCTCACTCCTGCAGTCAGCCAAAACACCTGAGGCTGATTGCAGAAGGTGCATATAAGGAATGACCAGGCCTGTGATCTGGGCCTTGGTGTATGTTTCCCAAGAGCCCCTGTACCTGCATCCTGTCTGCTTCCTGTCTGATCCTGCTTGATCCCTGACTCTGATTGAACTCCGCCTGTCCTGACCTCTGCTATTCCTGACCACTCTCCAGTCTTCTCCTTTGTACCTTGTCTGCCTGATTGTTCCTGACCCGGCCCATCTGACTACGCTCTGCCTGCTCCTTTGTATCTTGCCTGCTCCTTTGCTACCGACCCGGCCTGCCCGACTACGCTTAGTATTGTTCTTTTGTTATCTGTTGGGGGTTTTGGTTTGGTTTGTTTGCACTGTGTTTATGTTTAGTTTTGCACTGCGTTTATGTATTGTTAAGTCTTAAATAAATTATTTTGTTTATACTATATCTGAAGCCTGCGTTTCCCTGTGTCAGTCCACACACCTCTGGTCATACCCGGAGCCCTGACAGCTGGTCTACAGAACACCTCCCCCATATTACGCAGTTGGGGAGGTATTCAGTAATCCAGCAGGACAACACTTAAGCAGGCCTAGTAACACTACTTGGGACTTCTCTGTAGCAGAGGTAGTTTTATAGGCTAACTTGTCCCCTGTTAAGTAAGATCTATAGCTTTTGAATCAGCAAACCTCATGCTCTGCTGATTGGAGACCGTTTGGCTCTGAGTCAGCATGGAGTATGTCAGACCTCTGCAGAGAGACCACTGCTTCCACACAAAGAGTAAGGATCGGTCTCTACAGCTTGCTTGCAAGGGATAGGCTTTTCTACTTAGGCTGTGGCTGCTTTCTAAAGAATACACTGTGTCTGAGAAGCCAATAGTTAAGCCTGAATACAATCATATCTCCATAGTTGGTAGAGGGCATGCCTACTGGTGTGCAGGGATTGGGGTAAAGTTGGTATTTGCCAAGAGGTTTTGTTGAGGCTACAGTAAACATTGGGACAGTAGCCATTAGAGTGCACAGAGCAAAATGGGGTAGAGTTTTGAGCAAGGTTTGAAGGGTCATAAGATGTTAGGGCAGAAGACAAACCTCTCCTTTCTCATTCCTGATTCGTCGGTTGAATTCCTTTCCTTCCAAGCACAGGAAGTCCTCCCCTGGCTGGATGATGCCACATTTGGCTGCAATGGCTCGTGCCGTGTTGATGTTGTCCCCTGTGACCATGCGGACTGTGATCCCTGCGCGCTGGCATTTCCGGATAGCTTCTGGCACCTGAGGAATAAAGTCAAGTTAGGCTTCTGGTCAATGTGAAAATGTAAAAAAATGAGAGGATGAGTAGCTCAACGAGGAGCCCGCTACTCTGGTTAAGAAAGCCAAAGAAAAATATGAAACAGTCAACTAAGCCACTGATCTCCAAACTGCAGCCCATAGGCCAGATGAGGCCTTTTCCTTGCCTCTATCTTGGGGCACAAATCCCCCCACTGATACCAACAAGGGGGCATTATTCCTTCCACTGATACCAATAATGGGGCACTATTCCTTCCACTGATACTAGTGATGGGGCAACATTACTTCCACTGTCATCAATGACTGTGCAACATTACTCCCACTGATACCAATGATGTGACACTATGCCTTCCACTGACACCAATGATGTTGCACTATAACTCCTACTGATACCAATGATGGGGCGCTATTCCTTCCACTGACGCCAATGATGGTGCAACATTACTCCCACTGATACCAATGATGTGGCACTATAACTCCTATTGATACCAATGATGGGGCACTGTTTCTCTCCCTGACACCAATGATGGAGCACTATTTCTCCCACTAATACCAACAATGGGGCACTATTCCTCTCACTGACACCAATGATAGGGCACTATTCCTCCCACTGATATGGGGCACTGATCCTTCCACTGACACCAACAAGGGTTGGCTATTCCACCCACTGACACCAATGATGGGGCACTGTTCCTGTCACTGACAGCAATGATGGGGCACTATTCCTCCCATCAATACCAACAATGGGGCACTATTCCTCCCACTGATACTAATCATGGGGCACTATTCCTCTCACTGATACCAATGATGGGGCACTATATCTCTCACTGACATCAATGATAGGGAACTATTCCTCCCACTGATATCAAAGATAGGGTACTATTCCTCCTACTGATACCAGTGTTGGAGTACTATTCCATGGGTCACTATTCCTCCAACTGATATCAAAGATGGGGTACTATTCCTCCTACTGATACCAGTGTTGGAGTACTATTCCATGGGTCACTATTCCTCCCACTGATACCAATGATGGGGCACTATTCCTCCTACTGATACCAGTGTTGGAGTATTATTCCTCCCACTTATACCAGTGTTGAGGTACTTTTCTTCCCACAGATACAGCAGCCTCTATGTAATGTTTATACACTCACTGACCACCAAGCCTAAGGAAGTCTAAAAGACTGTAACCTGGCCCCTTGTTTTAAAAGTTTTTAGACCCCTAAACTAAGCAAAATAGAAAGAGGCCCTGACTTCAAAGTTAAGTTACATAGTTAGTCTGGCTGAAAAAAAGACAAAAGTCCATCCAGTTCAGCCATTAATTGAATGGGACATTAGCATATAGAGCTTTGGTAGTCCTCGGAGGACCCCCAAAGCTTTATATGCTAATGTCCTATTCAATTAACCACTTCCTGACCGGCCGTTGCATATAAACGGCCGGACGGTGGCAGTGCAGGGTCGGGTGGCCGTTTATGAACGGCCTCCCCGCACCCTGCTTGTGCGCGCTCCCTGGTGAAACACCGATCATCGGACGGGACCTCTGTACGAGGTCCCGATCATGTGATCACTGATTGGCCAATCAGTGATCACATGCAAAGTAGTAAGCAAGATGTCAATTGTGACATCACTGCTTACTACGTGTGAAATCTGTGAATGATCACAGAGGTCACATGGTACAAGGCTATTCACAACAGCCTTGTACCATGTGACAAGGTATGACCAATCACAGATCACTCAGTACTTCTCAATGAGTGCAGGAATGCACACAGAGAGAAAGAGAAATGATTGCTTTTACATCCTATATGGGTGTAAAAGCAATCAGTGTAAAAAAAAAAAAAACTGTACTGCTATGGTGACAGTATGTAAAAAAAATAAATAAATAAAAAATAATAATATAAACAAATAAAATAAAAATTAAAAAAAAAATGTTTAAAAATTATAATTTTTGGTTATAAACTAATTTGTTTTTTGTTTTTTTTTACTAAAAAGATAACGGAATACATTTTGGCAAAGATTTATGATGAAATATTATTTATTTGCAAAATTTTATAAAAAAAACACTTTTGTTCAAAATTTTTGGACTTTTTCATTTACATAGCAAAAAAAATAAAAATCCCAGCGGTGAATAAATACCACCAAAATAAAGCTTTATCTGTCTCAAAAAAATGGTAAAAAATTAATTTGGGTACAGTGTTGCATGACTGCGCAATTGTCATTCAAAGTGTGATAGCGCTGAAAGCTGAAAATTGCCCTGGTCAGGAAGGGGGTAAAAGTGTCCGGTCTGGAAGTGGTTAAACTTGAAAATGTAACAGATCACTAACTCCAGGGAGATAAAAATCTATTCCACCCAGATAACGATTCATTAAAAAAATCATGAAATATAGTTTGATATCAGTGGGCATACCGGATTTTCCTGATATCAGCCCTTGATACTGAGGCTGGCCATACATTATACAATTTTCTTGAGAATTTTGCTTTAGATTTACCAAAAACCATATAATATGAGGTCAAACCTAAAAAACACTTTCAATTGTATCCAGCTAGGCAGGCTCTTGCACTACATAGTTGAAGGTAAATCTAAAGGGAATTGGGCAGAAATTGGACAGAAAATTGTATAGTTTATGGCCAGCCTAAGACAGGGAGAAGGAAGGGTGGCAGTCAATCAGGTTCTTATTCATTTACCCAACAAATTTCAGAGGTGAAATTGACATTTACACCTTTATAGATTCGCTATCTTCAGCCAAGTGCATTCTGTTACTTTCAATGGAGGGAGAGACTTCCATTGTTTTTTGAAGAATCGCTTGTTTTGGTTTCTATGTTTGGACAAATGAGTAATGTATGCAGGTTACAGGTGCATGTTAATTGATCCAAATTTATTAGGCAGAGAACATGCCCACCTCCGGCCTGACAGGGTCTTCTATTCCCACCACACAAATACATGTCAAGTCTCCCACTATCTCATTCTCATTTTCCCAGTTTGGCTCAGGTACTCCTTGGAAGTCTCGGTAGGCAACACAGATGGTACGCAGCCCATCACACGCCATTGGTTCGATGACCTTCTTTACCATCTCATCACGATCTCTGGGCCGAAAAGTGCGGAGGTCGCCACCAGCATTTAGGATGTTTGTACACCTGGTATAAGAAAAATAAAGTGCAAATTGACATCAATACTTCAAGAAAGTTGAATCATCTACCTGTCCATGACACAATTATTCCAGTGCTGATTTGCTACCTCCCCACAAACTGAAACCAAACCTGGTAAGGATGCAGAACCATGTAAAAATAAACGATATGCTTTAAATTTATAGACATGTGACCATCACACCTCCCTATATGACCGAATGTGTGAGGACACTTGACCATCACACCTACCTATATGACCAAATGTATGAGAGACGCCTGACCATCACACCTACTTATATGACCAAATGTATGAGGACACCTGACCATCACATCTACCTATATGATCAAATGTATGAGGACATATAACCATCACATCTACCTATATGATCAAATGTATGAGGACACCTGACCGACCATCACATCTACTTATGTAATAAAATATATGAGGACACCTGACCATCACATCTACCTATATGATCAAATATATGAGGACACTTGACTGACCATCACATCTACTTATGTAATAAAATATATGAGGACACCTAACCATCACACCTACCTATATGATCAAATGTATGAGGACACCTGACCATCACACCTACCTATATGGCCAAATGTATGAGGACACCTGACCATCACACCTACCTATATGACCAAATGTATGAGGGACGCCTGACCATCACACCTACTTATATGACCAAATGTATGAGGACACCTGACCGACCATCACATCTACTTATGTAATAAAATATATGAGGACACCTGACCATCACACCTACCTATATGATCAAATGTATGAGGACACCTGACCGACCATCACATCTACCTATGTGATAAAATGTATGAGAACATCTGAACATCACACCAACCTATATGATAAAATGTATGAGGACACCTAACCATCACATATACCTATAGGATCAAATGTATGAGGACACCTGACCATCACACCTACCTCTATGACCAAATGTATAAGCACACGCCACCATTACATCTACCTATAAGATAAAATGTATGAGGACACCTAACCATCACATGTACCTATAGGATCAAATGTATGAGGACACCTGACCATCCACCTACCTATATGACCAAATGTATGAGGGCACCTTACCATCACATCTACCTATATGATAAAATGTATGAGGACACCTGACCATCCACCTACCTATATGACCAAATGTATGAGGACACCTGACCATCACACCTACCTCTATGACCAAATGTAAAAGCACACGCCACCATTACATCTACCTATAAGATAAAATGTATGAGGACACCTAACCATCACATCTACATATAGGATCAAATGTATGAGGACACCTGACCATCACACCTACTTATATGACCAAGGGTATGTGGAATTGGACATATAGGTGCAATGATCAGGTGTCCACAAGCTTTTGGCCATTTGGTATATAACGATCACCATTAACATGTTAGGAAAAGTAAACATATGTACATACACAAAACCCAAAAGACTTAGACCACCTAATACTGTTATTTCAACTAATGGCCTAATTCATTCACCAACTAGCTTTTTTTAGTTCCTGGTGGTGAATCTGACCTGCCATTGTTCCTGGCTGTGTTCCCAATTAGTAGTAGTTGTAGTCTTAGGCCCTTTTATGATTTGTGCACATTATAGATGCCATGCAGATCTGAGTTCAATAGTAACAAATAAAACTTGCATACAGTTTTTGAGTGGTCACCAGAACAGGAATAGAGAGAAAATCTTTCAATGTGGACACTAGTTCTGGTAACAACCAGGGATTACCTCCCTCCTATCCCTATAATAGCTATCTGTAGCATTCCAGATTGCTTTAACTAGTATTAAAGAGGTTCCAAAGTCACAGGTTTTTTTTTTACCTCTATGCATTGTCCTCATTAAGGTAAAAAATGCCCCACCACTTGTCCTATACCCATCCCCAAACACTTACCTGGCTTTAAGTCACTACTCCAGCACTGTCTGTATTGCAGCACCACTCTCACTTCCTAGTCCCACAGGAGACACTGAGGGCAGTGGAGTCATTGGCTCCTGCTGCTGTCAGTCAAACCCTGGTGGGAAGGGAGTGGGGGCATGGCTTACCGGGGCTGTCTGTATATGGATGCACACAGCCCAGCTTGGGAGCGTGTGCAAATGGTTGCCTCGTTAGCAGCCAGCTTGCTAAGGAGGCACCTGAAGAAAGGAAAAGTTGACAGAGCCAGAGGGGGACTGCTAGAAAAGGAGGTAAGGGACCTTTCTGTGCATTATCGTTGCCCTGAGCAAGTAAGTATAACCTCTTTTTATTTTTTACCCCCAACCCCCCCCAAAAAAAGAGCTTTTAGTATCTCTTTAAATTGTATTTTTTTAATTGAGTGATAAGGGTGTTTTGCAATGAGTAAGGAGGGCGGAAAATTGGTGCCCAAACAGCAGCTGCAATAAATCATATGCAACCACTGTTCAGGGTATGATGACAGTTGCGGGTGTCAGCTCTCAGAATACAATAGTTAGCAGTGGAGATTCGTGTGTACCACATCCAGTTGGTTCACATGGATGGGAGAATCGGTAGATTTCTTTCATTCAACCCAGTGTAGAAATCTAAGAGTTACCAAACCCTATGTGCATTCGTAACCCCTGACACTGGCGAATAAAACCCTACATGATCGTTCATAATCAGTAATGAGTTTTCTTTTGTGCTTTACCTTCAGAGGCTCGTACATCAAGAAGGAACATTATGTTCCTGCTCCTTTGTCTACACTTTTCTTTCTATGCACTTCTCATTTATTTCAATAATAAAAGTAACTTCTGGTAAAACATATTTACATTCTCTTAAAGTCAGGTTGCCATCTTTCCCCATTTTCTGGGGATGATCCCCAGTGTTTTGACTTCATACCTTTTATGTCTGCTTCTTGTTCCAAAAGACTGAAACCAACTGTTTCAGGGTATGTTAAAAATGGGGGCATGATTTGGTGGGTGCGGCTAAAAATGAGGGAATGTTTTCTTTTAGGGGTGGTTAGTAGGGTGTCCCTGGAGTTCTTGCTGAAAATCTGGCATCCGTACCTTAATTTAGCGTAGCTTTTACCCCCACCGTTGTATTCAATACATCAGATACAGTACAGATCAATACAGTAACAATACAGTTCAATACAAGGGGGATTTGAGGGCCCTGCTCCTTGGAGCGTACAATCTAGGAGGGAGGGGTGAATGGTACAGTAGGTAGTAACTGTGGGGGATGGAGTGGTTGGAAGAGTAGAGGATTCCAGAATTAGAAGAGGGCGGGATAGGCTTCCCTGAAGAGAGAGGTTTTCAGTGATCGCCTAAAGGCAAGTAGAGTAGGTGAGAGTCTGATAGATTGGGGTAGAGAGTTCCAGAGGATGGGTGACGCCCTGGAGAAGTCTTGGAGACGAGCATGAGTGTAGGAGATAAGGGACCTAGAGAGTAAGAGGTCTTGCGAGGAGCGGAGTGTACGGTTTTGGTAATATTTAGAGATAAGATCGGTCGATTGTGATGTCAATTGGGGCAGTTGTGGATGGCTTTGTATGTCATTGTCAGTGTTTTGAATTTTATCCGTTGGGCAACTGGGAGCCAGTGGAGGGATTGGCAGGGAGGGGTGGCAGATACAGAACGGTTCGTGAGGTGGATGAGTCTGACAGCGGCGTTCATGATAGACTGGAGGGGGGAACTTACTCTCATATGAGAGTAAGTTCAACTATTTTTACAGATAGAACTCAGAAAATAGCTATTTTTAGAAAATCCACGATGCTAGAAAATGTCATAGCTTGCATCAAAGCAATTGCTGAATAAATGTGTTCAAAAACATCAATTCCCCCTTACAGCGACATGAATGTGAAATGCAGTCCTGCATGGAAGATCACCTCTTTCATCAATGAGTTTATTTAACGTAAAAAAAAAAAAACGTAAACGGGAGTTCTTATGTCAGACCTTATCATCGGCATCTGCTGTGCAGTATCACAATCTAATCCTGGCTACGGTAATGCTTTTTATTGCCTGATCTGCCTCTGATCACAGATCCCTCCCCAACAACACAGATCGTAGCTGGCAATATGGAGTTTCTCTATTTCGGCATAACACAATGCACACTTCGAGCCTCCCCACTGTCTTTAATTAAGCTTTCTCCATGGTTTTCAGGACTAGGAAATAAAACCATCCAGGCGTATGAAAACCCAGTATAAGAAATGGAGCTTTCTTATACGGAGCGGATGTGAGTAACATATGGTATGTGCCTATGACTGCGTTAATCCACTGGCAGCTCTTTGATTTCCTACCGTCCAATCTGTGAAGCTGAGGGAACTTTAATTTTCCGTGCCAGATACCGCAAGTATAATATACTGCTCTTCACTTGTAAGGCGCTTACAATGTCAGAGGTGTAGACTTATTTATGGCAAATTACCATGAACCAATGAATTATAAACAATCCAGGACTCAATATAACAGCTCAAGGTTGCTTCACTTGAACCAGCTCCTCTACATTGAGGATCATTAACGACTCAGCAAACCCCAACTTTTTTGTGTCATTGGGGCTGATTTACTAAGTGCAAATTGACTGTTCACTATGCAATGAAAGTTGCACTTTGCAAGGGAATTTGGGACACCTGAGCCTGGGACAGGGGCGGACTGACAACTCATGGGGCCCCCGGGCAATAGGGGATCACGGGGCCCCTGTGTCCTTGCCCAAACTCAAAAAAAACTATGAAAAAGGTATCAGGGGCATCTCATGGGGCCCCCTACTGACCCCGGGTCAGTCCGCCCCTGGCCTGGGACAATGCATACAAGTGCCTTGATTAAATTAACCTCATATAGGAAGCCCCCTTTCATATCAGAGGCCCCCAATCATGTCAGAAGTGTCATATTATGTAAGAGTCCCCCCTAGACATCAGAGGCCCCCTCATCACATCAGAGCCCCAGCTATACAGAGTAACATACATTTATGTTTTTGGTTGTAACATGACAAAATGTGTAACATTTCAAGGGGTATGAATACTTTTTCAAGGCACTGTATATTGGCCCTAGTATGTGTATGTATGAATGTGAGACCCTAGATTCTGCTCCGTGAGGGTAGGGACCAGGGGTGGACTGACAACTCATGGGGCTCCCGGGCAATAAGGGATCATGGGGCCCCTGTGTCCTTGCCCAAACTCAAAAATGCCTATGAAAAAGGAACCAGGGGCATCTCATGGGGCCCCCTACTGACCCCGGGCCCTCAGGCAGTACCCGAGTTTCCAAATGGTCAGTACACCCCTGGTAGGGACTAATGTGAATGTACAGTACGTAAAGTGCTGTGTAAATTGTTGGCACTATATCAATACCTGTAATAAATAAATCTGCAGTAAGTAGTCCTAATTGGTTTACATACACTTTAATACATTATTAAATGTATTTGTTAAATGAATGCCATGTTAGCACCTGATATTGGCCTAGTTTCGGCCTCCAGCAGGGCTGAAGCATGAGAGAAAGAAGCAGCACAAGGAACCAGATCGGTTCATGTGATGACAAAAAAACCTGATGATTGATGGACAAAGGAGAGTGACAGGACTGCACTGTTTGTTTGTCCTTTTACTGTCCAGTCACAGACTAGGGTCAGGTCTAGTCACTCTGGGCTCAGAGGAAGTGGGTTGAATGATGCTGGCCATCAGAATATCTAGTTGAGGAAAAAAATACTGCAGGGGAGATCTCTGGATTGAAAGTGAATATTGCAGCAAAAGCTGGTTTTGTCAATGTATCATTTAACCTTTACGACGTACGGACCTGACAGCAGGGGGTTTTATACACGATCTGGTGGCTGCAGCCACCAACATTGTGTCTAAAATTGACAGGCTGACTCCTACCTGTCAGGTGGAAGCAGTTGGGTGCCTGCACTGCTGCCCGATTGCTTCCACAGCCCCCCCATGCCGGTGCCTCACCCCATGCTTGCACTCCTGCTATGTAACCGAGCCCCGCTTGACCATCTGCCGGCCCAGAGAGCCCCATGACGGGTGCAGGGGAGAGAGGAGAGTGGACAAGCGTCCTCCCCTTCTTTCTGTGACCCGTAAGGCGCCATGTATGACATAACGTCCGGGGTCACAGTTGTTGCCTTTCCCAGCTAAAATAGCCGGGGATTCATCCATTGCATATAAATCCACAATACATCTAGTGAAGGCCAGAGGAGATATTCAGGATCATTTAGACCCTGCATGTCTCAATAAAGAGAACCTGTCACCTAAAAATCATCACATGGGGACTTTGTGTTCCCTATGTGATGAAAAAAAAAGATAAGTAAAAAAATTTTATTGCAAAAAATAGAATTACACCCAGTATATAACATCCCCCCCCAGAAAAAAAAATAATTTGTTTGAGGCCCCCCACCCCCACATGTACGCACACGAATGTAGAAGTGGCCATCTTGGTAGAGTCAAGACTTTGTTTCCTCAGGTCAGATGTTCTGATAATATTGGGTTAATGATCAAAAAAGCAGCAGAAGAAATAGAGGGAGTGCAAGTCCACAGAACTAATGAAGCAGGCAGATCCTTACACTGTCGGCCCTCAGCTACAGCTTCCTCTCCAGCAAGTAGAACAGTAAGCAGCATGTGGGTAGGTGCAGAGTGATGCTGTAGACAGAAAACACACAGAGTCCAGGTGCAATATATTAGAACAAAGTCCAGCAAAAAGAAACAGGCCCAGCAGGAAAGCAACCTGACCAAGAGCACTCACAAGTTGTAACAGCAAAATGGCAGTGGAGTGGTAGACCACCGGTGTCAAGAGCATCCGTCTTGAAGAGTGGAATGTGGCATGGCCTGTCTGCACCCAAATGCAGAGGCTTCTAGGAAGGATGGCGTGTCCCTGCACTTTCCTTACTCCACTGGAACCTTTCCCTGACTCTATACAGTGTCCCTGACAGATAGGTGACCTGTCCCTGCTCTAGCCACTGTAAGTCAAACCCGGGACACAGAAACTAGACTCAGCCTGACCCAAAATGACTGAAGTCACATGTGCTGCGAGCATCCAATCAGATAGCTGCCTCCCTGTGACCGAGGAAACTATAGAGGATAGGAACTAAATTGCTCTTGACTTACCCCTTGTGCAGTGTGGCTGCGGATGAGTGCTACCTGCAGTGGAAAAAGTTGATTGCACCTTCCTACAAGCACAGTACTGATATCAACAAATCTCTCACCAAATCCTAGAACTAGTAGTCAGAGGCAGCAGTGCCTTAGATCTCACACTGCAAATACACAGCACAGGAGTGCCTAGGCAAACTCACTCACCAGAAAACTCTCTACTATTTGTCAGCAGGAATCCAAGACAAAAGGTACATTTTTTCAGATTACTGCTTACACACAATTACCATTTCTATGTATTCCCTATAACATAGCAAACCTTCATTTTTTGAGTTCAGGTCCACTTTAACTACTCACTTTTTCAGCATGATCTCTGAAGCTCCTTTGCTGTATAGCCGGAATCCTCCATTTGGCAGGCACACGATGGTGCTCATGGACTTACGGACAGAGTTGAATGTGTACACTTTGTAGAGCGTCTCCTCAGGAATCTGGTCTCGCACCAGCTGGTAGTCCCGTTGCAAATCCAGAACAAACCCAAGCAGGGCGCACTCAGTTTTATTGCCTACTTGCTGGGGAAGCGCTCCATCTTTTTCTGGAGGCTTGAAAGGCAAAAGAGAAAGAAGCAAATATATCAATAAATCAATATCAAGGGAAAGTGTGGTTTATGTGCTTAAAAGTGCACGTTGTCCTTCTGGAAACAAATCTTCACTATACTATATATAGTCAAGCCACAGGTCTCAAATCCCAAAGATATTGGAAATTGTATGCCTCTCTGATTTCTATCCCACTAGTGCCAAAAAAGGACACTTACATTTCTTTTTATTATCTACCAGAACTGTGACACTTCGACAATGGAGATCCAACTTCTCCCCCACATTTAAAGAATGGATCATTGAAATAACTTTTGTACAATATATCTCCACTTGGAGTAATTGGATTGCTTTTATGATCTCAGTTTAATTCAAGCCTTTAGTTTAATGAAACAGTTTCATGTGCCACAAGTTGTAATAAGGGACTACCTCCCCCAGAGGACACCCCACTCCAAATCTCTTCTCATCAATTAAAGAATGGATCCAACCTCTCCTCAATTAAAGAATGGATCCAACCTCTCCTCCTCAATTAAAGAATGGATTCAACCTCTCCTTCTCAATTAAAGAATTGATGCAACCCCTTCTCCTCAATCAAGACATGGATCCAACGTCTCCTCAAATAAAGAATGGATCCAACCTCTCCTCCTCAATTAAAGACTGGATCCAACCTCTCCTCAATTAAAGAAAAAATCCAACCTCTCTTCCTCAATTAAGGAATATATTCAACCTCATCTTAATAAATAAAGAATAGATCCAACATCTTCTCCTCAATAAAGAATTGATTTAACCTCTCCTCCCTAATTAAGGAATGGACCTAACATCTCCTTCTCAATTAAAGAGTGGATCCAACCTCCACTCCTCAATCAAAGAATGGATCCAGACTCTCCCCCACAATTAAAGAATAGATCACAGAAATTTCTCATTTAAAATGTATGGAGATTTGTTATATGACAGATTTAAACATTACATTTTCACTTAGAGTAACTGGACCACTCCATTCAATTCTTCAATGCCTTTCCTTAAATAATGCCATTTCAAATTCCATGTGCTGTGATCAGGGACTACCTTCCCCTCCTCTGGTGAACTACCTTACCCTTCCTTTTTTTCTCTTCCCCCACTACACTATCTTTCTATAATGTGTCTTTTACTCTACCTCTTCTTCTGGAATTTGGGATGGCCTGAACATCCATACTACCTCACTATCCCACTGTTTCGCTCAATCACCCACTTGATCACCTCCAGAATACCCCAAATCCATTCAGGGTATTACGTAGACCTTGGGTTTTGTGGCCAATAGGATAGACTGAATGCTTTGCATTTGTTGTATCACTCTGTATGTTTCAATGCCCTGTACTCTATGCTTATACCAAAATGAAATACACTTTTTTTTATAAAGGTTATGTCAAGCCAAACATGTCTTTTTAGTTTTAGATAGAGTGGGGAAAGACTAGAACCCCTTTCTGGGCATGTGCCATAATAACACATGCCGCTTCCCACTTTGGGGTTCTTTGTGGGCCCTAAATTTCCTTTCTATGTGTCTTCCAAAGTCCGGAGTTTTTTACCGCACTGCTTTTATTGCCACAGGAGGGAGGGTTACAAAAAAGGGTGCCTCAAGCGGCAATTAACTTAGGCACGCTCCTGCATGTACCACTGGTGGCTGTGCCAAAACACATTGTGCATATATGAACCAAAATTGTCTCATTCAGAAAGCTGGGACAGAGGAATGATGTGCTGGAGTGAGTCCATGCAGCCAGCAAGTAGGTGAAAGAGCCAAAAGGAGATCAGCAGCATTGTAATAGGAATTAAAAAAAAGGTCAAAAGGCATTTGGCCATGATATACATTGCACAGAGCAAACTAAATGTCACCTGTTTAGGGTTTACATTCACTCTAACCAAATCCTGTTGTTTTATGACTCACTAGTATTTTAGTGGTGTAGGCACAATTAATGGCAATGGCATTAACAAGCAGGTCCAAGGTTTTGGAATTGAGGCTGCTGGGGTCTGGCTTCTCTTTATAATGGAGATCTCCAATGTAGGACTGGACGACAGTCATCCGGTTGGTTGTCAGAGTCCCTGTTTTGTCAGAGCAGATGGCAGTGGCGTTGCCCATGGTCTCACAAGCGTCCAAGTGCCGTACAAGGTTGTTGTCCTTCATCATTTTCTACAAAATAAACAGAGATGTAAAATATCTGAACACTTAATTGGTCCTAAGAAGAACATATGGAGCAAATATAAAAAATACAACAAACTTTGAAATTGTCAATGACTCACTAGCAGGAGGATTTTACTGGATAATATGTATGATGGACATCAGTACCGTACTTGGACTGTGCAAGAGGATTATTCACATACGGTCTGGAATTCTCATTGCATGTTAAATAGCTACAGCCACCCAAACCTAATGTTTCAATACAGGATGAGCAACATAAGGTTCTCACCCTCCCCACTGGCTAAATCTTTTGAATTGCAAAAAAGCAGCAGGATAAGGATGACTGTCTTGGTAGTCTTTGTAAAGGTTTGGAGTGAGAGGGGCAATCTTATGACACAGGCCTCATGTACACTGCTGCTCCTAAATGTGAGTTTAGGAGCTTTTGGCATTGTTTTGGCAAAGCCCCTGAACTCAACTCAATAAAAGCCTATGTGTCCATGTACACATAGGCTTTTACCAGAGTTTAGGGGCAGTTAACAGTTCCTCTACTGAACGCAGAAGAATCGCGTTCAGGAGAGGAACGTTTTGCCAAAAAAAAATGCTAAACTTTGCAAAACATGTATAAACTATTCTAAACACTAGCCGCATTTAGCTCTTGGGCATTTATTCATGTCAATGGAAAATACTCTGGTCAATCAAATGAATAAACATCGAAGAGCTAAACACGGCTAGACGTGGTACCGCGGTTACATGCATTTTTACCACGTTATCACATTTTCTGCTACCAGGAGCTAAACATCTAGGGGAGTTTGTGTGTACATGAGGCCTTAAAGTGTTACTAAACCCATGACCCTGTATTTACTATATCAGGTCTCCCACAGTACACAGAACATGGAAATGCAATTATTTTAGTAAATATAAACAGCTAAATACCTTTTCTCATCAGCAGTTAGAGCAGTCTTGTGACTTCTATCAGTGTCCAGCAGAGCACTGGTTAAAGCTTGTAGAAGGAGTCTTCATTCTGCTCTGACTGTCCTGTGAGGCTACATAACTCCTGACCCTCTGTCTGTTGATTGGCCATGTGCTGATCACATGCACCCTCCCAAAGAAAAAAAAAACTCTCTAGCAATGTACACTAAACAGAGGATTAGCCCCCTTCCACAGTGAATATAACAAGCATTCTTGACTGCATATACAGACTGATTTTTACTGTTGTGGGTTTAGTAACACTTTAAGTGGGCCATACACTGTGAGATTTTTAGCCAGTTCCTGTGTGACTCTTTCAACCTTCTCCTGGGTCCTTATCCTTTTACTGAAAAATAAATGAACTGGGCAGAAAGTTGTCAGCTGAGCAGCAGCTTCATCCCATCTGAAGCAGCCAATGTGTGGGTATTTTGACAGCCACTGGCTACATGTCACCTCAGCTTCCCTTTGGGGCATTCTAGGAGACCTGAAATCTAATATGCTCAACTAGCCAAATTTTGGCCAGCTCCCATTGCTGAGGGCCTGTTCTTACCCTATAGGACACTGAGGATGCCACAGAAGGGCCAACAGTGTTGCACAGGAGGCCACACAGACAGTCAGCCACAGTTGATATCTGATTGTCCAAGAGTCCCCAGGAGAAGCTGAGCTTATGGTGCTGCCAGAGATGTGGTAATAGTTATATTCCCATTGAGATCACTTTAAACTGTATGCAATGTTTGAGTTCCTGGAGTTTCCCAATAATAAACAGGCTGTTTTGGAGGGTTGCATTACGGCTTGCTTACCTTGACTGAATAGGCTAGAGAGATGGTAACGGCTAAAGGCAAGCCCTCTGGCACAGCCACCACTAGGACAGTAACTCCAATGATGAAGAATTTGACAAAGTACTGCACGTAGACAGGGGTACACTCCGCTAGCCACACTTTGCCATCCACCACAAAGGTTTGAATCACAAAGTAGAGCACCAAGATGATAACTGTAATTGCCGACATCACCAGACCTGGTGGGGGGAGGGGATGGGGCATTAAGGGGAGTAGGAGAAAAGGACAAGAGCATAAGAGAAGAAGGGTGTAAGAAAGGATAAACCAGGTTAATAAGGGACAGAGAGGCAGAAAATGGTAGCAGCACATTGATTCCTGTTGCAAGTTTTATTTATCTACAGATCAGCAGGCTATCTACAGATCAGCAGCTTAAAGTGTATCTAAACCCCCAAAACAAAAATGTAATACATTGCAGCTTAAGAAAGTAGAAAAATAGCACTGGACCCATACGGTTATCTCATCAGTATTGCTGTCTTAAAGCAGGTCCTCACCTCCCCACCTCTTTTTTTTTTTAACCCTTGCTTACCTTGTGGCAGGTTCTCATACTCACCCACCCAGCAGATCAAGCAATGTCCTGCCGAGACCCTCTTCTCAGCAGCCACCACTTGGGTCTTGTGCCACCATGTTTGTGCGTGACATCAATGAGAAGTCTGCCAGCTCTTATGGGTTCAGCTAGTGAGCCTCCCGATGATGCGCCACTATTCCAGCCCCCCTGCTCCTCTGCAAGGAGCCTCCTGGAAAATGTGACATACCTATCCCAGAAAGCATTGTGGGCACAGTACACATCATTCACCCATTGGAATTGGGACCAAACCCTTTTTAAGAGAAAAAAAGGTTAAACAAAGAAAAGCCAATATTTAGGAAGTGGAGCAGAGGAGGGGTGGACAGGAGGGACTTTTAATTTAGGGGTGAAGATCCGCTTTAAAGTATTGATGTTGATGTAAATGATCTGGTTCCAGGGCAGGCAGCTTCTACACCAGGATCTCCATGGTCACCTTGGCTTACAGTGTGATGTAATAGAAATTGAAGAGCCACATTTTTGCTAACAGGTCCAGACACAACTTTATTCTGACAAAAGTCAGGGGGACAATCCAAAATGTAGCAAATGCATTTCGGGGGTCCAAGAGCACCCCTTCATCACAGCTTGATTGACAACAATGTGAATAAACTAGAAGTGAACTGGACCTTTTATTTTTTCCAGTGTGATTACAAGCAGAGGTGTTTTGAGCAGCTGGTTTGGCAGCTTCTGTACTTGCATAAAGAAAACTAATGAAGCCACCACATCTAAGAGTTGGTAAGCTGCAATGTGTTAAAATTTTGTTCCTGGGTTTAGATATACTTTAGGCTGTCCACCAAATAGCATGCTTGTAATTTCAGAACAGCTATGGCTGTTTGAGGTGGATAATGTAGAACAGTTTACAATGTTTAGCTAAATATCAATCAATCATGAAAAGACGCAGCAGAATGCTGACTAAATTTGATCGTATTGCTACAATAAATGATCAGAGTGCAGAGGCAGCAAAAGCGATGATTCAGTAGCTTAAGTGAGTGACCCCGTGGCGACAACTCGCCAGTAACAGTATTGCTAGAAGACCGCTCACCTGTTTCTATGGAACAATTCCATAAAGATGAGTATAAGACTCCCCGAAGCAATTCTGCTGCTAGCAATGTGTCAACAGTAGCAGAATGGCCGTTTTGACACAGCCCTTATCCTCCTGAAGGGTAATCAGTTAGTCAACTGCCCTTCTGAAAGCTATAGTGAAATCTGTGATACTATAGCTATGGAGGCACTATGTACAGTACCCATGCATCGTTCTATTGTGTAAGTATATGCAGCACTTATCCCTTCAGTGCTGTTCCATATTTGCAAAAGTTGATGCCAGGGTCCTAGAGGAAACATTAAAGCTGCACTCTGTGCAAAAAAACAGTTGCCGTGTCACTTGGATAAACAGGCTGCAACAGAGCTGCTAGTACTAGTACCTGTACCATAGATACAGGTTAAATACCAACATTAGCCACAGCTCTGCAAGACAGCAAAGATTGGAGTAGTTACCCACCAGACAGGTAGGAAATAATGAAGGGTAGGGGCACAGGAGTGCTCAATGTAGTTTTCTAAATTGGCCATTGGGTGTCACCATAATTATGGTCAGGAACCGCTGTAGTGTGAATAGGCAGTGTAGTTGCCTAGGTAGCCGCTAGAGGTCCCCAGAGTAGTAAGTGGGGTGTTACCATAGATGGGTGAGGTCTTACCAACCCTGCCCCTGCCAGTGTGGGGCTTCTTGAAAAAGAGGGTTAATTGGCCACTAGGTGTTGCCATGGTTGGGGAACTGCATTAGGCACATTTGTGTCCCTACCCTATAATCAAAATCTTGTTTTACAGGATGCATCCCTTATAAACAGGTCGTTTATCCAGAAGAGTGGAGGATGTTTTATGGTAGAAGAGTGGAAGTTGGTTTATGCTAGAAGAGTAGAGTCTGTTTTATGTCAGAGGACTGGAGGCTGTTTTTTACCAGGAGAATGGAGTTCGTTTTATGCTAGAAGAGTGGAGGTGGTTTTATGCTAGAAGAGCGGAGGCTCTTTTATACCAGAAGTGTGGAGTCTGTTTTATGCCAGAAGAGTGAAGGCTTTTCTAACTGCAAGGGTTTTAGAAAGAGATGCCTATAAGCACGTAGGTGTGATGGTTAGGTGTCCACAAATGGTTGGTCATATAGTATATGTGGTTAACATATCTATCAGATTTCAATGGCTGTATTAGTGGCTTTACGCAAATCGGTTTTAGGCATTGTCAACCAGCTTTTGGTTACAAAACCAAGTGCACCAAGACAAATGATCACTACCATATTACATAGTTTCACAGCTTCGATTACAAATTGTTGGTGAATATGGAGGATTGGCAGTTCCAGACTTATGCAAATATTACAAGCAGCCCATCTTGGGAGACTGATAGACTGGTGCCGCCATGGTGACATTAAAATATGGCTCAACATTGAGCAGGCTCAAACTCGAGTTTCCCTCAGTAGAGCCCCATGGTGCTCCCAAGTTCAAACCGTGCCTCCTTCACGGTCCATTTACGTCCCTTTACCGCTTAGGATTTTTTCAGATCTCTCACTTCCTAGTTAACAGAGCCTGGCCCTCTATACCACTTCTTTGTGACCCTACGGACCCTTACAACCTGGATTTTTGGAAGGCCCTTCAAATGCGACACTTCTTGAGCTTGCTTCCCTCCCCCTCTAACTTCAGATGTCTGCTTACCACACTAGAGGAATACTGCTCTGTTGAGGGCGCTAATCCTCATGCCTTATCTAAAATATATAATCTACTCATAACACCACCTGAAGATTTTTCCTCTACTTGCTTCTTGAAGTGGGAATTAGACCTCAGGAGAACCTTCTCGGAGACCCAAAAATCTAACATACTTCTTTTCTCACTGAAATCGTCTTCATGTACGAAAATGCAAGAGAACAACTTTAAGATATTGTCCCGCTGGTATAGAACCCCTGTGTTGTTACATAAGCTCTCTTCCACTAACTCCAGTCTCTGCTGGAGATGTCAGGAGGCAGATGGAACACTCCTTCATATGTTCTGGTCATGCCCTCCCTACTGGGGAGGGGTTGGCCGTATCATCCAAAAATTCACGGATTACTCTGTGCCTATAGACCAGGCATTTTTTCTTCTACATGTCACCAATATGCCATCCAGAACTTATAAGCGGTCAGTTGTACACCACCTGCTGAATGCAGCTAAATCCTGTATCTCTTTATGCTGGTGAAAGACAAAACCTCCATCGATTGGACTTTGGTTACGTAAAGTGGAGGAAATGAACCACATGGAAGATCTGCTGCTTACTCACAGACAAAAACTTGCAGTATATTTTAAAACTTGGACTCTATGGAACTTGTTTATCTACTCGGATGAAGGGAAGTCTCTCCTTGATGCGGGGGAGGAGTAACCATCTTCTACCTGGCATTTAGTGGTTTCCCCATCCCCCTTCCCCCCTTTTTTTCTCTCCCCCCCCCCCCCTTTATTGTGCCTTACTGTATTGCTCTTTCTTTTCTTGACTCTCTATTCTCAACCTTTCTATATCTTATATATATATATATATATAAATATAACTGGTAACGGTGAGGTGGATTTTTTATGAGTACTGGTTTACGCATTTGGAACCAGAACATATTTTTCTGTACTCTCTTGAATACAGTACATAATTGACCTGCTGATTATGTCGTTTTAATATTTTTATATTGATTGTACTTATACATTCGGGCTACTTGCCACCTGCTGTTCAGTTGTTATAAGTAAAGAATTTGAAAAAAAAAACTGTTGCTGAAAGGTTCCAGTGATCTATTCCATTGTTCTGGAGATTGACAGGTTGTTGGAAGTGGTCAAAATTGCCTAGAAACAGCGTGTTATGGTCAGCACATCAGTGTATATGCTGTAGAGTTAAGGCATGTGTTTTTTGAAGGCTCCAAAAGCTACATATTTTGCTATGGAGCCTCTCACATATAGTTACAGCCCTTCTAAGGTACCAGTCCACTTTCAGCAATATCCATTATCAATCTTAGGACAATCCTGGGCATGCTGGTGTTGATCATGCATCACGAGCACACCAAGGTGAATCAAAGTCATAGTTTTCTTGATAAAGGGGTCCCTCTAAGGCATGAAACATCGCAATTTGCCAAGAATAAATTTACTACAGTGTGCTGACGAGGCTTGCATATTCATGAAGCCTATGGGTGACAGTGCCATCCATTGATTCACCATCTAAGCACTTGCTGTATATGGAAGTCCAATTTTAAGGTTGACAAATATGTCTCCTCCTTGAGTACATTGTGTTTTGTTTTCATACATTTAAAGTAATGTATTTCATAAAATATGTTTGTAGACAAAAAATACTTTTTGGAGGAAAAATTGCAACAGTGAATCTACATTAGCTTGAGCATGAAAAAGCATTCTTGTTAGACTTACAGGGGAAAGAAATTAAGCTTTGAACTAGAGAAAAAAAGATAATTTTCATTCTGCAGTATCTACATTTTTTTCATCCTGTTTCCAGGATATGAGGAAAACATGTTAGTCATATTAAATTTAGATGACACAGAGATGATATTTTCAAGATCAGAATGGCTTTAGACTAAAGACAAATGAAAGATCAGTTGATAGATAACTATTACTTCTGTGGAGAGCCTATCCCTCAAAAGGGGCTTTGTGTGGAGCCTATCCCTCAAAGGGGGTATTGTGTGAAGTCTATTTTTCAAAGTGGGCCTTATGTGGAGTCTATTCCTCAAAGGGGGACCTTATGTAGCTGATATCACTCAAAGAGGGTCTTGTATGGGGCCTATACCTCAAACGGGCCTTGTGTGGGTCCTATTTCTCAAAGGGCCTTTTGTGGAGCCTATTTCTCAAAGAGGGTCTTGTGTGGAGCCCATCTCTCAAAGGGGTTCTTGTCTGGAGCCTATCCATTCAAGGGGATCTTGTGTGAAGCCTGTCCCTCAAAGGGTTATATTGGGCAGACTCTTCAAAGGAGACCTTGTGTGGAGAACGTATCATTCAAAGGGGGTCCTGTGTGGAGCTTATCCCTCAAATGGAGCTGTGTCACAGGTATAAAAAGGCAACCATGTTGTCCATAGCAATCAAAGTTCTAGTTTCCATTCTCCAACCTCTGAAGAATAAATCAGAGCTGGAAAGTCACTTTGCTTTCAGACATATTTATTATGGGGTCTATTTATAAAGCAGGGAATGTGACTTTCACCAAACATTCTCTAGTGAACCATCAATCACTGTCATTTAAAACACATGGGCTTGGAAAATTTACCTATAGTGTTAAACTCAAGTATATCTAAAGTCA
The DNA here is from genome assembly GCF_062004578.1 of Staurois parvus. Lineage (NCBI taxonomy): Eukaryota > Metazoa > Chordata > Amphibia > Anura > Ranidae > Staurois > Staurois parvus. Next base: position 3,729,675 of record NW_028317950.1, on the reverse strand, counting down.
GAACGTGTTTTTTCACTTTGCATAGAGACGAGATTGGGTAAAAGCTTTGTCTTTTTTTGCCATAAAGGTACATACAGCAGGAAATGAGATGAAATCTTCAAAGTCAGGGAATTCTCCTCTTGGACAGTTATCATTGAAACAAATGTCGCCACTGGAAGATTTCCCTTTACCACCTGTTCTGGCGATAAATCAAAATTTTGGACTTTCCATCACTTTCAGTCCTCTGTCAATGGTCACCACGTTACATAAAGAGAGTAATTCTCACTAATAGGGACACGGACATAGAAACCCAACACTGTATACAAAAATGAAAAGTTTTGGCTTTAGATACACAACTCAACAAGGCTCTACCACCTCTACTAACAAGAATATTTATTCTTTTCGAAATTTTGTAATTGCTATAATCAACAATATGACTTTAAGGATAATTATAGCTGCCATTACTATATAGGAATGAGGCTCTAGGAGGCTGCCACCTATATATCTGTACACATTGCATTTACCATAGTTGATGATGTGCTCATTTTACCTGCTTTTCCTATCTGTACCGCCAGTTTGGTAAGTTTCCCTTGTAACACGGACTTCTCCTTTTTTGGAATGCTGGTCTTTTTCTTCTCTCTCTCCTCCATTTCCCCACCTTCTGCGCTCTTCAGTGGCTGCATCTCCATGGCAACCGCTCCATCCTGCTTTTTAGCTATAGGGGAACCACAAAATATTATTTTAAACTACAAGCCCAGGGAACAGTAGAGCAAATTCCATTGACTCCACACATACCCTAACATAATTAGGGTAAAATTGAATCTCACTCGTGTGGGAGAATGTGACACCAATGAATATTGGTGCAGGAACCTGTGATTCATCACTGATGATTGACTCATGCCCAATAAACATACATTAGTGTAGCACTGAGGTTGGGAGGTCAAAATAACATGAGTGATGCCTATATTTATCAAAATATATAAAATAGGAAGAGTCTGTGTTCAAACATGTCTTGGATGAAAGCCAGAGTCTGGTCTGTGGTTAGAAAACAACAAAGACACTTCTTATTTTAAATTTTATTAATAAAGCTCAATGGCTTTAATTATCTCCAGGAAGGAGAAATAATCCCTTGCAGTAGGCCATTTTAGCATGGCAACTAAGCAATAAGCAAAAGAAGATTAGCAATGGCCTCAGAAGTCAAACATTGTGGGCTATCATTGGGGCCCATTGCAACAGCTAGGATCACAAGGTGAACATGGGCAAAACTGCTTGCTGGCTTTGGAAAGAATATGTTTGCTTCATGTGGTTCAGTTCCTAGTATATGTTAAAAAATGGGCTTTGCACTGATAATGTCATGAATTTGCCTTCTCCAAAGCAAGTCTACAAGATGATTATTGGCCAATGCATTGTGTACTGGAACTCCCAACTGAGCTTAGGTTCAAAACTCATTGCTGTCGCCAGAAAGACTGGATAAAGTATCCATCCTGCAATGCACTCACCAGGACTAGAGAGCCTTGTCTGGCCTTGCCTAACTTTCAGCAAACAAATGAAACAAGTTGATGGTGTCACGTGCATAAGATTTGGAGGTTTATTTAAAGACCAAAAGGCACTCAGAAGCACTGATGCTTTTCACATAATAAAAGCTTAATTATAAGCTCCAAAGAGACCCTGTCACCAAATTAAACAATGCAGGGAAAACACAAAAAAATCAAGTATTTAAATGCTTACTTGCAGCATTTTTCCTTTCCATAAACTATTTTTACTTTGTGTACAATGTGCCTTTGAACTTGCTAGGGAGTTTTTCCACTCCAGGAAGTTGATTCCCTAGCACAGTCACAGATCCACCTTCCTTTTTGTATGTCATATTCCTCTCCTCCTTCTGGGAGGGTCTAACTTTCTCTGTGTTGGACCAGCTCCTCTGACCCTTCTCATGACTACATAACCTGGTAGCTGATAAAGGAGGAATGAAAAGGAATATGAAAGAGCAGGTATTCTCAACCAAGGTTCCTCCAGAGGTTGCTAGCGGTTCTTTGGGCTGCAGCTGATTGATCTTCCATCTGATGGTGCCTAGATAGCTTTGGGTCCAACACCACTTGGCATAACACCTCTGATCTACTTATCTGTGTGGAAGGGTGGCATTCCAATCAGCACTGTAAGGGTGGCATTGCTGCCACTTACATGCAATGACTTTAGCAGGGGTTCTCTGAGACTTGGGGAATATTTCAAGGGTTTCTCTGGGGTAAAAAGGTTGAGGAAGGGTGTTATACATTATCATTTCAGTGACAGCTCTGAGTCTTCTGGGGCTGCTGACATCATATCCAAGATAGCGGCATCCAGCAGCAATCTTAGGATGCCTACACAAGGGGTTCTTTTACAGGTAAAAATCATGCCTAAAACACATTAAATGCACATATACAATTATGGGAACATTGTTGTGAAATTAATTCTCTGGGGATAGGGTATCTTTAAGCACCTAAGGTCTTTTGATTAAGCACTTGTGCAAAACAAGCCAAGGCAGCTTGTTAGTGCCTTTTACTTTGTGAATGAACCTCCTGATCTTCTGTGACACCATTGACTTGTTAGGCCTGTGACACCATGGACTTGTTGGGTCTGTGACACCATGGATTTGTTGGGTCTGCATGGAAGTTGAGCTTTGCTTAAATCTATACAATTGTTTGTTATACCTGGCTTGGATATACTATACTCATCCACACTGTCTCTGTATTGTTTATAGATCAGCCACATCTTCAAGGATCAGTAGATAAGTGTTCTGTTGTATATTGATCTACTAAATATTTGTGTTTGTCTTTAGAAGAACTAAGGAAAACATTTAGGGTCCATTTACACCAGCCGACACCAATTGGCATGCGATGCAGTCCAGAGGGATCACCACACTGTACTGCACTGTTCCCTTTTTTTTAAATAGAACTTTATCAAAATATCACACAGACATTTCATAAAGTTCAACTGGCAGCCAAACGGTGCTAGTCACTGCCTTGTCTTATGGTGTGCTGAAAAAAAAGTAGTGGATGCACTACTCATCGTGCCTGTACACCACTGCAACACAGTTCTCTGAACCGGACACACAAGGATTTTTCCTTGTCATGCAATAGGTTTGCGTTGGAATAACCACCCAGTGCTGTCCCAATGCATCTGGTGTAAATGGACCCTTAACAGAAAATTCTGTGTGCGAGCAAAGGTATAATGCATGGAGACCATGTGTTGCTGATGGATGTCCAACAAAGCTTTCCACGCTAACCCTTGTCTGTCATCATAAAAAAGTGGCTTGGAGGGTAAGAGCAACCACAAAGGTGCTATATTGCTGGACACCTGGGCACCAGAAAAGGTAAGGGGAACAAAGAACAAGACATCACAGGACATAACAGACCGAGAAACAAGATGGAGAAAGCACTTCAGCTGCATGGTAACATAGAGGCATATACGCAGACAGGAAAACACTGAAAGAGTAGGATCCATAACACATAAATATTGTTCTACTCAAAAAAGAATAAAATTCATCAATGTGATATAATTGGGCAGCACAGTGCAATAGAGTCTCAGTTCAAATCTCAACCAGGAGTTTGCATGTTCTCCCTGTGCTTCAGTGGGATTCCCCTGGGTACTTCCACATTCCAAAGACAATTGGCTTCCATCTAAACTGACCCTAGTATGTGTATTTATGCAAGTGGTGGTCTTAAATTGTACGCTTAAGACTTATGTGAATGTACAGTATGTAACGTATTGCGTAAATTGTCAGCGCTCTATAAATACCTGTCATAAATACATTTATTAAAAGAGCAAAAAAAAACAAAAAATGTTGACCTAAATGACTCTGGTTACGGCAATCTAAACAACCCCCCTGTTGTTGATCATTAATCTATTTCTTTTTCTTTTTCCTGTTAAATTTGAACCTTTCCCTTCTTACTGCATGATTCAAAAAAAGAAAAATACAATAATTTCATGGTCTTTAAGAAAGTGTTTTTCTTCCTTTTTCATGTCTTCATTCCCTGCCTTCTGTCCCTGAAGAAATATCTGCACTCACAAAGCCTTTTCATCCTGAATTCTCTTTCATGTTGGAAAACAGTATCTGTTATTGTCTTCATGTTGCATCTAGGATAAGTGCACCCATAACACATTTTTCTAATTAGATATTCCCCAAGGAAAGTAGAATGACCTGCCTTGAAAAAAATATCCATCAACGATGTTGACACATGTCCACAATAGGAAACAGTTGGTTGAGTTGTTTGACAATGCAAATAAGTATTTACTTTCCAATTTAAAAAACACATCATAAGGAAAATGGCTGAGCTTAGTTCTACCAATTCAGTAACATAGTTACCTCGTAATTAGTCCCAAAATGCTGGTTTGTTTACTTTTAATGCAACAGAGAGTTGTACCGTACCACCATCAACAAAAGTAGAAGTTTGGATTTAGGGTGATAGCATTTAATGGCTAACTAAAAAAAATTGTAGATCAAGCTTTCGAGGCTCGCTGGCCTTTTCTCCAGGATATTGCACAAAGAAAAGGCCAGCATGCCTTGAATGCTTGCACTACAATTTTTTTATTTAGCCATTAAATGGTATCATCCTAAATTATTTGGCCCAAAATATTCTTCAAGTTCAGTCCTCAAAAAGCACAAAACTCTCACACCACAAAGACAATCCCAACATTTTAGCGTAAACCAGGCTTTCTCAACTTTTTAGTCCCGGGAAATAATTTGCAGGTTTTAGAAAACCCCTGTTAAAAAAATCACTGGACTTCAGTGGAAAAAAATTCTCATACATTGGAGGTCAGTGATAAGAAAGCCCCCCCTTACAGTGGTGGTCAGAATACCACCATTACGGACAGCTAAAAAAACCATTGGTGTCCTGCAGTTGGCTCTGCCAAGAAGCCTTGGGTTGGGAACTATTTGGACACCATCAAATTGGAGGTAAATCAGCCACAGCTCAAGGAACCCATAGCAACCTCTGGAGAAACCTTGGGGTTCCACGGAACCCTGGTTGAAAACAGCTAGAGTAAACTGGTCAATATCAGTTATACTGAGCCCAGAATTCTCAGGTTGCAACACGATAGTGAAAAAAAAAGAAAGTCCAAAAATATTATTATCAGAATGGGGAATTTAGCTTCTTTGTGATGAATTATCATTTGTTATAAGCCCACCTGAGACAACTCTCCATAATCTAATTTCAGCATTTTTAAAGTGAATGGGCAAAAAATGAAGAACCTGAATATTAATGCCTCAAACTCATGCATAGGCCCTCTTTTAGATGAACACCAGGGGCCCACATTTCTATGATACCCAAGCCGAACTCAGATGACACGCAATGGTCCAATTATAGACCAATCTCCCTTCTTAACGTAGATGTTAAACTCCTAGCTAAAATTCTATCCACTCGCCTCAATACATGTATTGGATCCCTAATCCACAATGATCAGGTCGGCTTCATACCAACCCGACAAGCGGGGGACAACGTCAGACGTGCATCCCTTTTAGCACACTTAGCCAAAACTCGCAATATTCCTGCTTGCTTCTTGTCGTTGGACATACGGAAAGCGTTCGACACTGTCTCGTGGCCATACCTACACTATATATTGCGCTGATGGGGTTTTGGCCCGCATTTCTTAACCTGGATCTTTTCTCTCTACCAGGGCCCTTCGGCCAGGATCAAATACTTAGGGCATCGATCTGCTCATTTCCCAATTATGCGTGGCACCAGACAAGGTTGTCCCCTATCCCCTCTGCTTTTCACATTAGCTATAGAACCGCTGGCCCTATTGATTAGGACTGACCCGGTTATCCGCGGACTTGAGATAGGAGGCACCACACATAAACTGTGCTTATTTGCAGATGATGTCTTACTTTTTCTCACCTCCCCCTTAACATCCACACCTACTCTTCTTCAGCTACTTGATAGGTTTGGGATGCTCTCGGGCCTCCAAATAAATCCCCAGAAGTCACTTGCACTTAATATTTCGCTCCCACCCAATGAACTTAACCATCTAAAATTGATCCTGCCATTCTCGTGGTCGCAAGACTCTGTTCCCTTTTTGGGTATAAAATTCACCCCGCATATTTCAGGTCTCTATACAGCTAACTACATTCCTATGCTAGCTCGTCTAACGGCACTAATGACTAAATGGTCCTCCCTTCCGTTGGCTTGGCTGGGCAGGATAGCTGTTGTGAAGATGTCGATCCTCCCCAAAATCCTTTACCTTTTCAGAGTTCTCCCTATCCCAGTACCTTCTCACTACCTTCGCGTATTGCAGCGCCGTATTTCCTCCTATGTTTGGGGTAAAGTCCGCCCCCGTGTTCCTTGCTCTACTCTATACCGACCAAAAATTCATGGTGGTCTGGGCCTCCCTGAAATTAGCAAGTATTACCAAGCGGCGCATGTAGCACAATTGCCAAAGTATCATGCTACCAATGAAACCCCGCAGTGGGTCATTCTGGAATCCATTGAGTGCGACCCCTTTAGTACAGGAAACCTTCTTTGGCTGAGACGTGTTGATCGCCGCACGATTGCGAATCCCATTACCTCGCATTTTTTGTCCCTCTGGGATAAACTGAAGTCCCGTTATCTCCTACAATCACCACATAATCCCCTCCTTTCCTACCTTCGCAATCCGGCCTTCCCCCCAGCCTGGTCCTCACCACACGTCTTTGCTCACTGGTCTACAGCTGGTCTCACCCAGACCCGACACTTCGTATGCAGGAATAAATTCAAATCCTTCGCCTCACTATGTGAATCCCATAACCTCCCTGCCTCTGAGATATTCAGGTATCTGCAGCTGAAGCATTTCTTTGCTCCGTACACAACGGCACATAACCCAACACCTACTTTGTCACCTTTTGAGCGAGCTTGCCTCAGGGACCCCCATAGATGGGGCCTCATCTCCTATTTATATTCCCTCTTCACAACTTCAACTACCTCAGCGTTCCCCTCGTATACAAATAAATGGGAAGTGGATTTAGGACGGCAAATTGACCCCTCAGATTGGGACCTTATTTGGTCCAATACCAAGGAGTCATCACAGAATATTGTGGCCCTGGAGACAAATTACAAAGTTTTGACCCGCTGGTACCTAGTCCCGGCTAGAATTGCGAAATATACCCCTGATTACCCCTCAGTTTGTTTCAGGGGCTGCACAGACCTGGGTACTTTTTTCCATATTCGGTGGGATTGCTCCATCGTCCGTGCATTTTGGGTGGAGGTTTTTAAAATATTATCTACACTCAGTGCCGTAACCCTCTATCCCGATCCATTAATCGCGCTTCTTAACCTGCGACCACCTGGCATCGCTAAGGCGCATTTCAAACTTATTCTACAAGTCACCACCGCAGCCAAGCAGGTTATCGCTAAATCATGGAAATCTCCCTCGTTGAGTATGACTGCAGTTTCGAATAGGGTCACTCAGGCAATGATTCACGCAAAAATAGAAGCCACTATCCTAGATTCCATCCCTAAGTTCAAGAAGATTTGGAATCCCTGGGTAGAGCATATCCTCCCATCCAATTTTGATGACTCCCTTCTCAATCCGTAATCTGCATCTTTTGTTTGATGGTACCATTCCTTAACCATACTGCGGGTTTCCCCCTTCTCCCCCTACTGTGCAGCCTTATGCCCCTTCCCATCCTTCCCCCCCCCCCCCATTTTGTTAGGCCTTAACTGCCATTTGATAGTCCTCTTTATTAGTGATGCCTGACTTTGTATTATTGGGTTTCTTACTGTGCAATTAATGTATACCTTCAATGACCCATACTTTTGCTTATTATTTTATACTGTTCCATGTTAAAAAAATAAAATTGTTTGAACACGAACACCAGGGGCCCTGAAATGTCCTGGAATCCAAATACCCTCTATAGTTGACTTAACTGTTCCAACTTAATTAACTCCCCTATGAAGGACAAGTAAACAGGATATGCAATATTTGAGTCAAGAACCTTGGTTCATGGTTTGCACATCAAAAATCTAAACCAAATTGTCCTACTGTTTTTTTAACTGAGAAACTTGATTTCACCAAAATCATTTAATCTTTAAATGTTCCAGAACTAGCAAACCATCAATAATCTGACCAAAACATAAAGGAGGTGCTGGCCTTTCAGAAACCCTCTGCTTATCATGCCAGTTTCAATTGGCACAATGTCTCCCATCTTACCCTAATGGTGTTTTGGTTCTGTCACATTTTCACCAAATGGAAACACTTGATCAGGAACTATTCCTTATCTTCCCAACTGTGGCCCCTGGGGGAAACCAAATCACCCAGACTCTATGAAAAAAACACCTATAGATACGCCCTAACATATACAGATTTCTAATGTGTATGGCCCTTTAAATCTCATATTGTGTGTCCCTTATTTTCCCCAAGAATAGATTATACCAATTTTTTCTAGTGGCTATATTTAATCAATTATAGTCAACCTCCTCCTAATTGGCTTTATCCCTTCTAGAATTTTGGAGGTCCAACCATAAACATTGGTTCTTCAAATAATTTCCTGAATCTAATAATTTTAACATAAACTTGATACCCTTTGAGACTCTGTTCATGGATCCAGTACCAACAAAACATTTTATGTATATATCTGCTACATACTGTATGAAGGTCCTTCTATGATTATTTTGCTTCATACTGTACGTTATGGGAATCTGATTTGGGCATGTCTTTTTCCTCTGAGTGTCTGTTCTTTTTTCGATCATAAATCTTCCATCTGCACTAAATATTAGGAGACAAGAGACTTCCCTTTTGGTACAATGCCCCATCATCCCTTTACAGAGTTTTTCACAACCCCTTGCTGGCAATGTGGACAAGGAAAGACACTCTTTTCATATCATTTACTACCCAAATAAGCATCCTTTGTTGAAGGACCAAGTTTCCCACATAATTAGACAGTCACTGGCTTTTTCTAACCCATTAAACTAATGCTGTTTCCTTAACTTCTCTAGGAGGACATTAAAGAATTTCCTGCTTATTCACTTACTTAATGCAGTTCATTCTTGGGTGACCGCCTGCTGGAAGCTGGTCTCGCCTCCTATATTGGGTCAGTGATTTGTCAGGATAAATGCAATAATGAATATGAAAAATCTTACCTTATCCCTAAAAAATTTCTAAAATGTTTTTTTTTTTTTTGAGAATCTGGTATTACTGAAAGAAGCTTCAGAAATGTTGAGATTATTGCCAAAATCAGGACCTCTAAGATGTATCTACTTTCTACTTGTGATATAGTAGTTCCTTTAACATTCTCTCTATGAATATATTGTGACTTTCTGCAACCCAGAACTGCTTACACCCCTACTTAACAGGGACAGCATGGTTGAGGGGGGTCTCCTTCCCCTTCCTTCTCTCCATCTTCTTTTTCATTATTTTGCTTCTTCCTCTGCCTGCTCGTCCTTGTTTGTTCTTCTCAAAAGGAAAAAATTGTTTTTCTACTAGGGAATTGTTACCAGGATAAGAGTCAGTTTACTTTTTTCAAATAACTTTTTTTTTTTGGTTACATGGATTTTATGCACTCCACAACTTCCAGTGGCATGTACAGTATTGTTTACTTGTCATCTGGAATGCTTCATGTGTTCTTACTTCCATATTTATATTTTAAGGTCTGTCTGTATTTTATTGTTGGTGTTCTTCATTGGAGCAATAAAAAAGATAAAGAAATAAAGTCAATTTTTAAAAGAATATGCTTCTGCTCTATCTTCATTTTGCTTCACCTTATCAGGCATCAGATATGGATCTTCTATCAACTGAAAGTCCTTAGTGGAGCCAAAAAGCTTGGGTTTGAAGCACAAAATGGGGTTCCCATCAAAAATGGGGGTCACCCAAATTGAGTAGTCAACATATAGTTCCACCAGAAAGAGCACCAAACAAATTATCCAAGAGTCCAACCATGATTAATTGGTTCAGTAAATTATCATGGAAATGACAACAAACGGCCAATGAGTTTGAGGTCATAGATATCCCCCTTCCCCACAGTTATACAATACAGTGAAATGCTCTAGGGACCCAGAGGTGGCATAGTCACCAGGTTTTGATTGTTTAATGTGTGAAAAGTCAGATATGGCCAGGATCAGGGAATCAATGAATAAGTGTTGATTAACTGATTCATTGATTCCTTACAGCACTCTTTCTGAACCTTTGTAGCATAAGGAAACTCTTAAATAGCCTTCTGGTTTCAGGGAACCCGATAATAATTATTGTATCTACAGCTTGCACTACATCAGCGGTATGGTTAATGGGGCAAATGCTCCTTACATATAGCTAAAAAGATAATTAGTGTCACTGGTTACATATTTGATTGGCAGAAATTGCCAACTGCTTAAAGTGTCATTAAACCTAAAACATCAAAAACTGTCAATACATGCTACACTATATTGTGTTCATACTCACTCATCCACTAAATAATTTGTTTTCTGTAGAGTGCAAAAATCCTGGGTGATTCTACTGTTCACTGTCCCTCCCTCCTTGTCTATACCCCTGCTGCAGCATGAGATTATGTAGACACTTACTGAGCTTGTTCCAGTTGCAGTTCCCGTCTAAGCTGTTCATTTGCTCCTTTTTCTTATCTGTGCAGCCCATGTGACTATAGAGTCGCATACCGGGGTGTATACGCATTGGTAAATGAAACTCCCCCTCCCTTCCTCCTCCTCCGTGTCCTCATATTACTAAACACTATGGGGGTGGGATATAAAATGGTGATTAATGGAAGCTTCACCTCCATGTTAATCTCAGCACATACACACCATAAACACAGGCTGGAAGGGCGTAACACAGCCTGTGATTGTAAAAACATCTTCCAGATCACTTTACAGTGTTAGCAAAGTGAATGCTATGGTCAGTTAACTTAAACTTCACCTACACCCTGTTATTGCAAAAAAATAATAAACTTTTGCTTTGAAATATAGATTTGTATGAAGCTTTAAAACGCTTTGTTGCTAATGATTGTTTATTTTAATTCTCTATTCTGAATATCTTTTTTATGTCATATGACCACCACATCACCAATCAATGCTGTGCAGACACAGATTCATACCAGAGGCGTAGCTAGGATATTTTGCACTCGGGGACAAAAAACTATAAAATTGGCATCCCAGCCCCCTGTTTAATCACAAGTATACTGCAAATCCTGCACCGTTTTATTCTATAGGGTCTTTGGTGTTTGATTGTGAACTAAATGTATCTTGAGAAGCAGGGTCACCTACCTTTCATCATGGTATACCACAAACATTTAATTATAAGGGTCTGGGTGAGCATCGGTGTGGATTAGATGAAGCAATGTCCCCCCCTCTTTTAGAACCCCCTGACCCCATCCAGGTAGATCAGTAGGTGCTGCTCCCTCCCTCCTTGGCGCTCAATGTCCTCGTTGTCAGAAGCTATCAAATGACAAAGGTGACAGCAACAACATGTGAATGTACAGTTAGTGATGTTTATCTGGGGTGTGAAGTGTCCCCTCTGCGGGGGGTGTCATCTGGTGTCACTGGTTATCCCTGACACCTCTATTCAGTGTGCCATTGTCCCGACCATTGTGTGCGGCGGCAGTTCTCCCTGCTCGCCCCCATGAGCATTCCATAGCCCGGACACTGGCGGGCTCCGTCTCCTTTGTCCTGCCTGCCGCTGCTAGGGACACTTTCCCCTGGAGACCAACACCAGGCGCCGCCTGTGATTGGAGCCCGCCCAGCCGCCTACACGCCGGTGCCCGGCTCCTATTTGTTGGTGGGGTGAAGTCAGCGCCGTGTGTTGTACAGTTTGGCCCGCAGTCCCGGCTCAGCTCCCACTCCTCTCACTCTCCTCCTCCAGTCCTGCAATCATGCACAGCAAACAGAAGGCGTTTGACAGGCTGTGTAATAATGTAACATTGTAAGCCTCATTTTGGTGCCCCTGTACCTCGGCGCCCGGGTACATATGTACCCCCCTGCCCCCCCCTAGCTACACTTCTGATTCATACATTAGCAGAGTAATAGAAACTCCTCCCTCAGAACTTTCCTTGAGGACAGGAAAGACTTGGGAAACGTCATGTGACCTCTGAATAGCATTTTTTAATGTTAAATACAGCAGCATGATCTTTATATATAAATAGGAGAAATAATGGCAGTTAAACATTGTATGTTTATTATAACTTTAAGGAACCCCTAGCTACCTCTGGAGGAACCCTAGGGTTCCATAGAACCTTGGCTGAAGAAGGCTGCTGTCGACCATTTCATTGTACTTAAGCCCTAAGAAAGCTGGAGATCTTTGGGCCCCAAAAGCATTGGCTGTTTGTCATCCTTTCCATGGTCATTTAATGAACCAATAAATCATTGTTGGACTTTTGGATCAGTTGTTTGGGACTCTAAGGCTTAGGAAAGCATAGCTTCAGAAGAGAAGTTTATATAGGAAAAGCTCTCTCTCCGGGGTTGGAAACTGATCTCATTCATCTTCAGTTCAGAAAGACTCCTAAAATGCTAACAGAGATATCTACAACCAATCCTTCAAATAAACCAAGTAATTTACAACTGATTTATTTAACCTTGAAGAAACCCTAACGTTTTGTAAGTTGAGCCCAACAATGGTAAGCAGAAGACTTACAGAAAGGACCGGTCATCAGTATTATTTTTCGGCTCCCCATAGCTGATCATTGCTTTTATTATTGACTAACCACATCTTATTCTGTTCCTTGTCTCTGTGTAGAGGTGGTAAGCTTGGAAAAGCCAGGGCTTTGCTTCCTTATGTTAGAGCTGCCCCCCTTTGAGGAGGTGTTATAATCCTCAAGCAAAAAAAGAGGTAGAAAAAGCAGAGATTAACAGAATGAATGAAGCAGGGAGAACCTTCCATTGCAGATCTCAGGTACAGCTTGCTCCCCAGCAAGGAGAACATTGAGCAGCATAGTAGTGACCTTACCAAATGTCACTCCAAATCTCCTAAGACTAGCAGTCAGAGGCAGTAGGATGATCTTAGACTGCAGATATAGAGCTATGAGGCTATAGGTAAAGAAGTGCACTTTTTTGGGAGGAATTCAGTACAAAAAGGTAATTTTTCAGGGTACTGCTTAGGCAAAATTAACATCTCTAGATGTTTCCCACAACATAGCAAATCTTCACTCTTTGACTTCAAGTCCTTCAAGTTTATCTTCGCTGGAGTTTCATAAGCTTCAATTAACCTTTTCAAGCTTTGGTGATGAACTACTGTTGGAACATTTTGTCATCAGTACAATCTGTAACTGGAGATCTTGCCTTACTCACCTAAAGAATTTACGTCAAGTACTGCGTGTCCAACCTGACTCTTTTTAATACTATTTTAATATTTTTCAAACTGTAATTGCAAACGTTCCACCGGGAAGTGTGAATATTTTCAATTCCTCATATCCATTTTTAAGCTGCCAGCATGCCCTACCGAGATTGTATTGTTGTCATACAATTATGCTTCTCAATGGAGACTGCTATTCGACCATCAGGCCCCTACCAAAACAACGTACCTGAGGCGTATAAATGCAGGCCCACAATAGAAGCCCTGTCATGCCTTATTGCTGTAACAGTACACATCCTGTTGTGCCTCATTCCTCATTTATGAAGTGGGCAGGGAAGAATGAGATGCCTGATTGGCTGAGGGCTTCCATGCTGTGAACCATTATTTGGAAATAAACATTTAGAAAAGAGAAAAAAACACAGCCGTAACTCCATTCCTCCGCTGGGAAGGACTGATCAATAGTAGCCTGTAGCAACACATATCAGGGCTGATTTATAAAAACTGGAGCTAAAGGGAAGCCGTTGCATTTGGGAACCAATCAGGCTTCATCTTTCACTCTCCGGGAAAAAGAAAACAAGCAATTGAATTGCTTGCTATGGTACAAATCTCTACATTTGCTCAAATGTTTATAAATCAGTACCAGTACATATATGAGATACTATATATATATATATATATATATATATATATATTGTAGCAGCGCCCGGCCCTGTCAAAGGATAAAAGCAGGTAGAAGTGGTCTGGTAATGGACACAGGGGCTGCACATGTGCAAGTTACAGAACTGCGGAGTGTAGATGTTGAGATTGCTGTTGCAGGTTTCTCTGGATTTTGATATTTCTGGATGGGGCTCCGTAGTTTGGAGATTTCAACGTGCCTTGGGAGGGAAGAAATCTCCAATCCAGTGTCCAGAGTTTAAAGTCAACCAGCATGGTGTGGGCCCAGGTGCTCACAGCCCATATAATGATGGTTTGCTGAGAGTTGCAGGGGGGAGTGCAGTGGCTGACATTGTCTATGTGTGAGACAGAAGCTGTGTGCGTTCAAGGGCTCAAGGCTGTGTGCGTTCAAGGGCTCAAGGCTGTGTGCGTTCAAGGGCTCAAGGCTGTGTGCGTTCAAGGGCTCAAGGCTGTGTGCGTTCAAGGGCTCAAGGCTGTGTGCGTTCAAGGGCTCAAGGTTGTGTGCGTTCAAGGGCTCAAGGCTGTGTGCGTTCAAGGGCCCAAGGCTGTGTGCGTTCAAGGGCCCAAGGCTGTGTGCGTTCAAGGGCCCAAGGCTGTGTGCGTTCAAGGGCTCAAGGCTGTGTGCGTTCAAGGGCTCAAGGCTGTGTGCGTTCAAGGGCTCAAGGCTGTGTGCATTCAAGGAGTCCAACGCTGTGTGCTGGGACTAGCCAGTGGTCTGGAAGACCCATATTAGCAGAGGTACTGTTAACCAGCAGGGCTGATAAGGAGTAGCCGCGAGGCTTGGTAACTTTTCATTTGTCTTTACCATTGGAGAAGAACCCCTATGTGGGAAAGCTTATTTTGGAGTTTTGAGATTTTGTTTCCTGCCTTTTAATAAAAGTGGGCTACCAAGCCCTGAAAAAAGAGTTTCTGACTAGTGTGGACTCACTTGGAAAGCATCTACCACTAGAGCTAATCATCCCCCATTCCAATATATATATATATATATTTGGAATCTCTCCAAAAATAACTCAGTAAATAGAATTATAGTGTCTCCAGGTTGCCAAGTGTTATAGCCAATTGGCTAACCAGAGTACTGAGGTTAACATCACTAAACCCAGCCACGCAACAGACCTGAGCAGCAAAATAGGAAAGAGCTAGGAGGAGAGGCATCCTTTCAGTACCCAGAGAAAGAAGTTGTCTAACCCATAGCCAGCTCATAGCTTGCAATGATTGTCCCTGCATGTTATTGCCTATTTGTTGCGCTCATTCCTCTTTCGTTGCCCCTGTACTGCCACCAGTTCAATTATCGGTATATTGCCACCACTGCCTGTTTTTTGCACACCTATTGACACAACTACTGCCTTATTGCTGATGTGCTGACACAATTGCCCAATTGTTCCCCACATATTGTCACGATTGCTCATTAGTACCCACATATTAGTTTGCTGCCCATATAATGTATATAATATCAATACTGCGAGTTTGTTGCCTACTTACTGTCGTGACTTTTGGCCATGTATTGCCATGATTCCCAATGCACTACCCACATATGGTCATGATGCCCAAAACACAATAGAAAAGAGGTTTCTGGTGTAGATAGGGGGCTCCCACCATCCCTCCAATATTATAAACTCCTACTAGAAACCTCTATTTGGAATTTAAAGGCAACCAAAAATATTTATCTAAAAACTTTACTTTTATTATATACAAATGGTAAAAAACAGGACACATTTTTTTACATAGAGTATCAAACGATAAATGGCTGAACACACTATTTACATTCATGGTGATCCCGCTCAGACCAAAATCAGACTTATGATCATGATCAAAAAGTCCATGTGCTGGGTAACCCAACCCGTTTTGAATTTATCATTTATCCTTCCTTAGGGGTCAATAGCTTTTTGCAAGTGAGGTCTCCAGAACTGGACACAGTTTTCTTTCCAACAGGAAATAATCACATTTTGTTATGGTGTTGAGTGCTGTAGACCAGTGGTGTCCTTTGCTTGCCTTAATCTAGCCCTTGGTGCACTATTCTTCCCAGTGACGCCAATGATGGGGTACCATTCCTCTCAATGACACCAGCAATGGGGCACTATTCCTCCAACTCATACCAACAATGGGGCACTATTCCTCCTATTAAAACCAATGATGGGGTATGCCTTACTTCCATTGATGGCAGGGCATTTTCTATTCCCACTAGCCATAGTCTGCCCCCCCCCCCAAAGCCTGAAGGACAGTAAACTGGTCCCTTGTTTAGAAGGTTTTAAAGCGCCTGCTGTAGACACAACCATCTACAGTTATGTACTGTAGGTTTGTCTATTGCAGGGTCTCCAAACTGCAACCCGATAAGGCCCTTTGCTAGCCTTTATCTGGCCCTTGGGTCACACTGACACAAACAATGGGGCACTATTTATCCCACTGATACCAATGATAGGGTACTATTCATCACATTAATACCATTGATGGGGCACTACTCCTCCTCCTACTGACCACTAACCCTGAGGCCATGTTTACCTTGACTGATGCTGGGCCCAGGACATTTTCTATCTCCACTGGCTACAATCTGGCCTTCATAAAATCTGAAGGATAGTAAACTGGCCCTTTGTTTGAAAAGTTTGGAGACCCCTGGTCTATTGAATGCTGATAGACACCAAAGTCATTAGAGCAGCATTTTAACTTTCCCTCTAGCAAACAAGATAGGTAAGAAATACTAATCTGAACACTGATTAATTTCCTACCTTGAAAGTTGTAAAGGGGCATCAAAGTATACATGTAGAGGTAACACTGCATCTTAAAAGCAGGTGCCTCAAGTTGTCTATGTGTGTTTCTCTAAGTCTTCTCTTGAGCACTCTGAAGCCTTGCCAAACATGGGGCACTCAGCAAGGTGGCTTTCAGTTTCAAATCTGGATGTCTGGCAAAACCCACTCCAGGCTCCTAGAACGCATTATATGGGTACTTTGGAAATGGACAGATTGCTGGGAGCTGGAATTCAATATTTCCATACCAAGAGCTCCAGGATGTGAGAGCTCAGGAGAAGACTGTAAAGAAACAACTGACTTTACCTCTGCTTATCTACAGGGTCTGTAGAATGCCATTTTCCACCATTATTTAATGGCCTCCTTTTGCCTGTGGCAACCCTTGTTCCTGTTTGGGAAGCACAACTTATGTCTATGCTTTTTTATTATTGTTTTCTGTGTCATCCTCACAGCATGGCGCTGATGTTCTTGTGCCATTTATTGTGACTATGAGAGGTATCCACATTACCTTTGTTTTGAATATTCTCCACTGCCCCATCTTGCTGCTTTCCTACAACAAAAGAGGGATGACAAACACAAGACATGAAAACAGACAAGACACACTGTGCACAATAGCCACACAAGACATACTTACAGTATGGTGGGATAGTTGGGCCATGCTAAATAACAGCCAAAGCAACATCAAACATGGAACAGTGAGTGGCTAATGGAAAGGGGATAGGACATCGCCAAATTCCAGGAAGGGGGACCAATAAAACACAAAAGCATTTTGAAAGGATATTTACACCTATCTGCAGATTTATCTTTGCCTCTTTAAAAAGGTGCATGTTGTGTACATAAAGCTGTCTGTGAAGGTTCTCATTTATCCAGGTCATGGAATATCTAATAATATATAGTCACATTCAACTGAACTTTTTCTGTAATGATGAAGATGTTTTGTAGGTTGTCCAAGCCATTCTTCAGTTCTAATGAAATGACCCCAGCATTAATATCCACAGAAGTAGCACCTACACCTTAATCCAATTAAAATGGAATAGCAGATGTTATTGTCTTAAGGAAAGGATGGGAGGTGTAAAAATTGTGGTGGAACCCTGTTGTTCACAGCTGGTTTCCCACTGTGAATGATCCTGCAGCTTTCTTGGACCTGTGAGGGTCCCAGAAGACTGTGGACAAAGTGAGGAGGGCCAAACTAGGCGATCAGCAGAAATAGGAGCGGGTACCTATCAAAACTAGGTATTCGGTCCCCAAAAAAATAATATTAATGTGCCAAATGTGGTAGAGGAGGGGGAGGAGCAGGGCTTTCACTAGGCAAACTAGGTAGTTGCATATGGCACACTGCCAGCTAGGGGCACCTGGGCGGGACGCCGCTACATCATAAATGATCCTTCAGATGAGGGAAGGGATGGCAGAGGAGGAGGAAGAAAGGACAGAGGAAGATGCCGGGTGTCTGGGGCCAGTGTAGCAGCTGAGCTGCCGCTCCTTCCAGCATTCCTCCCAGACTCACTGCCTTACTGCAAGACGACTGACGGCTGCTGATCACTGTGGACTTCCAGCCCTTCTCTTCCCATTCATCAGCGGAAGTGGAGCTGCGCCTGTGGGGGAAGGTAATGTCTGGCTCTGATGTCTCATGTATGTGCGAGTGTGACGCGGCCAGCCATCCATCACATGTGTAATGAGTGATAACATCATAACGATCCCACAGTTTTCTCTTCTAGTTCCTGCTGGACCTGCTGATCTGTGTCAGTGTTGGTGGCGGTGTGTTGTGTTGTGTCAGATCTGTCACTGTGTGGGATTGCTCAGTTCAGGTGCTCCCTCTGTGTGTGTGGGCTGGGCTGCCTGATGTCACAGGTTTTTACCTCCCCCCATTGCTTGGGGAATTCCAGCCTGGGATTTATCAAAGCTATCTTGTGGCATTTAATTTTGCAGATTAAAATAAATTTAGCAGCTTCAAGCTTTGTTGATGTAATATTTTCTACTGTTTTACTTTTGTACTTTGTGTACTTTTTTTTAGGGGGGGGGAGTGCAAGTAGCTGGTCTTGCCTAGGGCGCAAAATAGTCTAGCATCGGTCCTGGCGAGGAGGCCATAAAGCAGAACTTCCCCTTTAGGATACAGTTCTGCACTAATGTCAGGAAGGCTTCATAAACGTTATTCCTTCAATGAATAAAGGTATGAATTGTTAAAATGCTGGAGTGGATATGTCTAACTGGCACTTACAACCCAACATAGGAAGGCTAACTCTACGGATGAAGGCTCAATGGTTTTCCTACACCTTAAAGTGACGGTAAAGATTTAAAAAAAAAGTCAACCTTGATGCTCCTCTTCTTGGGTCCCCCACTGGCACTCCTGGCTCCTTCCCCCTCCTTAGTGCCCCCATAGCAAGCCACTGGCTATGGGGGTACTTGTGCATGCTCACTCCAAGCACAGACACACAGAGCACAGCTGGGCCCCCACTCCCTACTCACAGGTTGTGATTGACAGCAGTGGGAGGCAACGGCTTCCACTGCTGTGTCTGAACCAATGAGAAGGGGGAGAGCCGCTGCTCTCGTGCAAATCACTGGATTGAGATCGGGCTCAGGTAAGTATTAGCGGTGACTGGGGAACTGCACACTGAAGGTTTTTTTCCTTCAGCCTTTAGAGCCACTAAAAAGGGACATTCTTTTGAAGACACTGAGATGTACATTTTGGACAACTGGTTCACAAGAGGCATGAAAAAGGTCATCTACATCAAACTAGATCAATCATCATTGAGCAGGGGCCTTTGACATCATGGGGTTTATTTACTAAAGCTGGAGAGTCCAAAATCAGACTCCCTTCTGCATAGAAACCAATCAGCTTCCAGGTTTCATTGCCAAAGCTTCATTGAACAAGCTGAGGTTAGAAGCTGATTGGTTTCTATGCAGAAGGGAGTCTGATTTTGGACTCTCCAGCTTTAGTAAATAAACCCCCATCTGTCTCCCACATGTAATGCTGTTTTAATATCTCAACAATGACATTTTGACAACAGTTCACACCTTCGGTCTTGTAAATTGAAAGAATAAAGTGTTACTAAACCCGAGACCCTGGATTCACACTATCTGGTCTACCACAGTACATGGAAGTGCAATTATTTTAGTTAATATAAACTGCTAAATACCTTTTCTCATCAGCAGTTAGAGCAGTCTTGTGACTTCTATCAATGTCCAGCAAAGCACTGGCTAAAGCTTGTAGGAGGAGTTTTCATTTTGCTCTAGAAGGATGCAGAACCCCTGACCTCTGTCTGGACAGTGCTGATTGTCCCTGTGCTGATCTCATGTACTCTCCCAAGGAAAAAAAAAACCCTCTCTAGCAATACACACCAAACTGAGCATGTACAGAGTGACTCCACACAATATGTCCTATCAGAAGATAAGAGGGGGATACTGGGAGAAGGTGAGGATCAGAGAAGACAGGATCAAACAATTTTTTTACACAATGCAGAGGATTAACCCCTTAGGCACCACAGTGAGTATAACAAGCATGCTTTACTGCATATACAGATTCATTTTACTTTTGTTGGTTTAGTAACACTTTAATATTTATGAAGCCTTCATGACACCAAGATATGGATTATGCAGGGGCGGACTGACCATTTGGAAATTGGGCACTGCCCAAGGGCCCGGGGTCAGTAGGGGGCCCCATGAGATGCCCCTGGTACCTTTTTCATACGCTTTATTGAGTTTGGGCAAGGACACAGGGGCCCCATGATCCCCTATTGCCCGGGGGCCCTATGAGTTGTCAGTCCGCCCCTGTGATTATGTAACTAGTAAAAGATGGTTCCACAATTTTCACACTTTCCATCCTTTCCTTAAACAATAGCATCTGCCTTTCCATGGTAGTTGGATCAAGATGTCTGTGCTACCTATGTGGACATAAATGCTGGATTATCTTCCTAAAACCTATTAGAAATTATGAAGAGTCTTGAAAAAGCAATAAAACATCTTCAACTTTACAGAACAAGTCCAGTTGCATATGACTACTACTAGATGCTCTTAAAACTGTTCCCATAATGTGCACAAAGTCCTCTCCTCCATACTATTGTTAGATGAATCAGCTGAATAAGCAAACAGGAAATAAAGGTGCCATAAAGAAAACAGGACGGAGGAGTTTTGGCAACTGCAACATGAAAATAGTTAAGAGGTCTTGAGGAAACTTTAAACAGAGAAATCTGAAGGTGGGTTAATATTTGGTTTGAACATGTTTGTGCTGTTTTAATCTATCTACTATGTTTCTAGCAACCTATCCGTATAGTCTACATTTTTCCAGATCTCCGTGGCGGCACTAGGAAATATTTCTACCACTTTCTTCTCTTAAAACATATAATCAGAAAATCAGAAAATTGCACTGAAATCAAAAACGGAATTACATTCAGCACTGGAATGGACAGACGTCAAATCTTATCTGCCGACATCTTAGCAGAAATAAACTAGCAAAAGCTATTTGCCGATTTGCAGAGTTCATCTAAAAATACTTCTAGTGTATAAGCAGTACAGACAGCTCTTGCTGCAAAGTTTACCTGTCACCTGTCAAGGCAGACATTCTATGGGACAAACACCTATTTATGACATAACAAGGAGCACATAGTTTGCCCACTGAACTACTGAATGAGTCTAAGCCTTAAGAAACTCAAAAGCTGAATAGTGGTTTTAAAAAAATCATCAACCCTACAGTGTATGTCAGGTATACTTTAGAGCAGCCTTTCTCAACCAGGGTGCCCTAAGGTTTATTCAGGGGTGCTTTGGCAAAATGTCTAAAAATTGCCCAATACTTGTATACAAGCCAATGGGTGGAACAAGTCTGCCTTTTAGTTACACAAAGCCACAGGTTTTCATTGTGCACCATTACGACCTTCTAGCTGCCAGCGTTCTGACAACCAATGACATCATCAGTTGATAAGGAGGATGTCAGCTGCTTGCACAGCATCCAAGTTTCACCCTCCCCTGCCCTTCTCCATCAGTGCTGGGGTCACATTAGCTCAGTGACGGAGAAAAGCTGATGGAGAGAAACACTGGAATACTACTCAGGACCAGTGTGCAAAAGAGTATTTGCTTTGGAAGAATAAATCACCTCTAATTTTGGGGGTCCTACATGTGTGGATGTTGCTGCGTTATATAAAACTATTAGAATTGTTTTTCACATTTTAGAATGAGGTGCCTCAAGACTGTCCCTAATTTTAAAGGGTGCCTCGGGACTGTCCCTAATTTTAAAGGGTACCTTGACTGAAAAAAGGTTGAGAAACACTGCTTTAGAGCACCCTTTCTCAACTTTTCAACGCAGAAGAACCCTTAACATAACGTTCCTGGCTCAGGGAACCCCTTTTAAAAATGATCATATCTACAATTCATAATACATTAATGTGATGGTCAAGGGGAAGAATGCTCCTTACACTTGTGGTCATTGGGAAGAATTACCCCATTACAGATAGCTACAAAGATCAATGGTGTTAGTAGGAACCATTCTAAAAGGCAGAAATTGCTCATTGGTCAAGAAACCGCTCTGGAGGAACCCTGGTTGAGAAACCCTGCTTTAGAGAGTCAATCCCCCCAAAAAGTGAATGCTGCTGGATTTAATAATAAAATGTAAAAGTGGACCCTTGATGTCAGGTTTGTTTGAACATTTTCCCTTTTGCCCTAATATATAATCTGAAAGCTTCATCATTTTACCTACCACTGCTCCAGGTTTAGTTAAGTGCTAGAACTGAGCTATTGTTGAAGGGTCATGTGGCCACCAGGAAAAGGCAGGAAGTGTATTTGGACACAACCAATGACTGATTGACAGCTGCCAAGGTTTTAAGAGTTAAAACATGACCAAGTTTGAAGTCTTGGGGGAGTATATAAAAAATCTTTGCATATTATATAATAGGGCAATGGGCATAATATAGGAAGATAGACACAGGTCATGGTTAAGGCTCTGAATTTTCTGTAATTAAAATAACTGAAATCACCTAGGAGAGTAAGACATTTTTTAAGAGTTTCAGGTGAAGAGAGTTTACTACAGGATAACTAGAGACAAGGAGCTGGTTTGTGATTAAACCCAGAGTGTCTTCTCAAAACCGAAATCTGAATTTTGAGCTTTCTTTGATTTACATGTTATACAAGTTCAGTCCAACCTAGATAATACCATCTATTAAATATCCATCTGTCTATACTTAATGGTCCCATCTTTGAGACATTTAAGCTGTTTCATTTCTGTTTGATTTTAGTCCTCAAATGTTTTTCATGTTTATCAATTGTATACCATTCAGATGAAGATACATTTGCCCAAGAACATTGTGTTTTTTTAAGTCATCATGACTACCATGTAATAGGAAATTAGAAAAATAGTGTGGACCCATAAGGTTTTTGATATTGCTATAAGGTATTAATGTTGCTTAAGGTATTAATGTTGATGTAGGTGATCTGGTCCCTGGGAAGGTAGCTTCTACACCTCAAATGATCTCCACGGTCTCCTTGGCTTGAAGTGTAATGTAAAAAAAATGTAAATTGAAACACCACAACCGAAAAAGGTCCAGATAAAACTTCCAATAGAAGTCAGAGAGACAATTGAAAGAGTAGCCAACATGTTTCAGGGGTCCAAAAACACCTCTTCATCAGGGCTTAAGATTAAAAACAATTTAATGGACTAGAAA
Organism: Staurois parvus; assembly: GCF_062004578.1. Lineage (NCBI taxonomy): Eukaryota > Metazoa > Chordata > Amphibia > Anura > Ranidae > Staurois > Staurois parvus. Next base: position 3,706,427 of record NW_028317950.1, on the reverse strand, counting down.
CAAACAACCTTTAATGTTATTTCTTCCAGTGTGATTACAAGCACAGGATTTGTCAGCAACTGGACCTTTTAGCAGTGGTGTGGTGCATACATTTATGTATAAAAAGGCCATACTTAAGATCTGTTGTCTGTAGCAGCCAATCACATTTGAGCATAACATGTTAGCTCAAGATATCTAATGAAAAAACCTAACTGTGCTGCCAGCAACATCTTACTAATTTAATTCCGTTTAGAGGCTTCAATGTGCTGTAGTCAAGATCCCAGGCCCCATTAGCCTTTGCTCAAAGAGAATTGGCTTGCTCAAGAATTTGGCTTTATTAAAGGTTTTTTCATGAGGAACTGAAGGAATTAAGGAAAGAGACTCATATTGCAGGGAAGGGATTAGAGTGCATCTCAAAGTGGAGCATCCCTGCATAGAAAGAGGAGGGTCTATAGACAATTACCTTATTCTGGCAAGAACATTAGGAAAAGTTTCCCTCATTCCATCAGCACATGGCAAACAAGCAAGCAATATTATGCAAATACCAACCTCCACTATGAAGCTTGTGCTTAAGCCTACCTCCCATTTATATATCAATCTGGTCAATAAAGCAGTTTACCACAATGAAGGGTCAGTAGTAAGGCAGTGGAGGTGTACTAAGTGCTTTCATCCTACCTGAAGACAGCGTTTGCATAATAGAGTTCCCAAGGCTCCTGAGATTCTCTTGAAGAAGTTTTAGCTATGTGCAGACAATTGGAGGTTCCTGCTATTGCACTGAAGCGATGGCTTTACCATCAGCACAGCTATTTGTGAAAACCAGTAGTTGCTTTTTTGTCTGTTTTAACACGCGCTTGATAGTGCTGGCCTGGCAAACCTTTGTAGAGCAGCTGGACCATTTACATGTTGAAAACTCTGGTTTTAAAACACCCTGATGCCTAGTGGTGTCTGGAAGTTAGATTTTGCCTTAACGAAAGCAACCAATGCATCTTCGTCTTCTTTGGATTGTTGTGTGATTACATAGATTTCCTTTGGGGCTGTCAACTACTGGCAGGCTAAAAGAATTAACAAGCTAAATGTGTGGGTCACCATATTTGGCATTTTGAAGGCAAAAACCTTATATATATCTTGATTAAAAGAACCAAGTTGGAAAATTGGCCAGTGCTTTGCTTGAAAGCTTGTTTCATGGCAAGAAGCCAACTAGGCCCCATGGTTCTACGTTTCGAGATGACATAACTATTTTAGACTGACTGAAGACTTACTTAAACACACTATGTAACTAGTGAAGCAAACCTTTAAACACAATGTTCCTTCATTAGATAAATAGGAGCCATTTTTCGTTCAGAGTACTGTGTACATCTATTTTGTATTGAAGGGTCATTGATAAGTTTTAAGTAGATGCCGGTTAGTTGATTAACTTAGAGTTTTTTTGGACTCCTGAACTCTTGAAAAGTGTTTCACTGCCCTAGCTACCAGGGAGACAATAGACTTTAGTCATGGACCTACTGGACCACTGTTAGTCTATGAGTGTTGTCACACTCATGCATTTAGAGAAGGTACACTCAAGCTTTAACTGAGGTTTCCGTATAACAGTAAATTAATATAATGATTCATAAATCCAGTTTAACTACTTGAAACCAAATCACATACATTTACGTCATTTGACTTTAAGTGGTTGTATCAGGATGATGCCTGCAGTTGCAGACACCATCCCAGTACCGTTTTTTTAAGTTGGCTGGTGGCTTTTATGTAAAAGTCATCCTAGTGGCTAATCAGCTGCTGGATGGCTTTTACAGGCGGTAGGAGAGGTTACACCTCCCTCCCTCCGGCCACCGGTGTCTTTCTGAGGTCTACCCTCCCACCAGTGAGCCTGGAATGAAAGCTTTCGCCAGCTTACCACAGAGATTGCTGAGGACCGGAAGGTTCCTGATCTCTCCATAAAGAGTACCTGTCACTGCCTATTGCTGTAAACATACAGGGATGTTTACATTCGTTGTGACAGCAATAAAAGTGATTACAAAAATTAAAGAAACAGTGCAAAAAATAATTAAATGATTATTATTTTTTTAAATCATGTCCTTCCTCCTGTGCTCACATGCAAAGGTATACACATGTGCTGGTCCTGCATTCATACGTACACAGAGATTGCACCACACGGGAGGTGGTCGCTTTGCTGCGCTTCAAAAATGAGGCTTCATGTGAAGTTTGAAAGGAGCTGAAGCATCTTAGCCCCTTCTATTCAAGTCTATGGTAACGCATCATAAACTCGCAGGGTGTTAGGCCTTGTTCACAATACCCCAAAAAAGGCATCTGGGGTGCATTTTTAATGAACCTTTAATGCACATAGGGCATTTGGGAAGCATCTTTAATGCACTTTTTACACGCATCAAACTCAACTAACAATTCGCATTAATGCTATAGGTGTGTTTGTTACGTGTCAATATTTTGAACAATTGTGAACAAGGCCTAAGGTTTAATCACATCACTGAACACTTTTTGGTCTCTGGTACCTTCCTGTGTCTGTATCTTCAACAGAAAATGAACAAGCTTTCATGTATTGTCTAATCATGGACAGGCTAAGGATGTAGTCTCCAGAAACCTGTTCTTGTAGCCAGAAACGGTCATTTTTTGGCATGACAACGATCACATGTATACCATAATAAACTCTCAGTGTATGCATTTGTTGTCGCACTGTGCCACAAATGCCCATTTTGGTAATCCACACCCTTGCTTCCAACACTAACTATGCATGTGGAAAAATGTTAATTGCAAGACGTAATTGAGTGTCTACTATTTCATGGTACCCAAACATGGTATATTTTAAAGACACAACACAAATAAATGTCTTTGAAAATTGCTTTACAATAATGTTGACTATGCTCTAGGCCAGAGGGGCTTGAACCTTTAACAACAGGGCTCAAGTATCAGTGCGCCTTTTATCCAGGACTCAAGTATCAGTGTGCTTTTATTAGCAGGCCCCGTGTGTTACTGTGCCCTTTACACCAGGACCCAAGGGCTAATGTACCTTTAAACCAGGGCTCAAGTACCAGTGTGCCTTGTACATCAGGTCCCGTGTGTCAGTGTGCCTTTTACATTTGGCGCCCAAGTATTACCCTGCTGTTTACACCAGGGCCAAGTATCACCATGTCTTTTACACCAGGGGCCAAGTGTCAGTGTGCCTGAGTTGACAGCTCACCATGTTCTGTCAATTTATGTGTTAATTTATTACATTCCCAATATCTTTCTCCCTACTGACTTAAAAATGAAAGAAACAAACAAATAATGATTCAAGGGCCAGTCAAGGGGTAGCCAGCTACCACTAAGGTTTTTGGCAGAACAGTAACAAAGACTGACAGCTCTACCACTCTATAATCCTGTTTCAAATGAGGTTAGACACCTTATGGGTGCCCCGATCAAAGCCTCTGCAAGCCATAGGTATTTGACAGTCAAAAGAGTTGGCAACTTTAAAGGTTAAATTCCAATCTTCTTTATTGAAAAAGATGTTGGGGAAAAAATCGAGGAACAAGAGAGGTGACACGTTTCAGCCTATGCAGACCTTATTCAAGTCATGACTAAGGCCAGCATAGGCTGAAATGCGTAAACTGTCTTCTTCCTGGATATTTACCTCAACATCATTTTCAATAAAGAAGAATGGATTTACCTTTCAAGATGCCAGCTCTGCTGTCTGTTGTACACTAACATTTTTGTGCCTTTCACCCTGGTCAAAGGGAACCCTTAGTTCCCTTTCCATAATTTGAGACTAGCCTGTTGAATATTGAAAATCCTGTCCTGAGATCTCATTGTTGGTGTCCATGAGACATACAATATAGTGTTTGATCCATCCCTCCAGCATCTAAAATATACAGTTTGAAGGGACCGACACCTTTAAGATGTTCTGACACCTTGAACCCTAAAGTCACACGTACCGTTCATGTAGCTGGATGTTAGGAAAGCGTTAGCGGCAGTGATATGGTGGGCAGTGACGGCAGATTTGGCAGCTAGGAAAAGACAGTTTAAACAAAGGGGGAAGAGAGTGCAGATTCATTTAAGTGGGGTTGATAGCAAGGAAGTGAAAGAGAAAGGGAGTCAGTCAGGGTTGGAAATGTCCACGAGCAGGTTGAAGGAAGGAAGAAGAAGAAGTAAGAGAAACAAAAAAATAAAACAACAATGAAATGGGTTCTAAACATCAGTCAGGCCTTCAATGAGCATAAAAGCAGCATTACCACCACAAAGATGAATTAGTCACATAACAATACGTTAGGTGTATAGTGTTTTTTCCAGTATTGGCAGAAGAACTCCAGTCAAAACAGATAACTTCTCATTCTACCACACCTGTAATGTATTATCTATTTTTCTATCTACAACATAGTGGTCTACCACTTACATAGCTGAACAAAGTTTCAAATACTTCAGCAGAGATAAAAAAGGATATTTTCGTTTTGAGTGGGCATCAGTGAGCTCAAAACCTGCCTAGCTTCTGACATTTTAGGTGGGATATCCCTAAATAATTTGTTCCTCTGCCAATTCCACAAGGGTATGTTTAGGGTGGTGCTCTCTCTCCCCATTAGTTTCCCTATTTATTTGTTTCTAAATCCACTAAAGCAGTGGTTGTCACTAGTCTGTGGCCCGCTGTTGGGCTGCAGTCTTTTTTCTGGTGGGTTGTAGATCCCCTAACCTCCCACAGTGCCTCCCAATCTTCTGCAGTGAATCACAGTGCCATTCAGCCTTCACAGTGCTCTCCAACCTTCCACAGGTCCCTCCAGTTTCCTGCAGTACCCCCCCCAAAACTACTAGAAAACCTTTAGGCCCCCATAGTGCCCCTAGTGTCCCACACTGCTCCGCCCCCAAGCAACTGCAGCACCCTACAATCTCCCACAGCGCTCCTGTGAATTCCCCAATCTCCAGTGGAGAACCCCACCAGAGAATTCATCCCCAACACAGCTACCCAGGCCCCCTCCAGAAGCGCCATTCCCTACAGGACAGCAACATCTTCTACAGAGTCCCCTAAGGCCCTGCAGAATCCCCCAGAGTAACACCCAGCCCATCCAGAGCCTTCCAGGATTTCAATACATACAGCATTTTCCATTCCCATACTTTTATTGTCTGAGTATAAACTTTTTTTTATTACTGTTGGGAAGGTTTTGGAAGAATTTACTGGGCCCTGGTCTTAACAAGGTTGAGAACCCCTGCGCTAGAGGATTTTCTCACCATCCACTTTGTAATGGCTGTTGCTCTTAAGCAGAACCAGGAATACTAATTCTGCTGGGCATATTTCACCTGCAGAGCCCTTGGAGAGATATAAGTAGCCAGCTTGTACTTAAACTTGCCAGCAACTGGACATATGAAAATTTTTATTTTTTGGTTTGGAGTTGACATTTGACACAAAGAATGGCTATAGTAATTATACGTAACACAGCTAATGAAATAATAAGGCATCATTTTTAATGATTTTATATCTATATTTTCCTGGAGTTCTTAATTATGATAAATTCAACATGCTGATTAAAATGACAAGTAATTATTACTCCTATGGCTTTCATAGACAAAAAGTATTGAAGAAATCCACTGAGATATTTTGGGCTTTGTCGACAGAATAAAAAAGGGTCCCCTGCAAAGAAGAGTGTTCATACTTACCTCTCCCATTGCCTGCACATCTGCCCTCTAGTGCATAGCTGTCATTGCTTAAAGAACCTTCAGAATCCAATACCTCCAGGAGTATTGGATTAATGGTCCCCCGCTTCGTACTGTGATTGCTTTTATTGAATGGCTGCTGCTAAGGGATCTTTAGCACCAACACACTTCTAGGGGTGTTGAGTGCCTGGTACCTTGCTGGGCTCCGTTTTTCTTCCACCTCTTATGTAACTACTGTGTCCTGTAGTATCGTAAGATCTGAAGGATGCAAACACATTGCTAAGCCGCAGACCAGAAATTAAACACTTTTTTGACATATCAGATTCTGAAGGTTCTTCAAGCAAAGGCAGGCAGCTATGCAATACAGGATAGATTAATGGACAAGCAATGGGAGAGGTAAGTATAAACACCCTTCTTTGCAGGGAGCTTTTTGTTCTTTTTATATTAATTTTAGCCACAGGAAGAACAAAGTTCAAAGACTAAGCGTAAGGTGCATTAGGCAATAGCATACAATCACAATTTAAGGGTATGTGTCAAAGGGCTTTTGTTTGTGTCAGATATGACTCTCTCTCCATACAAGTCTATGGAAATGCAAAAGGAGCTTGATCCCCCTCTCTCCACTCACCACAACCCCTCCCTTGGCTTTTCTCTTCCCCTCAAACCTACTACCCCCTCTTTAAATTTCCCTGTCATTCACCCTTTCCCACACCCACTGTCTGCTCTTTTCCCCTTGTCAATTGGCTAATTCAACAGTGAGCCATGCTATCGCCCTTGCATAAAGTAGATCTGGACACCCGTCCCTTCTATTATATACAAGTTCTTTTTTAGACCTTCATTTACATTTGGAATAATTTATGTTAAATAAAGAGTTTACAAAAGGTCAAAAGAATGTCACCTGCAAGTCAACTGCATCTGTCAATGATTTCTGAAAGATCTCAGAAGTGTCCCCACTGATGCTAAAAGCATGCTGTATTTGCCCATAGAAACAAACCCAAAGACTGTTGACACAGGTCCCAAGAGTGCGAGTCCAGTAGAAGGAACTCTGTCTGCTCTTGGCACTTTGCACACAGTCATTGGACTTGATACTGCCTTAATCTATAGGAAGTTGGTGAGTTTAGTGAGAGGTGGACGTATAAATACCCCCCCTTGCCAAAAATCCTGTGATGATCTACAACCATGGCTTTTTCTTCTAGGCTTCCTCCAACCTGCTGCCTGCAGATCTCCTGAAGACATCTACTACGTTCTCTGTCTTACACATATCAAAGGCAGATAGTTGAAGGGAAGCTAAAAGATAAAGTGTCTAAAGCAGGAGAGGATCAGTTAAAGGAAAACTATAAAAATTAAGTGCCCAGTGCAAGGTTTTTAGGATAGTGGATCACAGAAACTGGAGCATACATGACAGGTACCCTCTTGTCTTCCCCACCATCTTCACCCAAAATGTTTGTGTAGAGTTCTCCTGTAAACTGGGTTTAATTACCTTGGTGGTTTTGCTGCTTTTGACATATGCCAAAACTCAACAACATTGCATAGTTATGACTAGGATCACAGGGACTGCTATGGAGCACAATGTCATCCCAACAGCCAACTTGCATGGATTATGGGAAGGGTTTTCTTGAAGGGACATAGAAAGAAAAGATGCACCCTCTGCTCATCGTGCCCAGAGGGTTGATTTAAAGCAATACAGCATGCTTTCTTTTCTTTCTACACAATTGTCTGAACTCATACATACAACATTTTTACTGCAATGCAAACTTTATATCACATAGGATCTGTGCTGACTACATTTTCATTTTCAGCAGCAGACACTGGATTGAAATGTCAATGAGTAAATGAACAAAGAATATAACTTTTAGACTGTGAATATTCTTAACAAATGAATTAAACATTTAAAAAACTGGACTTTTTATTCCATCTGGAAAGAAAAAGTAGAATGAAACAACCTTTCAAGTGCTTTAGAATCCAATATATAGATAATTACGCCATAAAATGGCATTACATAAAGCCTTAGATTCTAAGGTCATCGAAGGACAGCTTGTACCTGTTTAATACAGAATTCAATGTGAAATAAGCCTGCAAGAGGGTGAAACAATTCAATTCTAAACTTATTAGCATTTAAGGACAGCAAAGCTTTAATAATACACGTGGTATCTGTGTGTAACACTTCCATCAAAAATTCAAAAATATTGGCTTTAGCCCTCATTTTTAAATACATGACAATCTTTCCACTTACAATCCCAAAATATCTGTGTGTATTTTGGAATGGTTCTTTAAAATTAAAGCGGTAAACTGCTGGCTCTGGATGTAAAGTTGACCCTGGGACAAAAAGGTTTCATTGTCTATGCTAAAATAAGGATGGAAGTGAGATATGCAAATACCTCCTGTGTTAAGGAGGCTCTACTGTGCATTGCACTAGTTTAGTAGTCAGGTTTTTTGATAATTTAATGGACAACTTTGACAAAGGTAAAGTTGTCCTTTAATAATCTTCCCCCTCCCGAGCGCAGCCCACCCTGTGACATAGTCCCAATCCAGTGGTGTTTGCTATGCACCCCTGCCCACATGCTGCACTTCTTCTCCAAGAAAACCTCTGGTGGGCTCTTCACATTTCTCTTGCAACCTGAATTCCCATCCCTATGAGAAAGCCACAATCGGTAGGACTGCTTAAAGCCACCATGAGTACAGCTGTACCATAGGAATAAATGAAGCCATGGTGCACATGTGCAGTGTGAAAATGAGCCAAACATGGGATTTCTTTGTTAGCACTCTTTAGCAACAGTCAGGGCCATGGAGTGAATAGCTGGATTGAGGCTTAAAAGTAAGTACCAGTTGGACTGCACTCAGGGGGTTGGGTGGTAAATTAAAGGACAAAGTCACTAAAAGTTCAACAAATGTCCTTTGAATCCAATTCACAAGGTCCTGCTATCTTTTTATCGGTAGCACTGCTAAAAATTAACTTCCCAAATTTGGGTGGATAGCAACCGGATCAGTCACCCCATAGATTTCAGAAAACTAGAATTTCAAGAGGAGTATTCTCCCTCATGCCAGCTCCATCTAAACTAGAGAAGACATGACCACACAGGAGGGTTTAACCTGGAAGAGATTGCCCAAGGATCTTCAAATATTTTGAGAAGCAGATTGGTGAAAGAACCTAGCACTACCCACCAAAAGAAACAAGTTTTGGGTGAACTTAAAGCCAGACTCCAGTAACTAGACAAAATCTACCCTTGCATTACCCCCCACACTGCAAAAGTTAACTGCCCGTTTAGTCTAGGGGTGCAGAAATAAGAATTAACACCTTATTTCTCGCTCCAGTAAGGTGGCTCCAGCAACTCCCAGCTGTGGTCACACTCCTGGTTCCTCCACATGCAATGTAGGGGGTAGCAGCCCTGCATCATACGAGATGACGACGAGGGACCACCCACAGCCCAGAACACCAGAGGGAGAGGTGGAAAGCACAAGAACTGGTCTAAGTGGGGATATGGCAAGTAACAAAGCCTCTCCAGCTCCCCTATAGACAAATGAACATTTAACCCTTGCAGTGTGTGTGTGTGTGTGTGTGTGGGGGTCCATTTCTGGGGTAGATTCTGTCTAATTCATGGAGTTGGGCTTTAACCTTTAAAAGCTATGGAGATGTAATGGGCATGTGTTAACATTTTAAAGTTAATCTGCTGGAACTACCAGGTCTTAAGCCTCAATAGGCAAAGATTACTATTCTGTTAAAGTGGAAACCCCCTGTAGGTTGCTGGTTTTATGTAAACATGCAGCTCTAAAAATATGGTTAAATTGAGTTATTTTATTTTTTATATACAGGCATTTATCAACTCAGTACAGTGAGTGCTATCTCATTTACCTTTCTTGTCTTTCTTTTCTTCCTCCTCTCCACCAGCGCCAAGCAAGGTGAAAATGATTCCAGTTTGTGAGTTGATACCAACAGCTGTCACCACCATCCTGCCAGAACCCTCCATGACATGTGTACCTGCCAAGAACATGAGTCATCATTATTACTACTAGACAGCATGGGCCAGCATGGAATCCTTATCCTTGTCCTGCACGGTTCAAGTCAGGTCTTGGCATTGTGAATTAAAGCACAGTACTTATCACTAGCATTGCCAAAATGCCAGCAATACAATTATATCTAATATGAACTGGCTGTGTGATGGGAAAAAGAAATAGACTAACAGGAGCCAGTTGTGGAGGCTCATACTGGGGACACCTGCTGCTCTGGTGTATCTGTTCCCATTATCTGTGTCATTAAGATATTGGCTCTTCACAATGTTTAATAACCCTTTCAGGGTCTCTAAGGGCTTCTCTATATTTTCAAAAAACAATCCAGCCATGCCACTCTTATTAGGGCTTCTCTGGATAAGTGATTTTTTTTCATTAGGTTCTCTCCTACTTTCCCAAAAGAATTAACAGCATAATGGTATGTTCCACAGCAGCGGTCTCCAAACTGTGGCTAAGGGGTCAAAAGTGGCCCTTTGCTTTTCACCTAATACCAACAATGGAGGACTATTCCTCCCACTAATACCAATGGTGGGGCATTCTTTACTCCCATGGACACCAAGGGACCACAGTTAGGCCCTCCTCAAAGTCTGAATTACAGTAAACTGGCCCTTTGTTCAGAAAGTTTGGAGACCCCTGTTCTACAGTATATCAGGGGTCTCCAAATGTTTCACTACTAGGGTCTCATCGTATTTTACAAATATTCATGGCTGGAAAATAAAGCTGTTTTATAAATGAATAAGTCCCCATTTAAATCAATATAATGCAGCGCTACCCAATAAAAAAATTTAAATGAACACATGAATCAATCCATAATGTCCCATAAATTAAAAAGATGTAGTCCAAGTTTCCATAGTGTCTCAAACCACCAGTGACAGGAAAAAGTCTTCTTAATAAATATGCCACCAAGTGAAAATGTTCTCTCCACCACGTGATCATTCTTGGCACAGCAGTCAAAAAGAGGTGTGTTTTCCTGGCACTGCAGTCCACAAGAGGTGTGTCTTCTTGGCTTGGCAGTCTAGCAGAAGTATGTCTTCATGGCATGGAAATCAACAAGAGGTGTGTCTTCCCACCATGGCAGTCCAGAATAGGTGTGTCTTCCTGGCACTGCAGTCCAGAAGGGGGGGTGTTTTCCTGGCACTGCAGTCAAGAAGAGGGGTGTATTCTTGACACAGCAGTCCAGAAGAGGGGTGTTTTCCTGGCACTGCAGTCCAGAAGAAGTGTGTCTTCTTGACACAGCAGTCAAGAAGAGGTGTGTTTTCCTGGCACTGCAGTCCACAAGAGGTGTGTCTTCCTGGCACTGCAATCCAGAAGTGTTGTGTCTTCCTTGCATTGCAATCCAGAAGAAGTGTGTCTTCCCAGCATTGCAGTCCAGAAGAAGTGTTTCTTCCTGGCACAGCAGTCCAGAAGAGGTGTGTCTTCCCAGCATGGCAGTCCACAAAAGGTGCGTCTTCCCGGCCTGGCAGTCTAGAAGAGGTCTGTCTTCACGGCATGGCAGTCCAGAAGAGGTGTGTCTTCCTGCCATGGCAGTCCAGAAGAGGTGTGTCTTCCTGGCACTGCAGTCCAGAAGAGGTGTGTCTTCCTGGCACTGCAGTCAAGAAGAGGGGTTTTTTCTTGGCACTGCAGTCCAGAAGAGGTGTCTCTTCCTGGCACTGCAAGTCGGAAGAGGTGTTTTTTCATAGCATTGAAGTCCAGAAGAGGTGTGTCTTCCTAGGACTACAGTTCAGGAGAGCTATGTCTTCCTGGCCCTGCACTCAAGCAAAGGTATGACTTCCTTGTACTCCATTCCAAAGGTTCAAGGAATGATATAATGATTTGCCAGAGTCTAGTTTTCCCATGTTTCACCACATTCCACTTCCTTTGTTGAATTTTCCATTTTATGAAACTATGTAGTTGCACCACTGAGACCCCCCCCTTGCTGTAGCAGGTGGAGTGATAATTCAAAGTGTGGGATTCCACATAGAAGATCTGATCACTGGATTAAATATAGGAGCCAATGGGTAAGTTAGTCCCATTGCCTCATACAGACGGTTCCATGACCAATCTTGGCCCCCAGCTTTAGAGGCTCATACTCAGGGTTACAAACAAGATGAGGATAATGGTCACTTGTACATTAGATAGTAAGTCAGTTAGATGCAAAATTTCAACACTAAAATGAAAAAGAGAGAGACAGTTCGCCGGTGTCTAGTGCATGGAGAACTTTCATACGTTAATGGAATATTCTTCAAAAACATGGTTCAGAAAGTAATAACTGACAGTTTTTAGTTAGATGTATGAGAAAAGGGCAGCAAGGGGAGCAGGTGATATGAACTTATTTTGTGGGTTTAGGTCTTCTTTAAAGTGTGTCTAAGGGAAAAACTTTTTTTTAGTACAGTGGCAAGGGCTTAGGGCCCCTGTTGAGTTTTTATGGCTGAATATCTCCAGCAAGGGGGAGGGTGAATTGTATACTGCTGGGGAGATTCACCCTTTCTATTTGTCCTAATGACCGATGTCACTAGGACTGAAGGCAATGGAAAATTCAAAATTCTGAGCTGTCACCAGAACAGGAAAAATGGAGAAACTTCCAATAGCATACTTCGTTCAAGGGTATTTCCCTCAGCACACATGTGCTAGTTTGCTGCCATGTTGGCATCAGGAAATGGAAAACTGTATTAAATAATTACCGTAACTTTCCTTTCCTGGCACCAATCCATGGCAGCATACTAACGCATGCATGCTGCCATGTTGGCACCAGGAAAATAAGTTTTAACCATTCCTTTCTCTATCTGAAATGAAAAAAGTTTTAGATATAATTTATTTTCCAAAAAACAAACCAATAGCCACCAGAATTGTGAATTAAAGGAAAGCTGATCAAACTGAAATAATTTCCTCAGATCTATGGTGTCATGTAAAGGTCCATGTCCTCACCAGAAAGCAGCATCGGGTCCTTTTCTACAGACTTGCGCACATGATCCGATTCTCCTGTCAACGAGCTTTCATCAATCTTCAGATCGTTTCCCTGGATCAGAACTCCATCTGCGGGCAGCAGGTCGCCTGGAACATCAGAGAATATTAAAAAATGAATGAAGTTCATTTTCTCCTGCAATATTAATGTTGTTCACAGCGTTGAACCATCAGTACGTGTGAGTCAGTGTTGTGGGAGACCACGCACAGCAGGATGTGTCAGGGAGCAAAACACCTCCTTGGATTTATTACAATTTCAAAGTTTTTAAAAGCGGAGATAAAAACTTTCTTTTCCTCCGTTAGAGAAATTAGAGTGTATGTATTACCAGCCGCTTTATCTGGAAAAACCACCAGCAGTAAAAAAAAAAAGTAAGCACTGGCAGGAGACCTAACCACTGTTGTCTTTTTTTATCAATTAAGTATGCAAGAGAAAACAGGCCATTTTTAATTTGTTTGCGCATTTATTCTTGTTAATAGTTTTGCAGCCACAAGTCTTATAGCCATCACTTGATATAGCCTAAGTTTCTCAGGTTCCGAATCACAAATCCTAAATATACTTGGTATCAAGCCATTCATCTTAAGCCTACTCAGCCCTAGCATTACGTTTCTCAAATACGAACTCTCACTTGAGTGTTCTGACCCCGTGCTTGGACCAGGGGCGGACTGAAAACTCATGGGACCCCTGGGCAATAGGGGATCATGGGGCCCCTGTGTCCTTGCCCAAACTCAAAAAAGCCTATAAAAAAGGTACCAGGGGCATCTCATGGGGCCCCCTCCTGACCCTGGGCCCTGGGGCAGTGCCCGAGTTTTCAAATGGTCAGTCCGCCCCTGGCTTGGACCCATGTTCCTATCCTACGTTTTTTTTTTTGACTAGCTACGAGGTCGACCAGGGTGCCCCCGTCATCCCCACGACAGTCCAATAACAAAGTTACCAAGAAAACAGCCTCTTCCGCAAATCATACCACACATTTCCTTAGGAAACCCTTGTAAAGAATGGGTGCATGGCTTACAGTGGCACAGTAAAAAATCCAAGGAGGTTCTCCATCATTATGAGAGCACAATGGCCCACTTTTTCAATCAAGGTGACAGAGACCATTTCAGATTCCCCAAAATTGACTTGCTGAAGGAAACTGTGAACCCTCATGCACACTTGACTTTTACAGTCAATAAACCCCCCAGCATGTTATCCTATGTGTCCATGCACACATAGGCTGTAATCAATGTTTTTGGCAGGGATGTTTTTGGGCAGGAAAAGAAACCCAAAACTAGTGGGTTTCTAGAGGAGTTTTTTTAGCTGTAAAAACGCTCTAACGCAGAAGTTTTGAAAAACGCAGTAAAACAGCGCAAACTGGCATTTTTGGAAGTTTTTTTAACCAAAATAAACCCTGCAAACGCGGGAAAATGCCGCTAAACGCTAATGCAAAAACGCTAAAAAAAGCTGAAAAAAGTTTTTAACGTGACTTTACACAGCTAATGTGACCAGCGTTATCAAAACGTTCATTGTACATGAGGGCTAAACAGTGGAGTTGCCAAACATACCAAAAAATAGATGCTGGATTTACATGCACTTCCCACCCAGGCCCAACATTCCTTTAATAGGGTCTGTACACCTGGGGATGGGAAAGATCAGTGATCATGTGACCATTATGTTTGGCTGCCACAGAGGTCACTAGATTGGGAGCCTGTCCTGCCAACTACTGATCATTCATGTGGACGGAGAGCTGTTTTTTACATTTCAGTCCATGTGCTAGGGAGCACTCAATGAGTGCGTCCTCAATACCGAAACCTCGGACGCCCATTGACGCATATGTGCAGTGTGTGGGTGTGAAAGCCCAACCTTTAGCCTTTGCACGTATGTGTTAAGAAGTTAACCACGTAAGCTCCGGTAGATGTTACCCCCTTCATTACCAGGGCATTTTTTGCTATTCAGCCTTGCTCTATTTTAACTGGAAATTACGTGATCATGCAGCGCTGTACCCAAATTATATTTATATAATTTTTTTTAAACAAATAGAGCTTTCTTTTGGTGGTATTTGATTACCACTGGGTTTTTTATTTTTTATTACAAAAGTAAAAAAAAGACTGACAATTTTGAAAAAAAAAAAAAACAATATGCTTTACTTTCTGCTAGAAAGCATATCCAAAAAAAAAATTCTCAGTAAGTGTATATTAATTGGTTTGCGTGAAAGTTATAGTATCTACAAATGATGGTACTGTATATATACTGGAATTTAAAAAAAAATTTAATACTAGTAATGGCAGTGATCAGCGACTTATAGTGGGACACTGACACTAACTGACACCTTGTGGGAACTGACTAAATGGCACGGCAATCTCCAGTGCCACTAATACAGTGCTAACAATATACATTGTCACTGTACTAGTTACACTGGCTGGGAAGGGGATAACATCTAGGGGCAATCAAAGGGTTAACTTTGCACCTAACAATGTTTACTGTGTGTAGTGTGTGCTGCTTTTACTAAGTGATGTGCCTGTTTTTACTCCTTGCTTTTGCAGGGAGAACACATCACTGCTGTCTGTAGAGAGCCCTGTGTTGTTTACCAACACAGTGTTGTCTTCTGTCATTAGTTCAGCCAGTTAGCGGGTCCCAGCCAATGATCGACTTGTGCTGTAGGGAATGACAGCACAGCCAGGGCAGCGGGAGCGTGCACACCCCCTACCGGGAAATGCTGGAGCATGTACAGGATATATATGTGATCTAGCGAAGCGGGTCTGTACAGAAATGCCCGCAGCGATAAAAGAAGAAAAGAATTAGCGAAGGGCAGGCATGACTAGGCCCAGAGTGGGAAGGAAGACATGTGAGGGTTAATGATTGTTTAGAGTTGGTAAAGGATAGCTGGGGGATCTGGTTGGTAGAGGAGAGTGTAGGTGGGGTCTCCTGCACTTTAGGGTGGGGTGTTCTGGGGAGGGGCGTCAGTTGGGAGCTGGACGTGGGAGAGAGAGCTTCCCTCCTGCCCGCCCTGTTTGGTGAATGTTGTGTTCCTCCTGGGGGGGGTTAATTTGGTTCCTGGGCGGTGGTTGGTCTTTGGAGGCGGTTCTTATCTTGGAGGTACAAAATGGTGTGGGACCCATCGTTGGTATGGTGTGCCCGGGAACATTCCCAGTTAACCGAGGTTTAACTGGAAGGTGGTGGTGCTGCACTGCGGACGGTATGGTTGTCTCCGAGCTGGTTTGTTGCAGCTGGAGGCCTAGTGGAATATGGTTGTCCGCAGGTGCATTTCGGATCGTTTTGGGGGTGCCTTCAAAGACCAACGACAACTCTTTATGTTTTCTGTTATAAGGAATGGTTGATGTGTTTAAACTTGATTTGTTAATAAAAGGCCGTGCTGGCCATTTTACTCCAAAATTGGTGTTGTGTTTTCTGTAAGTATAGTAAGTAAAGGGGATTGGTATGGAAGGGTAAAGGGTAACGGTGGTGTAGTGGGGTCTGGGTGAACCTATCTCGGGTGCACTAGTCATGTAGCAGTAAAGCTACTGTGTGTGTACTGCAAGCGGTTAATAAAGGCAGCAGCAAAGGGCTCCAACTAAGTGCAGTATATAGGAAAAGCCTTTGTTAAACATCACAAGTGGCAACTCATGAGCTGCATAAGGATAAGAGCATGTAATCCACCCAGTGTGGTTGGCTGTTGAGTCTCAGTGGGTCAGGAAGCAGATGCCACTGTCAGGAGCTGTGCAGGACCCCAGAAGAAAAACTAGAAATTCTGGGTGGCTCCAGGATTTCTGGTTTTGTTTCTTGTGTCCTACACAGCTCCTGACAGTGGCATCTGCTTCCTGGCCCCTGAAGACACACTGAGGCCCAATAGCAAACTGCACTAGGTGGATTACATGCTCTTATCATTATGCATCTTGTGAGTTGCTACTTTTAATAAAGTCTTTTCCTATATACTGCACTTAGTTGGCGTCTTCTGCTGTTTCCATAATATTTTGCAGAGATTTCAGTCTCATTGAGGAGCTGCCACGAATGTCTTTGGACCTATGGACTTTTTGGACCCATGAAACCCCACAGCCCATTTACATGTATGATTATGTTGTAGCTTGCCTGTCTCCCTATCTGCACCATTCTCGATTATTCACTGAGCAAGAAGTTAATGTATATTCTTTAAGATATAACATCAATATTAATACATATACTGTTATAAAAAGTCCTGAAGAAGTTCCCATCTCACCATATTTTATTTGGGCGATGTCTCCCACGACGAGCTCAGCCACTGGGATCTGTATGACTTGTCCATTTCTGATGACGGAGAATCTTTGCTCTTGCTCAATGCGACTCTGCAGCCCGCGAAACTGCTTCTCCTTACTCCAGTCATTGAAGGCCGTCACCCACACCACACAAATGACAGACAATAAAATGGCGGCTCCCTCAATCCACCCAGCCTCTGCCTCCCCTTCTTCGTGTCCTCCAGCCTGCACATTCCCACAGTCTAGAAGAGATCAGAAAAACATAAAATATAAGATTTCATAATAAAGAATCTGCAAACCTCAAAAAATTCAATAATACAGAGCTCAAGTGCTCGAAAAGATAAATCTTCTTAATGAAACAAAACACACACCAATAGTGCTACAGAGAAGTTCAAAATGATGGCTTGAAACTCCGTCTAGTGATGGAGGAAATCCTACACTCCAAAGAGACACACTATTTATTTCATTTTTACTTGTTACAGGTACTTATATAGCGCCATCAATTTACACAGCACTTTACATACAGTATATATATAGTACATTCACATCAGTCCCTAACCCTCAAGGGGCATAAAAGCTAAGGTACTAAAGCTTATTAGAACGCAATGACCCCTGCTTGAAAAAAATGGGTCAAACAGTGCTTAAATGGAGTAGATTATTGCATCTAAAGGCGACAACTCCTCTGGCTGGTGTGCAAGGTGGAAATTTGGCTCCCAAATCACTCAAAGGTAAAATACAAAAAAAAAAACCTTCCATAGTGTAAAACCGCAAGGCATAATTTATTAAAAACTAAGAACTCACATGCTAAAAGGCATCAACAGGCTTGTCAAACCACACAAGATACTCAAGAGTGGCATTTGTATGGCTGGCTGTGGGTCAGAGATTGATTCCTGTCCAATCACCATCTGCATGCGTGATAACGTCACCGTCTGATGAAACGTGCCGGGTGGAGCTTGTGGCGGTGATGTCATCATGCACGCAGATTGAAAAGAGCATAACAAAGTTTCTTGTCTATCTTGCTGCTATTTCCCCTCATTTCCTGTCAATCTGACATAACAGGAAGTAACAGAAAATCTCTCTGAAAGGTACAGTAACAATATAATAGTGCAGTACTGTCAGTCTTTTCTTCTCTGCTCGAGTACAGAACACCAGAAGAGCTGGACTGTAGAACAAACATTATATAGACACCCGCTCCAGGCATGTGAACAGCTAGGAACATGGTATCGAAGTGTCCCAGTCATGTGACATGTCATTTAAAAAACGAAACAACCCCCCAAGCAAGGTGCTACTGTCAAAGCTAAAGGGGTATACGTGAGAATGCATGGCCAAAGGTCATGCTGATGCAAGCCTGTATGTCCTCCAACATAAGCTGAGAACATGATATCTGGCACACCAACTGGATAGCAGTGGTACCTGTAGTTCTTAAGGCAGAATTCCAGCTATGTTATCCCATGATGATAATGAGAAATGGGCACTCTAAAAACCTTTGTGAGCTTGACCAGCCATTTTTCACAAGCCGTGGTCAGGCAGACAGATATGCAGCAGCTGGTGATGGACCATGAGCTCCTCCAGGGACTCAATGGAATCTGCTTTCAGGCCTCTGGTCTACTGGTGGAATGTGGTGCATAGGTGATCTACTACTACCCCCCCCCCCCCCCCCCCATCTGCCAACCATGTTACCCTATATCGAGATACGGGATACTGCTACTGCTAATGTTGGTTGGGCTAGGGGTGTAATTTAGCTTTTGCCCTCTAAGGGTCTCTGTCATCCTCCTAGTTGTAGGTAAAAGTAGTCAGGAGAGTTGGAGGTGAGAAATCTGTGAGGGAATAAGAACACTAACCTTTCCTCTCAAGAGACTTAAGGCTTGCATTGAACTGTAGATGTAGACTTTCCACAGTCTGGCTTTCTCTTTTGGGGAGTGATGTACGTTCTTTTCCCCCTAGTGGGTTATACCAGGAATCTGGAGCACTCTTGTGAAATAATATCGATATGTGGGCAGAATGGACTGAACCTGACCAGTGTAAAGGACTCTGAACCATGCTGTGTTGGATTGTTAAAGATCATAGACCCTGAACTGAGCGTTGCATAGGTTCCAGACAGAAGTGAGTGATCTCTTTAATCCAATGGTGTATGGTGGCCTGTAACTGAGGAACCAGCAATAAGTTACAGCAAAGACTGGTTTGGTCAGGGGACTGGTGATGGTGGGGAAAAGTAGGGTCGGCCATGTTTGTGGAGGTGACAGGTCTCTTATATTCATCTTGTACCCCACAACTCTGGTGTTAGTTGGGTTGGGTATTTTGTGCAACGCCCAAGGGATCTGACCTATAACTAGAGGATGGGGCCCTCTACAACTCAGTTTTGATAGCCCCCTGGCAAGGCCTTCTTGGCCATGGAGTGTGAGCCTGAGTATTGGAATTAGGTTTCCAGCCCCCCTTGCTGTAATTCTTCACTGTAGGGCCCTATGTACACCTACACATGTGTTTTATTAATGTTGTATGAAGACAGAATTTGGGTTTGTAGGTCAAGAACAAAAGTAATTTACAATACACGCTGTTATGGGAGAGATCTGAGCTTTGCTGAGCTTGCAGTTAGCACAACTCAACTCAATGTTTCTTGTCATTTAGTTAAAGGGCATCTGCAAATATAAAAATGTATTCAATCACTGGCATCCAATGACCCCGATGAAGGTGTTCTTCACTCAACAGTACCTGACAGCTAATTAAGCCATGCTTTACATTAACCACTTGCCATCCTTAAATGTCTTGGACTTCACTTGGTTAAAACAAGCTCCTGGCTGCAGCTGTAGTCATGAGCTTGGTGCCATTGGTTGGCTGTTCAGTAAAAGTAATTCAGGTGGCTCTACAGGAGTGTGGAGGGCTGCCTCCTATAGCACAGTGCCACCCCTGCCACCTGTAGCACAGTGCCACCCCTGCCACCTGTAGCAAAGTGTCACTCCAGCCACCTGCAGCACAATGCCACTTTTGCCACCTGCAGCACAGTGCCACCCCTGCCACCTGCAGCACAGTGTCACTCCTACCACCTGCAGCACAGTGTCACTCCAGCCACATGCAGCACAGTGTAACCCAGTTGATCTACAGACTATGCCACCCATACAGCCATCATCACAGTACCACACAGCCACCTGCAGCACAGTGCCGCCCCAGCCACCTGCACCCTAGTGCACCTCAGTGCCATCCCACCCACATGCAGCACACTGCCATCCACGGCCACCTATAACACAGTGGCAACCAGGCCACCTGCAGCACAGTGCAACTTCAGCCACCTGTAACACAGTGCCACCCCAACCATCTGCAAAACAGTGCCACCCAGCCTGCCTGTAGCACAGTGCCACCCCATCCACCTGCGGCACAATGACAACCGATGCCAGAGAATTTTGTTTCCCTCCTACTGAAATCAACATTTCCTCTAATACTTTGACTTCCTATGATCAGCACATGCCTCTAGTAGTTAACATGCTCTATTTTTTTTTGTAAGTGAGGCATTTCAGAAAATATGCCACATATTGGCCTCTAGATGGAGCTGACAATCACAAGAAGTCATATAATTTAAAAAAATTAGGAAAATTCATGCCGTCTAGACAAATGCCTGTGACATTTGTCCAATGAATGGTTTATAAATGTAGCACCCTCCTAGTTAGCTAGGGGGAGCTAGTTAATCATTTTTTTAGTTAGGAGGCTGAATAGCAGCGGGAGAAATAGCCAAAGTAGTCAAAATTGGGTCAGGGCTGAAAGGCTCTGCAGATCAGCTCACTGATACCTCCCCCGATCTAGAGACTTGAAGAAGTCTCTAGAACTCTGTGGGCTGAGTCTAAAGATTAGGAAATGGGAAACCGCTATACTATATTAATAGCCAATATAGTTTACAAATTACTGTAAAAGTATTTGGACCAAACATCACATCAGTGTGTGATTTTGGTCCACTTTTTTTACATGCCTCTCCTATTGATATAAAGTCCAGTCAATAGTGGACAGAGCCCATAGGTAATGACTGAGTGCAATGGCAGATAGGACAGCAATATATAACCCCGCACTGATCCATTCATACATAGCCTCATGTTAGAAGATAATACAGGATGTTCTTTGGATGGAAACCATGGTACATACTTAAAGAACTGACATAAATACTTAAAATGATGAGAGCAGCTTGAATCCTGAAAACATGAAAAATTGAAGAATTGATTCAGAACAGAAGAAACCTGCTTCACCTCATTTAACTGGGAATTTTACAGCCTGAATTCGTTTCTGTTTAAAAAGCTATCAAACTAAGACTAGCCGTGTACCACAAACATATGGCTGGCCAGTTCACTTTTAGTTCAGAAGTGGTTGTGGACAGTAGAGCGTGTGATTAGCTCAGAGATTCTCAATTAGGGTTCCTCCAGAGGTTGCTAGGGGTTCTTTGAGCAATGAGCAATATCTGCCTCTCAGATAAGTTCCCACTGACACCATTGATATTTTTAGCTATCTGTAAGAGGGTAATTCTTCTCAATGACCACAAGTGTAAGGAACATTCTTCCCACTGACCATCACACCAATGTATCAGGAGCTGTAGATACAGCAATTTTTAGCAGGGGTTCCCCAAGACCAAAGAGTAGTTTCAAGGGTTCCTCTGTGATGAAAAGGTTGAGAAAGGCTGGGCTAGCTTCTGGCAGCCCAGGGAATGAGACAAAATGTACCATTATGTCGCGGCCTCCTTGCACCACAAGGGTTAAATGCTCATTTAGTCATGGGATGAAGGGATAAGGTGTACTTACCTTATTTCTGGTTCCATTAGGCTTCCTGCATCCATGTGACTGGTCCCCCACAGTCCACTCTAAGCAGTTTCTGGCCATGGTTGCATGCTCGCCTCCTAATGTACAATGCAGGGTTAATAGCCCAGCATTGTGTATAATGGTGCTGCCCACAGCCTGGAGCTTAAAGACTTAAAGGTGGACAGAGCAACAGAATTTAGGAACACAAACATTAATAAGGTAAGTCACACAAAGAATATAAATGTGGTAATACACTAAAACTTTAATGAATAAAAGCAAAGTGGCAACTCACATGAAGCAGTAAAAATGAGCGCATATCAGCAGCTCATTTTTATGAGCTGCTAATATGCAGCTCATAAAAATTTCATCAGCAGCTGGAAACTCTGCAAACAGGTATGGTAGGTATGCTACAGAAGATGAGGGACACCAATGCTGGCCAGATTGGACGAGAAGGCATCAGCAATCAGGTACCTTGGCAAAGGAGCTGGGTGGTTCTGAAATGCGTAGCCATGCCCCCTTCAAGCCTCCAGCGCTAACGGCACTTCTGATCGGCTCTGCTCTGCGTTCTATGACCCAGTCTGCTCCGTGCTTCTTGGTTGCTGATTCCTTTTCATCCAATCTGGCCAGCAGTGGTGCCCAGGGGCGGACTGAAAACTCATGGGGCCCCCGGGCAATAGGGTATCATGGGGCCCCCTGTGTCCTTGCCCAAACTGAAAAAAGCCTATGAAAAAGGTACCAGGGGCATCTCATGGGGCCCCCTACTGACCCCGGGCCCTTGGGCAGAGCCCGAGTTTCCAAATGGTCAGTCTGCCCCTGGTGGTGCCCTTCATCTTCTGGACCCTACCACACCTGTGTGCAGAGTTTTCAGCTGCTGATGACATAATTGTGATGTGCGCTCATTTTACTGCTTCATGTAAATTTACACTTTTTTTTAACATTTTTATGAGCTGCATTACAGCAGCTCATAAAAATGTTGTCAGCAGCTGGAAACTCTGCACACAGGTTTGGTAGATATGCTCCAGAAGATGAGGGACACCACTGCTGGCCGGATTGGATGAGAAGTCATCAGCAATCAGGTACCTTGACAAAGAAGCTGGGTGGTTCCAAAACATGTAGCCATGCCACCTTCGAGCCCCCATCACTGATGGCACTCCTGGCCGGCTTTGCTCTGCGTTCCATGATCCAGTTTGCTTCGTGCTTCTTGGTTGCTGTTGCCTTCTCATCCAATCTGCCCAGCAGTGGTGTACCTCATCTTCTGGAGCCTTCCATACCTACCATACCTGTTTCCAGCTGCTGATGACATAATTGTGCTATGCGCTCATTTTTATTGCTTCATATGAGTTGCCACTTTTATTTATTAAAGCTTTTGTGTATTACCACACTCAGATTGGCGCTCTCTGGTGTTTATTTATATTCACAGAAATGTCTTCAGTCTCCCAGACCTGCCTCGAGTGTGTTAAATCGATATGGACAATATTGGACAATATTCCGCTGTCCCTAATGAACTATATAGCTGAAGAATATGTGAGTTTTCTATAATATTTTAATTGATGCTGGTGTTTATAAAAGGTGGGGGTGCTTTAAAGCTAATTTCCAGGTCTGTGTTTTTGGCATAGTTACATTGATCCAGCTTGTACCAATGTAAGTATACATATTCCATACCTGGCCGATCCCTGTGGAAGCAGAGAATCACTGTAGCAGTCGCCAGATCCTGTGCACAGGCACCATTTAGAGAAAGCCTAACTTTTTTACCAATGAATACAAAGTGTTCTCTTGTGATGGATATGGTAAAATGCCTATTTGGTTTCCTATTGAATATATACATATTTCTATACATTTTATACATATCTACTTTTATACTTTTTTATATTTCTAAATGTTTTGTATGAATATATATATATATATATATGTGTTGTGTGTATATTTTCTGCCTGCTGGGCTTTGTGGTACTTTAAGAAATACTTGCTCAAGAAATGTCTGCTCAGCAACCCCTCCCATCGAGTGAACTTGAGAACAAAGGAATATTTATTTTCAGAGATAAGAAGTAGAAGAGGATTATGCCTATATTCTGAAAGGAGATTGTTTTCGTGTAAAGTGACCAATCAAAGACTAATATAATGCTTATGCTGCTCTCACGTGATGTTTGCATCATATTGCATATATAAGCTCACTTTCTCATTATAATAAACTAGAAGTGTTCATAGACTGAACTTATGTGTGTCAGAGTGAGTCTCTTCCAGTGTGCGCACATTCAAGAGCTAGCTAGCAAGATTAATTAGGACTGGAGCAGATAATCACCGGACTCTTAGTCCTCATCTAAATCACTGTGATTGGACAAAGTGGAGATTGTAACATCACCTCCTCATTGCTACATCCCATCGAATCACAGAACGCTTTGCATTCAATGATAAAATTGCAAGGTGTTCTCTGAATAGTGAACATGTTGAGCTGGCAATCCCCTGAGGTTACTATGCAGCAGGGCAGCTGCTGGATACAGGACCCAGAAGGCAACAAGGACCACTGTAGTAGCAGCGACCAAGACAGTGATTTGTGCTTCCACAGGGATTGACCAAGTATTGAATATGTTTACTTACTGATCCAAGCTGGATCAATGTAACTATGCAAAAAAAAAATTAAAAATCAGCTTTAATGCCCCATGGCCACAGGGAGCTCAAAACACTACTTTTAGGCTACGTTCACACTAGCTTTGTCAGCAGGCAGCAGACAGGCACTTGGGAAGCATTTTTAACGCTTCTCAAACGCCTCTGAAAATTCTGCACATGGCAGCACACAGTGCTGTTCACACGGAAGCGTTGGTGTCGCCTCGTGGCAAAACTGACGCCTCTGGTCGAGTCAGGAGGAGTTGAAGTCTCCCATTCAAGTCTATGGTGCCGCTCCACAAATGCCTGGCTGGCATTTGCGGTGCAGTTGCGACGCGGTTGCGGAGTGTTAATACCATTTTAACTTCATTATAGGAGTTTGTGGTGCGATTTTAACGCTTGGCAAATGCCTATCAACCACCTCAAAACCGCGCATAGGCCTTTTTGGGAGTGTTTCCGGAGCGTTAAAAACGCTTCACAAACGCCTGTCTAACGCTATAGGGGTGTTTGGCAAGCGTTAGAAATAAAGTCAAGTGTGAACAAGCATTTAGGAGAGGAGCATTTTTCTGGGGAAAAAAAGCCAGACGTGCCTAACCATGTTTAAACGCATGTAAGTAGCTAAGTGGCTAGCACCTCTGCCTTGCAGCACTAGAGTTGTTGGTTGGAATCCCATCCACGGCACCACCTGCCTGGAGTTTTCATATTCTCCCTGTGCCTACGTGGGTTTCCTCCAGATATTCCAGTTTCCTTCCACACTCCATAGACATGCTGGTACACTAATTGGCTCCTGTCTAGATTGGTCCTAGTATGTGTGAATGTGAGTTTAGGGGCCTTAGACTGTAAGCTCTTCAAGGGCAGGGACTTATGTGAATGTACAATATATATTGTTGCAGCGCAAGGCCCGGTCACAGGATAAAAGCAGGTAGAAGTGGTCCGGCAATGGACACAGGGTCTGCACATGTGCAGAGTGCAGAACTGCAGAGCGCTAGATTGTCACTGGAAAAAACTGCTGTTGCAGGATTCTCTGGATTTTGATATTTCTGGATGGAGCTCTGTAGTTTGGAGATTTCAAAGTGCCTTGGGAGGGAAGAAATCGCCAATCCCGTGTCCAGAGTTTGTAGTCAACCAGCAGGGTGTGGCCCAGGTGCTCACAGCCCATATAATGATGGTCTTCTGATAGTTGCAGGGGGAAGTGGAGTTCAGTTGGAGATGTGGCTGCCATTATTATTATAATACAGGATTTATATAGCACCAACAGTTTGCTCGGCACTTTACAATATAACGGGAGACAATACAGTTCAATACAAGAGGGATAGGAGGGCCTGATCCTGGGAGCTTACAATCTAGGAGGGAACCATTGAGAGTCTCTGTGTGAGACAGATACTGCGTGCATCAAAAAGGCTCGAGGCTGTGTGCGTTAAAGGATTGAGGCTGTGTGCGTTAAAGGATTGAGGCTGTGTGCGTTAAAGGATTGAGGCTGTGTGCGTTAAAGGATTGAGGCTGTGTGCGTTAAAGAAGTCCAAGGCTGTGTGCTTTAAAGGATTGAGGCTGTGCGCGTTAAAGGAGTGAGGCTGTGCGCGTTAAAGGAGTGAGGCTGTGCGCGTTAAAGGCTCGAGGCTGTGTGCGTTAATGAAGTCCAAGGCTGTGTGTGTTAAAGGATTGAGGCTGTGTGCGTTAAAGAAGTCCGAGGCTGTGTGCGTTTAAAGAAGTCCGAGGCTGTGTGCGTTAAAGGAGTGAGGCTGTGCGCGTTAAAGGAATGAGGCTGTGTGCGTTAATGAAGTCCAAGGCTGTGTGTGTTAAAGGATTGAGGCTGTGTGCGTTTAAAGAAGTCCGAGGCTGTGTGCGTTAAAGAACTGAGACTGGGTGCCACAAATAGCCAGTAGTCTGGGAGACCCATACTAGCAGAGGTACTGCTGACCAGTAATACTAATGAGTAGCCAGGAGGCTTAGCATTTTTCATGTGGATTTACAACTGGAGAAGAACCCCTGTGTGGGAAAGCTTATTTTGAACTTTTGTGGTTTTTGTTTCCTGCCTTTTAATAAAAGTGGGCTACCAAGCCCTGCAAGAGTTTCTGACTAGTGTGGACTCACTTGGAAAGCATCTACCACTAGAGCTAATCATCCCCCATGTCACAATATGTAAAGCGCTGCTATATAAGTACCTGAAATAAATAATGTGCTTTAGTGCTAGGCACATTTAGCGCTTTGACGTTCATTCATTCCAGTGGCCAGAATAAGTGAATATTCTGGCCAATGGAATGAATGAACACCCAAGTGCTTGAATTACTTAAATACGTTTACAAAACGTGGCTTTAGGCACATTTTTACCACCCCTGGGTCTTGGTCCCCTGGACATCCTATGTGCTTGAGGCCTAAGTCAGAAATGGACTTTCCGTCCACCACTCCCCTCTGATTTAAAAAATATGGGTTTGTTGGATTTGGCCCTTTGGGCCCCAGCAAGTGTTGCATTTTTGCCATTTCCACTTAGCTGATAAATGAGTAAGGATTTGAAGCAATGTTCAGATAGTAGCAACCAATCAGTGTCTCTGCTATGAACCTGAAGTCCAGGTTCAAATTTACATTGCTTTTAAAGGGTTAGTCCACCAGATATTGATGTCCTACATTTTGAATAGTTCAAGAAAGTGCAAAAATAGTGCTGGACCTGTATGGTTATCTTATTGCTATTGTTATTATATCTTTAAGGCATTGGTGTTGATGGTTCCTGGGCAGGCGGCTTCTACACTTCAGAAGATCTCCTTGTCTGGTAGTGTAATACAGAAAAAATGTAAATTGGCATGCCACAACACTGCTAAAAGGTCCAGATACGACTTTATTCCAAAAAAGGTCTGGGGGACAATAGAGAAAAAAAATGAAAACAATTTATATTCAATTTTTTAAACGGTTTTCTTTTTTTTTTTACATCCTGTCATCAGATTTGTTCAGTGTTACTATAGTGACACTCTACTACTCTGGAGATGTGATTTAGAGACTTTTTTTACACTGTTATAACCAATAGTTTTACCTGTCATGCAGGGGTGGACTGCCCATTTGGAAACTCGGGCACTGCCCAAGGGCCCGGGGTCAGTAGGGGGCCCCATGAGATGCCCCTGGTACCTTTTTCATAGGCTTTTTTGAGTTTGGGCAAAGACACAGTGGCCCCATGATCCCCTATTGCCCGGGGGCCCCATGAGTTGTCAGTCTGCTCCTGCTGTCATGAAAGGGTTAGTATTCATGACAGCTTAGTTACTGTTAACATGCTGTAATTGGTTACAGCTAATCACCTGTTACAGGTAGCCAGGTTCCATGTGATAGATGTGAGCCAATTGCACAGCTTCACAACACTACGTAAGCAGTCATGAATGGAAACCGTCCCATTAGTACATTTTTTTTTTAAGGTGTGCAAGCTCCACGGCTGCCATACTGATCCTGGCCGTACTAGTTTAGGTTCTGTTGTTTGAAATCTCTATACGATGCTATACTTTTGTAAACATTTTTAGATTTTAGTTGACACATTGCAACCTTTTTTATGCTTAGGATTTGTCTCTTTCAAAAGATACTCTCACCTTGCCCATGCTGGGCAAAGTGACAGTTTTTGTAGAAAAGGCAACCCTAAACTCCCACATTAACCTTACCTGCGCTTCCCTCGTGGTTGTCTGCTCCTCCACAGTGGGTACTACATTTGGCTGTGTTAGTGACCCCAGAAGTATTGATTTCACACTACCCCTAGATCATGTGACAGTGACTAGTGATTGACTGCAAGGGACAAGTATCCTCAGAGATGAGAAGGTCCATTGCTCCCCCATATCCATAAGTGGTGGGTATTCTTGCCATATGTGGAGGAGCAAGAAGGTTGGGGTTGCCCCAAGAAGGATGAGTAAGTAGTAGGAGTAAGGTTGATCAATGAGGCAAGGATCATCTCACCAACTGGTACACAAAGAACCAAAAAAAAGAAGAGAGAGACGTAAAAGAACAGGGACAACATTTAAAATTTGAGAGGCTACTCAATTCCCAAAATGAGAATTTAAAAGGTATTACATGGTTGCTTGCCAACTAATTTAGAACAGAAAAACAAGCCATTACGCTTCAAGGATCTGTCTTCATCAGAGCTGAGCAACCGTATACATGGGCACAAGTGTGAGATGAAGAGCAGCTCTGGATGAAAAATAAATTGGGTGCGATGGATAATGGTGTCTCATTTGTATTAGACTCTATGTGAAATTCACTGTCTGCAACCTTCCTTTAAAAAATTTTAAATTCAGTTTCAGTATTGCACTTGGAAACTCGGGCACTGCCCAAGGGCCTGGGGTCAGTAGGGGGCCCCATGAGATGCCCCTAGTACCTTTTTCATAGGCTTTTTTGAGTTTGGGTAAGGACACAGTGGCCCCATTATCCCCTATTGCCCGGGGCCCCATGAGTTGTCAGTCCGCCCCTGCTCCTGAACACAAGTTTTGTACATTCAAAAAAATGACTGTAAACTCAACTGCCTGTAAACGATGATGTGTATATGGACACATAGGAAAACATTAGGGAGAGTTCAGGGGCTGCTGAAAAAAACGCAGAAAAGCTCCTAAACGTGAGTTTATCAGCTGCAGTGTACATGGACCCTAAGTGCACTTCTCCAAGTCTTTCAGGTGCTCCTGGTCTAGGCACTCTTGTGCAAGCTCCTCCGGACCGAATATTCCCCCTATTTATATGTATCACAAGGTGGAGAGCAGGCCCTAGAAAAAGCCTGGGAACCGAGGTTCTACAAGTTAACACCTTCCCCAGCCTGGACAGACCAGCTAACTAGACAATACATACAATTCCCTGTAGGCACCTGCTTACATGTGGATCATCGAAATGCAGTTTGTTTTGTAAAAAACAATTAAACAATCAACAATGTTAAACCTTCTGAATCCTTATTATGGCATGCTCCTTTTCTAAAAGCCTAGATTTCCACTCCCAAATGTATTTATTTTTTTACAAAACCTGTAGAGAAAGATACTGTGTCAAGACAAAAGTATGTGAACCTCCTGGAAAAGTATTTGGGCTTGCTTTGCAGCTTCAGGTCCTGGACAACTTGCCATAATCAAGGAGAAAATTAATTCCCAAGTTTATTAAAATATCCAACAGGATAATATCAGGGTGGCTATCCACCAGCTGAAGCTTGATTGGGTGATGCAGCAGGACAAAGACCCTAGGCATCGAAGTAGATCAACCACAGACTGGCTTCAGAAAAAGAAAACATGTCAAATCCCAGACCTTAAACCCTGTGGAATGACCACAAGAGAGCCATTCATACCAAACATCCTACAAATGTGTCTTAGCTGAAGTAGTTTTAATGGTCAAAAATTCCTCCTGAATGTTGTGCAGGTCTGATCCAGAGCTCCCGAAAGCACGTGTTTTGAAGTCATTGCTGCCAAAGGAGGTTCGACCAGCTGTTCCGGTGCATATTGGGCTCATAATAGTCATAGATGGGGACTGGAAGGATAATAGGTCCAGATAATTGGACATGAGGAGCCTGTAGACCCCCAAAGAGCTGACAAGACAGCATGGAATGCACATATTGTCGGGACAGGATGTCTGGACTGGAAGTGCATTCCAGCAAGCACTTCCTGTATCACATGTCATCACATCCGGTCCTACAATCAATGTGAGAGAGGCCAGTGATGCAGACGCAATGGGAGCAAAGGGACAACATGTCATAGCTCCCACCCCTACGGGAAATATCAAATGTAGATGGAAACATATCTCAATGGCTAACCTGCAAACCTGCAAACGACTTTAGGTCAGGGCTGAGGGCTCTGCAGGTCAGTTCCCTGATACCTCCACCTGTGCTTGAGAATTGTCTAGAAGGCAATGGGTGGGGGTGAGGAGGGGCTGATCTACATACTCAAGGGACTTTGACCAATCCCCAAGTGGGTGGCTTGGCACGGGGTCAGGACAGCCCTTAAGTATGAGAGAGCCTGATCAGGAAGTGGTCAGTGTCGGGTGGAAGATGGAGTGTGAAGCGTGGTAGGGGGCCTAGCAAGGGCCTACCTTTAGGCAGGAGCTGAGCAGGAGGATTTGTTGGCCCAAACCTCCCCCTGACAAAAGGACAGCCTAGGAAACAGGGAAGGAGCCAGCCTAGTGTAAGGCCTGAAGGCAGCTACTAACCCAACAAGTTTGCAGGAGAGGACTGGCTGAGTAATCCTACACCCCCTGGGCCGGATAAGGGGAGAGGGCAAACAAGTGGCTAACCCAACTAGCTCCTCGTCTGGGGCTACTCTAGTACAATGGCAGTTTCTGGGTCCCCTTGCTCAGGGATTCTCTTAGGCAGCTGAGTGAAGAGAAGGATTCATCTGGGGTCTGAGGAGGTACACCAGAAGGGCTGGAGAGCTCTTCAAAGAGGAACTGTTTGTCTATGGACTTGTATATAGTTGCTAAGGAGATTTGTCCTCATGCTCACAGTTCCTTTGGCATCCATACATCCCTCAACCCCATCCAAGTTCAATACCCCTAATAAAACTACAAAAACAAGCTCAAGGACTGCTTATCTTCTACAGAGTGCAAGTGTGGATGAAAAATGTGTGCTACCTGGCTGTGCAGGACTATAGGGGGACCCAAAAAACTCCTAAGGGGGTAGTGATACATACTTATGTGCAAGAACAAG
The DNA here is from genome assembly GCF_062004578.1 of Staurois parvus. NCBI lineage: Eukaryota > Metazoa > Chordata > Amphibia > Anura > Ranidae > Staurois > Staurois parvus. The sequence goes on along the minus strand of NW_028317950.1, from coordinate 3,675,675 downwards.
AGAAATATTTGGTGCACTAAGAAGAAAAAAAAACAGATGTATACTGTGATGGCTAGTATATTTACCACATAAGTAAAGTCCTTTAAAGTCCAAAGGTGGTTAAGGGATATTCCAACAATGCTTGACTCAGTGGCAGTCGATTCAAAAACAGCTAGAAGAGACTCTGTGTGAACCATAAAAGAGATCGAAGCAGCGCCATCTAAGTGCAGCAATATAAGCATATAATGTATTTTTCCACAAAACTGGCAACTCACAATAGTAGTAGTCAAATGAGTGCTTGTCAAACTGGTGTCAACTGCGGGACTAGCCAGGAGTTGCACAGCAGTTGACACCAATTTGACAAGCACTCACTTGACTACTACTATTGTGAGTTGCCAATTTTGTGGAAATAAATGATTTGCTTATATTCCTGCACTTAGATGGCGCTGCTTCTCTCTCTTTTATGATACACACATATGGCCTGTGAACTTACAACTCCAATAAACTGCGCATATTTAACAACAAGCATGGCAAACGTTTTTTACTGGAAGCACTTCTACTCTCATCTTAGAAGACCTACTTATAGACAGTATATGGTCATAAAACAAGTTGGCAAATAATTGTAAATGGAGACACAGGCAAGTGATATTGCATCCATGAGTCCCACATGCTTTCAATCTGAGACTTTATTATTTGAATGATAATGGCTGCAGATATCAAAAAAATCCCTAAGTGCAGCAATGTAGTTGTAGCAGCAAACATTTCATCAGCCCACCACCCACTGCAGCATATGCTACAACAAACAAAGGGATACAGCTAAGGAACGCACTCATGGATCATCAACAATCCACAGAACCCAGTCTGAGAAAACACAGCTCAAGTAGATCAAGCAATATAATTGGAGAGGAAGGCATACGTACTCTCACTTTGTTCTCCTGGCGGTGCATAGAATGAAAGGCCCAGAGAGACGATGGCAGCAATTTCTAGAATGATGAGAGTCACATCCTGAAGGGCTTCCCAGACTAACTGCAGGAAGGTTTTGGGTTTTTTGGGAGGTATGAAGTTCACACCGTATATTTGCCTTCTCTTCTCAAAGTCTGCTGCATTATCTGACAAACCTGCAAACAGTAACAAAAAGCAATGGGTTATAAATGAATATATCTCTTCAAATATATTGATGTTTTAAAAACAAGATATTGTTAACACATACTGTGTAAAATAAAGACATTGCCTATGCCAACAAATTGAATTAAAACAGCCTCTCTCAACCAGGATTCCATTGAACTCTTGGGTTCCCATAGAACAGGGGTCCACAAACTTTCCAAGCAAAGGGCCAGCTTACTGTCCTTCTGACTTTGAGGGGGCCAGACTGTGAGTAGAAAATGCCCTGGGAGTAAACAATGTCCCATCATTGGTATCCATTGGAGAGGATATTTCCCCATTATTGGTATTAGAGTGAGGAATAGTTCCCCATTGTTGGTGTCAGTGGGAGGAATGGTGCTCCTTGTTGGTATCAGTGGGAGTAATAGTGCTCCATTGTTGGTATCAGGGGGAGGAATAGTGCCCCACTGTTGGTATACAGTGGGGATCGAAAGTTTGGGCACCCCAGCTAAAAATTTGTATTAATGTGCATAAAGAAGCCAAGGAAAGATGGAAAAATCTCCAAAAGGCATCAAATTACAGATTAGACATTCTTATAATATGTCAACAAAAGTTAGATTTTATTTCCATCATTTACACTTTCAAAATAACAGAAAACAGAAAACACAAAAATGGTGTCTGCAAAAGTTTGGGCACCCTGCAGAATTTATAGCATGCACTGCCCCCTTTGGAAAGCTGAGACCTGCCAGTGTCATGGATTGTTCTCAATCATCGTCTGGGAAGACCAGATGATGTCAATCTCAAAGGCTTTAAATGCCCAGACTCTGACCTTGCCCCAACAATCAGCACCATGGGTTCTTCTAAGCAGTTGTCTAGAAAACTGAAACTGAAAATAGTTGACGCTCACAAAGCTGGAGAAGGCTATAAGAAGATAGCAAAGCGTTTTCAGATGTCAATATCCTCTGTTCGGAATGTAATTAAGAAATGGCAGTCATCAGGAAAAGTGGAAGTTAAAGCAAGATCTGGAAGACCAAGAAAAATATCAGACAGAACAGCTCGCAGGATTGTGAGAAAAACAATTCAAAACCCACGTTTGACTGCACGATCCCTCCAGAAAGATCTGGCAGACACTGGAGTTGTGGTACACTATTCCACTATAAAGAGATACTTGTACAAATATGGTCTTCATGGAAGAGTCATCAGAAGAAAACCTCTTCTACGTACTCACCACAAAAATCATCGTTTGAACTTTGCAAATGAACATATAGACAAGCCTGATGCATTTTGGAAACAAGTTCTGTGGACCGATGAGGTTAAAATTTAACTTTTTGGCCGGAATGAGCAAAGGTACGTTTGGAGAAGAAGGGGCACAGAATTTAATGAAAAGAACCTCTGTCCAACTGTTAAGCATGGATCAATCATGCTTTGGGGTTGTGTTGCAGCCAGTGGCACAGGGAACATCTCACGAGTAGAAGGAAAAATGGATTCAATAAAATTTCAGCAAAGTTTGGATGGTAACTTGATGCCATCTGTGAAAAGGCTGAAGTTAAAGAGAGGATGGCTTCTACAAATGGATAATGATCCTAAACACACCTCGGAATCCACGGGGGATTACATCAAGAGGCGTAAACTGAAGGTTTTGCCATGGCCTTCACAATCTCCTGACCTCAACATAATTGAAAATCTATGGATAGACCTTAAAAGAGCAGTGCGTAACAGACAGCCCAGAAATGTCAAAGAACTGGAAGACTTTTGTAAGGAAGAATGGGCAAAGATACCTCAAACAAGAATTGAAAGACTCTTGGCTGGCTACAAAAAGCGTTTACAAGCAGTGATACTTGCCAAAGGGGGCAGTACAAGATATTAACTCTGCAGGGTGCCCAAACTTTTGCAGACGCCATTTTTTTGTTTTCCGTTATTTTGAAAGTGTAAATGATGGAAATAAAATCTAACTTTTGTTGACATATTATAAGAATGTCTAATCTGTAATTTGATGCCTTTTGGAGATTTTTCCATCTTTCCTTGTCTTCTTTATGCACATTAATACAAATTTTTAGCTGGGGTGCCCAAACGTTCGATCCCCACTGTAAGTGGGAGGAAGGGTGCCCCATTGCTGTTGTCATTGGGAGAAATGGTGCTCCTTGTTGGTGTCAGTAGGGTGGATAGTGCCTCAAGGGCTGGATAAAGGCAAGCAAAGGGCCACATCCAGCCCCCAGGCCACAGTTTGGAGACCACTGCTCTGCGAGTGGTTCCATAAGCAAATTCTTTATCTTAGATATAATACCACTGACACCAATGAGCGTTCCAGACACCTGTAAGGAGCATTCTTCCCATTGACCACCAATGTAAGGGGCATACTTCCCACTAATCACCAATGTAAGGGGAATTCTTCCCACTGACCCTCAATGTAAGGAACATTCTTCCCACTGATCCTCAATGTAAGGAACATTCTTCCCACTGATCACCAATGTAAGGGGCATTCTTCCCACTGATCTTCAATGTAAGGAACATTCTTCCCACTGATCTTAAATGTAAGGAACATTCTTCCCATTGACCACCAATGTAAGGAACATTCTTCCCACTGATCACCAATGTAAGGAGCATTCTTCCCACTGATCTTCAATGTAAGGAACATTCTTCCCACTGATCACCAATGTAAGGAACATTCTTCCCACGCATCCTCAATGTAAGGAACATCTTTCCTACTGACCACCAATGTAAGTAGCATTCTTCCCACTGATCCTCAATGAAAGGGACATTCTTGCCACTGATCACCAATGTAAGGAACATTCTTCCCACGCATCCTCAATATAAGGAACATCTTTCCTACTGACCACCAATGTAAGTAGCATTCTTCCCACTGATCCTCAATGAAAGGGACATTCTTGCCACTGATCACCAATGTAAGGGGCATTCTTCCCACTGACCACCAATGTAAGGGGCATACTTCCCACTGATCACTAATGTAAGGAGTATTCTTCCCACTGACCACCAATGTAAGGGGTATCCTTACCACTTATTACATGATACAAGAGATGGTCAGAGACTGCAAACAAGCTGCAGTAGACTGTTAGACACAAGGAACATGCTATTGATAATGTTGGAGACTGGAGACATGCTTCAGGAGACAGTCATAGACTGGAGACATAGTACATAAAGCTGCTAGTAATGACTTCTATAACAGGTTAATAGGGAAAAATCATAAAACAACAGCAACAAAAAAGTTTTGACTATACATACACTTTTTACTACAACTGAACAGTGTAGACCTTCCATTAAAATATAACTAAAGGCAAAACTTTTTGTTCTAGATTTGAATATCGTAGAGAGGGATTTGAACCCCTGTCAGGTTTTTATTTCTGCCTGTGTCCCTATTATGGAGATACACACTTTCTATTCCTGTTTACCATTATCACTGAGACTGAAACAAAATCTGAAATTTCGGGTTGTCACCAGAACAGGAACAGAGAGAAAATCGTCCAATGGAGACACTAGTTTAACCCCTTCCCAAACCTTTAAATGTACATCCGGGGCCAGAAGGTTTGCCTAATCATGTGACCCATGTGATTGGCTGGCACAACAGTCACATGATTAGGAGTCAGTCTTGCGGGTTTTCAGTCATTAGTACAGTCCAAGAGCTGACTGGTCTCTGTGCTGAGAACAATGAACTTCTATTATTTGCTCCTGTTTTGCTCTGTTCAATAAGTGCAAGAAAATGGAGCTGCCCTGTGCACACTTCTTGTGTTATCTCAGGGGGTGTAATTAGCCCTCCTTAATCTTATCTTGGGCAGCAGAACAATTAGTCTCTATAGTGTAGAAACTAGGAGAGCTGCAGAGCTTAATTAGTGTATCAAAAGACAACTGGGCATGGCTGACACCACTCAGTCCCCAGAAATACTGGGTGTTGTCAGCCTGCAACAAAACTGAGCTGACTGCATATTTTGGAAGATCAACTGGTACTTTTCCATACTTGAAGGAGATAAAACATTGAGAAATGTGCATGTATTGCAGAGATTTACTGCACATACAGTCAGAGCACAGACACAGCACACACAGAGCACAGTCAATGCACATACAGTCAGAGCAAAGACACAGCACACACAGAGCACAGACACGGCACACACACGGCACACACAGTCAGAGCACAGACACTGCACACACAGTCAGAGCACAGGCACGGCATGCACAGTCAGAGCACAGACACGGCAAACACAGAGCACAGACACGGCAAACACAGAGCACAGACACGGCACACACAGTCTGAGCACAGGCACGGCACGCACAGTCTGAGCACAGGCACGGCAAACACAGAGCACAGACACGGCACGCACAGTCTGAGCACAGGCACGGCAAACACAGTCTGAGCACAGACACGACACGCACAGTCTGAGCACAGGCACGGCAAACACAGTCTGAGCACAGGCACGGCACGCACAGTCTGAGCACAGGCACGGCAAACACAGTCTGAGCACAGGCACGCACAGTCAGAGCACAGGCACGGCAAACACAGTCAGAGCACAGGCATGGCACACACAGTCTGAGAACAGGCACAGCACAAGAAAGCAGAGCACAGACACGGGAAACAGTCAGAGCACAGACACAGCACACACAGTCTGAGAACAGGCACAGCACAAGAAAGCAGAGCACAGACACGGGAAACAGTCAGAGCACAGACACAGCACACACAGTCTGAGAACAGGCACAGCACACAAAGTCTGAGCACAGGCACAGCACAAGCAAGCAGAGCACAGGCACGGCACGCACAGTCAGAGCACAGGCACTGCACATACAACAGAAGTAAAGAGCATACAGAGGGGGGATTTGCACTGACACAGCATGCAGAAATACTAAGCACAGTAAGAGCATCCATAATGGAATCACTTCCAGTTAGAGCACACACACCATACAGGGAAGACAGTGCCTGAGAAGATAGGACAACCTCTGTCTGTTAGAACACCATGGCCAAGTTACTGTCCCAGCCTTTAGTATAGCACTGATGATCTTCTTGCATGTAATGCATTGACACACGTAATTAGGAGATTTCCCTGCTGGGTGGTGACTGGACTCTACAGCAATATGGCGGCTCGGTCTGCACACAGGCACAATATGCTTAGCAGCAGATAAGAGACAAGGACAAGATGTCTTTGGAAAGATGGCAGATGTCTGTGTAGTCATTTAGCACAAGCTATATCTGTGGAGAATCTATATTAATGGTCATGTGACTATTGCCGTAAGCACGTTGTGGTCAGATGTAACCTGTCTTGGTATATTGCAGTAAAATAAGATGCATGGACGAATTGTCTTTTAAAGTGTTAATTCCTTGCTTGAGAATCATTTCAAAAAACACAGCGCTATTCTATTGTATAGATAGAGGCCATCAGTGTAAGTCACCTAATGCATTAATGACACGCAGAGAGCTACAGGAATCCAGCGTTCTGTCATACAAAGGTATATGGGGTCATGCCGGCTGGAAACCTAGGACGTGGCAAAGTACCATGGAGATTGCTGTACTCATAAAGCCTCTCTGATGAGCCATTGGCTAACATCCGCATATAAAAGTCATATCTGTGCTAATAAAAGTGGTTGTAAACCACCAACTGGAAATACGAACAAAGCATATCCCTCTATCATATGTATTTTTCTCAATTAAGAGCACTAAGTGTCATTTCTTTCTGCTGCTTCTTTCTTCTGTTATCTGCATGAATCACGTCTGACAAGGTTTCCTGGCACCAAGAGAAGAAAGGTGACAGTGGAGGAAGCTCCAGCACTCAGCCCGTGATTGACAGCCTCAGCTCTGTTCCTGTGTACTGTGTGGAGGAGGGTGTGTCCCTTCCCTTCAATCAGCTCTCAGAGCACTCCTCACTGAGCTCTGCAGACTGTAACTTCAACTCTTTGCTCCCTTTTTTCTGACAGCTTAGACAAGCTTTATAAATTATACACTTTGGATGTAGAGGAGAGAGGGCTACAGATAAACAGGTACAACATATGTAGGAGGATTAGTCCAGTCACTTCACTGGGTATATGGAAGGGTTTACAACCACTCTAATTCATCATTGTATTTTTTTTTTTTAATGCAAGCAGTTTAAGACCATGATGTAAGGGAGATTCTGATGTAAGGGGGGACTCTGATAAACACCCTGATGTAAAGTAGACACTGATGGGGACCCTGATGTAAGGGGGTTCTGATAGGCACATTAACATAAGGGGGGACTCTCTTGGGGACATTGATGTAAAGGGGGATTCAGTTGGGGACTACAATGGGCACAATATCGCAAGGGGCAACTCTAATGTGGACACCTATGTAAGTTGTCTACATTGATGTAAAGGGGACACCTATGTAAGTTGTCTACATTGATGTAAAGGGGACACCTATGGGGACACTCATATAAGGGGGGACTCCGATGGAGACTGTTATGGGGACCCTGATGTAAGGGGAGCTCTGATAAGGATACTGATGTAAAGCGGACTCTGATGGGGACACTTGTGTACGATGTTCTGTGACTTATTAAAGAGTTTTGCTGCCTGTGGATGGTGCCTAGTCAGCAGCTGACCATATTTTCTGAACAGACTGGGTCTAAGGAGTTATGGCAATGTGGCATTTGATACAGAATAGATTTCAGACCGGGATTAATAGTTGTCACCCTAGGATAGGAAATATGTTACTGTCAGAATCACCAGGTGAAAATAAAGGGGGAAAAAAAGAAAAATCATGCAGCCACTACAGGACTGGTAAACTGCAATCTGACACATTTCTATTCTTGGAAATAGAAGCACTTAAAGCACTTCTTGCTCGCTAGGAATAGCTTGCAACTTCAGTTCTTAACCGCTTGCTGCCCATGGCAATTTTTCAACACACGCATGTTAAAATTGTTGTTTTGCACACACATATTAAAATCAGCATTATTTGCTAGAACTTACACCCCCCCCCCCACCCAAACATTATATATTTTCTGAAAAGACTATAAGAACATTCTCTGTACATTGATTATCTGAAGTAAAACTGTGTTGGATTCAACTTCTTTGTCTTATTGAAGAGGTAAACTGCCTGTGGATGGTGCCAAGTCAGCAAGTGGCCATACTGTCTGAATAGAATGGGTTTAAGGAGGTATATCAATGCTTAAAGCAGCATCTGAAATAGAACATTCCCAATTTTTTCAGCACAAGGACCTACAGGTAAAATCTGTGGCCAGTTCACACACCTTGCAGTAAGTAGAGGTTTACTTTAGCTTTGAGCAATCAGATTAACTACCTGCCGCCCACCCATAGTAGTTTTAGTGTGATACATACAGGCAGGCTGGACAACATACCTGTACGAAGCCACCTGTCTTCTGGAACCCCTTGTCGACCCGTGCTGTGATTGGACACAGCATGAGTTTGACAGCAGACAGGGGTAGACAGACAACTCGTGGGGTCCCTGGGCAATAGGGGATCACGGGGCCCCTGTGTACTTGCCCAAGCTCAAAAAAGCCTATGAAAAAGGTATCAGGGGCATCTCATGGGGCCTCCTACTGACCCTGGGCCCTCGGGCAGTGCCCGAGTTTCCAAATGGTCAGTCCGCCCCTGACAGCAGATTTCAGCCAATGATTTTGACTGAAATCAGCTGTGTCCAATCACAGAAAGCTTTCTGTGTTTACAAAAACACAGAACTCTGTGTGCATAGGAACAGTGATCTGGCTGTTTCGTCTCCCTGGAAACCAGGGAAAAGAAACTGCCAGATCAGAAAGTAAAATTACACACATATTACACACATTACACTTTGTTAGGCACGCAGTTAACCCCATGATTGCCCCTAGATATTAACCCCTTCCCAGCCAGTGTCATTAGTACAGTGACAGTGTATATTATTAGCACTGATCACTGTATTAGTAGAGTTAGTGACTCTCCCAGATATTGTCTGTTTGCGCCAGATTGTCTGCCACACCCTATCACAGTCACATTATAAGGCACTGAACAAGGCCATTTAGCATCTATAGCTGCGTAAATTCCAGTATAAGTCCAGTATATATACACCCTATTTTTTAGACGCTATAACTTTCACACAAACCAATTAATATACAATTATTGGGATTTTTTTTTTTTTTACCAAAGACCTGTAGCAGAATACATTTTGGCCTAAAGTTATGAAATTTGATTTTTTTTAATTGGATATGCTTTATAACAAAAAGTAGAAAATATTGTTTTTTCTTTTTAAAATTTGTTTTTCTTTATATAATAAAAATATAAATAAAATTATTTGGGCACAGCATTGCATAACCGCGCAATTGCCAGTTAATGGCAAAAAATGGCCTGGTCAGGAAGGGGGTAAAACCTTCTGTAGTACAAGTGGTTAAAGAGAATGGAGATTAGATAATAAAACAATAGAAAAAAAATAGTGTTCATTAGCAGTCTGCATCTTATAATCAAATATACAGACTAACTATGTAACTAAATAACATAAAGTCAGAAAAAATAATAGGTCCATCCAATGCTTCAGATATGCGCTTTTTAAGGTGATCTCATTCTTAAGCTCCAGTTTTTTTCCACCGTTTTGAAAAATATATTTTTAGACACTGTTGGAAATAACGCCATTGAAAAGAAAAAAAATGCAACCTACGTTTGAAATGTCACAAACAAAACATCTTTTGAGCAAGGCTGACTTGTTGCTTTTTATACAACACTTCTAATGACATTTTATGGAACGGGAAAAACATTTATTGCTTTAAAAATGGAAATGCTGTAAGAAAAATTGTATTGAGCAATATCTTCAAAGTGGCTCTAAAACTAATTGTACATATGAAAATTATTATTATTTTTATAATTGCATCAAATATTAATATTATTATACAGGATTTGTATGTTAGAATACAACTCATTACGGGAGGGATTAAGGCGCCAACTCAATACGAGAGGGATTAAGGCGCCAGCTCGTGAGAGCTTACAATCTAAAAAAGGAGGGTTAAGTAATACAAAAGGTAATATCTGTGAGGGGATGAGTTTATGGAGATAGTAGGAGATTGGGGTTGGCTTCCATGAAGAGATAAGTTTCCAGGGATCTACTGAAGGTGGACACAATAGGAGACATCTGGACAGATTGGGGTAAGGCCCTGGAGCCCAACCTGCGGCACTCTGGAATATAATGTGTGGACCTTGGACATCAGAAGTCTGTATTGGGAACACTGACTAGGGTAGCATGTTCCCATTTCCGAGCCTTACGTAACATGTTCCCAGATTTATATTGTCTTCTGCAGCATATCCCCAACCAAAAATGTATCCTGTCCACACTCTCTGATCCTCATTTCCTATATTACGTCTGCAGTTTATTAAACGATATGTGAGGCCCTTTGGTGATGTCAGGGGCAGCATTTGAGGACGCATTAGCTCAAAAGTTGACAACCACTGGGGTAAAGTGTTCCAGAGGATGGAAGAGGCTCTGGAGAAGTCCCGGAGCCGAGCAGGGGAGAATGTAATGAGGGATCTTTAGTAGGGGTCCTCAAACTTTCTAAACAAAGGACCAGTTTACTGTCCTTCAGACTTAAAGTGGGCTGGACTGTGGCCATTGGGAATAGAAAAAGTCCCAATGTCAGTGAAAACAAACAATGCCCTGTCTTGTAATCAATAGGAGGAATTGTGCCCCATCTTCGTTATCATTGGGAGGAATTGTGCCCCATTGTTGGTGTCATTTGGAGAAATTTTGCTACATCATTGGTGTCATTGGGAGGAATTATGCCCCATCTTTGGTGTCATTGGGAGGAATTGTGCTCCATCCTTGGTGTCATTGGGAGGAATTGTGTCCCATTATTGATATCATTGGGAGGAATTGTGCCCCATCTTTCATGTCATTGGGAGGAATTGTGCCCCATCTTTCGTGTCATTGGGAGGAATTGTGCCCCATCTTTCGTGTCATTGGGAGGAATTGTGCCTCATCGTTCGTGTCATTGGGAAGAATTGTGCCCCATCTTCGTTATCATTGGGGAAGAATTGTGCCCCATCTTCCTTATCATTGGGAGGAAATGTGCCCCATCTTCGTTATCATTGGGAGGAATTGTGCCCCATAGTTGGTGTCATTGGGAGGAATTGTGTCCCATCTTTGGTGTCATTGGGAGGAATTGTGCCCCATCCTTGGTGTCTTTGGGAGGAATTGTGTCCCATCATTGATGTCATTGGGAGGAATTGTGCCCCATCTTTGGTGTCATTGTAGGAATTGTGCCCCATCATTGGTATCAGTGGGGGGAATTATGCCCCATTGTTGGTATCAGTGGAGGAAAAAAGTGCCCCAAGGGCCAGATAAAAGCAAGCAAAGGGCCCCATCTGGCCCCCAGACCACAGTTTTGAGATCTAGAAAATAGGAGGTCTTGGGAGTATAGGAAAGGACATTTTGGATGATATGTTGAGATGGTGATGTAGCTTTGGGCAGAATAGTGGACAGTTTTTTATGCTGTGGCTAGTATTCTGAATTGTATACGTTGGGTGACTGGAAGCCAATGGAGGGACTGGAAAAGAAAAGAGGTTGACACTGAGGGTTTGATAAGGAGGAAGAATCTGGCAGCAGCATTCATGATAAACTGAAGTGAGGAATAGTCTATGTAGAGCTTGGTCTACAAGGAAGGAGTTACAATAGTCAAGGTAAGAGATAACCAGGCAGTGAATGAGTATCTTGGTGGTGTCATTGATTAAAAAGGGGCGAATTCTGGAAATGCTATGGGCAGATCTGGCTCCTGCAACTTGAATTTCAACAATTTTTCCATTCGTGGGGATGTAACACATAGCTTCAACATTAGAGGATTTTTATCCTGAAGATCCTGAGCAAGATCAAGACCCTGAACTGACACCTTACCAATATACATTTTCTAGTTTCCTTTGCACCGTCCCAGAGGAATTTTTAGGCCTACTGCACCAAGTAAGTATGGTGACTGTAGGATATAAGGCACAGGGGAGTGCCACAGTGGATTTTGCCTAACACAAACCATGACTAGTGATGGACTGAACACCCACGTGTTCGGTTCGCGGTCGAACATTCGAATCTACCGAAAATTTGACCGTGAATTTCCAACACAAACAATTTACTGAGCAGTATCTTAACGCATCTGAGTATGTGGTAAGGTAACACACAGCTACTAAAATACCGCATTAGTTATATTATTAAGTCATGCGGTATTTCAGTAGTGAAACATTCATTCATGTTTCAGCTGTCTGCAGGGTTCCCCACTGAGAGCTGAATGTTAAAAGAATTGTCGGCATTGCCCAACAATTGAAAAAAATTTTAAACAACAGCGTGAGGTCCCTCCCATCTATACCAAGCCCCTCGGGTCTGGTATGGATTTTGAGGGAAACCCCCACGCCATATTTTTTTAAATTTGGCCCAAAGTCCATACTGGACCCCAGGGGCGGACTGACAACTCATGGGGCCCCCGGGCAATAGGGGATCATGGGGCCCCTGTGTCCTTGCCCAAACTCAAAAAAGCCTATGAAAAAGGTACCAGGGGCATCCCATGGGGCCCCCTACTGACCCCGGGCCCTCGGGCAGTGCCCGAGTTTCCAAATGGTCAGTCCGCCCCTGACCCCTCCAGACCCACACCCATCGTTTAGGGCCAGTTCACACTGCATGCGTTTTCAGTTGCTTTTTTTCTGCATCCAAAACGCACAGACAGTAGGTGATATGGTTATCAATGTCATAGTTCACATCAGTGCTTGCAGTTCCAGTTGCATAAAAGAAGTAGAACAGGCTGCATTTTTTTTCTGCACAGGGGTGGGACTGGATTTGCATACAGACAACTGTAGGTAACCCCCACATGCGATGCTCAACTTCCATGATTGAAATAACTGAAATCATATAAAAAGGGGCAGGCCAGGGACAGCCAGGCTGGGGAAGAAAGCACTAGATGATGCTGGACGTCCTCCAGCCAGGAAATGAGGTGGAGCTCTATCTGTCTTGCTTCGGTTTCTAATGCACATTATGAGAAGCTCACAGTGTGCAGTGAAATCAGAGGAAGCCATTCAGTCCAGGTGAGGAGCCGGTACAACTGTGCAAGACTGAAGGAAAGGCTGAAGTTCATTATTATCTAATGCTAGAAGGAAAGTGTTATGCAGGCCATAGACCGGTCGAAAATCGGCCAATTTTCTCACCGTTAGTGGGGTAATTGGTCGGCCGTTTTTCCTTTTTTTTTGCACTTTTAATTTTTATCGGTCATGTTGGAAATTTGCGGCCGATTTTGATGATCAGCCGATTTTCACGGCAATGATGGGCAAATCGATCGATCGGTTTACCGATAAAAAAATCCGCGCATTAGCCGTGACCTGCAAGGGACAGAATTATGGGGTGAACTTGATGATTTTGTCAGCCGATTTTCTCACTGTTAGTGGGGTAATTGGTCGGCCGTTTTTTGGGTTTTTTAAACATTTTTTTTCTCGGTCATGTTGGAAAATTCACGGCCGATTTTTACAATCTGCTGATTTTCCCGGCAATGATGGACAAATCGATTGATTTACTGATAAAAAATCCACGCATGAGCCGTGACCTGCAAGGGACAGAAGTTATGGGGTGAACTTGATGATTTTGTCGGATGATTTTTTTTTCACCATTGGTGGTAACGTCGGCCGACCGAACGACTGATTTTTCATTTTTTTTTTTTTAAATTGGCTGATTTTCGACCCGTCTATGGCCTGCATTAGTCTCGGCAACCAATCAGATTTGAGTTTCAGTATTCCACTGGCAGAGCATGGGAAATAATTGACGCCATCGGCGCTGCTTAGAATTTGTGTTACAGTAAAGAGGCCGCATTTCCTTTGCCAAAGAAATGTTTTCATAATTCCAAAAATATTGTGAAAAAAAATGAGGACCTCGTTAAGGGTTTCCTTTCTTATGGCACTGGTAGGTGAAGCTTAATTCACCGCTCGCCAACTTGTACGGAAAACATATGGGTTAGTGACAAATTCCTCTGAATGGAAATCATGCACCCCCCCCCCCACCTCGCTCTCCTCTTCTGGTAAACACAACGCTGCATGTCATTAATTTCTAATTCCAAATGAATTCGCAAGAGGATGCGGCGGGCGAGTTATCTCTCCAACACATCTGCGTCAAAGACTATCAGGGCGGAGTGTTTCCCTATCTGTGGAATACAGTATTAGTCTGGGTGCATCAAAATGGTCAGATAAATTTAGGACCCCAAGAGTAAGGGCTGGCTCACACCTGTGCAATGCGTTTTTGGTGCGTTCCATATGCGCAATACAGTGCTCAGCATAAATGAGTACACCTCTTTTGAAAAGTAAGATTTTAATCAATATCTCAATAAACACAAGAGCAATTTGCAAAATTTTGACAAAACTTGAGTTTTATACATTTGTTTCGCTCATTATATGGAAGTAAGGTTAATAATATAACTTGGTTTACAAAATCTTCAGTTTTACTCAAATTAGTTGATGCAAAAAGAATCCACCACACAACAAAAACTACTCCATTTAATATGTTGTATGACCTCCATGATTTGTGAGGACAGCACCGAGTCTTCTAGGCATGGAATGAACAACTTGGCGACATATTGTAACATCGATCTTTTTCCATTCTTCAAGAACGACCTCTTTTAGAGCCTGGATGCTGGATGGAGAGTGATGATCAACTTGTCTGTTCAGAATTCCCCATAGGTGTTGGATTGGGTTCAGATCAGGAGACATATTTGGCCACTGAATCACTTTCACCCGGTTCTTCTTCAGAAATGCAACAGTGGCCTTAGATGTGTGTTTTGGATCATTGTCAAGACAAGGCCTGGACTGAGCGAAGCTAAAAGGGAGGGCCAGTATGACTGGAGCGTGCAGATGAGGCGGAGCGTGTATTTTGTGTGGGACTATATGCAGGAGGTAAGGGGGGTGGTTACTTACCTGATTGGAGTACGCAACATTGAGGGGTGGTCTTTCCAAGATTAGGAGGGTTGTTGGGTCTTGTCAGAGGTCAGTCTGAGCTTGTGCCAGCAGGCTGGGAGGGTGGTTTCTCCCGCCCTCCCTCTCTGGAGCTGTTTCGTATTTTGATTTGCTGTTTTGGTTCTGGTTTGTTATTTGTGTTTGTCCTGTTTGTTTTGTGTGGATTCCTTGAGTTTGTTTCTTGTTGGGAATGGCTTTTGTGTCCCGCCGTGTTTGTCTGTTTGTTTTGTCATGGCAGCCGGCAGGGGTCCATGGGTCTTTGAAGGCGGTGCTGAAGTGACAATTTGGTAGATTATGGGTTGGGCCCATCGTAGGTATGGGTGTCCCTTCCCAATTATAAGGTCACGTTGGTAATGTGGGAGTTCATTGGCTGTATCTGGGATTACGTAACTGTAGTATTGTCCCCGAGGCGGTGTAGTAGCGGCTGGGGGACTTTTCATTGGGTGTCAGATACAGCCAAGTTTGTGATGTGAGTAACGGTGCCTTCGAAGACCTTGGACCCGGTTGGGATCATTACTGTCAGTTATTATTTGAGTGTACTTTAAGAAGTGTTATGTTTGACTTATGTTAAATGGCTGCTATGGCCGGTTTTACACCAAAAAGTCGCATGGTCATTTAAGTGGGGAAGGTTTGAAGGGTGGTAGTGGTTTTATGGATTAGGGGTAAGTATTAGCCTTGATATTCTGTAAGTCCAGCAGTCATGTTGGAAAAGTGCACGACGACCAAGGGCACAGAGTGATGGTAGTATCTTCTCTTTCAATATAGAGCAGTACATCTGTGAATTCATGATACAATGAATGAAATGCAGCTCTCCGACACCAGCAGCACTCATGCAGCCCCACAGAAGGACACTGCCACCACCATGTTTCACAGGCACTATGCATTTTTCTTTGTACTCCTCACCTTTGAGACAATATACAGTTTTGGAGCCATCAGTTCCAAAAACATTTATCTTGGTCCCATTACTCCAGAGTACAGAGTCCCAGTAGTCTTTGTCAGCATGGGCCCCTAACTAATTCTAGGCTTTTGTGAATGGGCTTTAGGAGAGGCTTCGTTCGTAGATGACACTCGTGCATGCCATTCCTTTGCAGTGTATGCCGCATTGTGGCACGGGAAACAATCAGCCCATTTTGGCTTTCTCTTCTTTAGCTAACTGCAGTGAACTTGCATGGCGATTTTCTTCAACCCTTCTCATCAGAAGACGCTCTTGTCGAGGTGGTAACCTTGGTGGATGGCCTGGACGCCTCTGTGAAATGGTTGTAGTTCCATCTTTGCATCCCTTTTGCTACAGTATTCTGACTGAAAAGTAAAGCTTTCCTGATCTTCTTGTAGCCATCACCTTTCTTGTGTAAAGAAATAATTTTCTTTCTCAGGCCTTGTGACATTTCTCTTCCATGTGGTGTCATTGCTGAGAGCATGAAATGGGAGGAGTTTTCTTTGTTAAGTAATGCCCTTTTATAATCAACTGCCTGCTGGACACCTGTTTAATGAATAATTAGACTCATCTGTAGTTGAATTCTTGTTAATTAGGATTTTGTTGTCTAAAATGTTGCTCCCAAGACTTTCATTGGGGTGTATTCATTTTTGCAACATGGTCTTGAATTAATTTGTTAGGAAAAATATTTTTTTATGTGTGCCAATGAAAAAATCTTGTCTGCAATCAATGGCCCGCATATTTTGTAGTATCGTGTCTCATAGAGAATGTTGATTTTGAAAGTAAAGGAAAGGTTTTGTGACAAATCTGTTGTGGTGTACTCATTTATGCTGAGCACTGTAGGTGCATTACTATTGAACTCTATATAACGTGTGACCATGAAGTAAATAAACTGTAAGCACTGCTTCAAGCTGTCATTCCGTGACATTCCAGTGACTCACATTAATGCCGGGTGCCAGCGCTGGAAGAGCCCGCCCTGCCTCTATGTACATACTTAAGGATAGAGGATGAAACACCGCACTCCAAATGACACAGCCCAGTTGTAGAGAAGAAGTGGTCACACTCTCCCTACGCGTTTCGTCACACTCACTGGGCTTAGTCATATGGCTAAGCCCTGTGGGGATGGTTGAAATGCATCACAGGCATGGCTAGAGGAGTCTGTTGTGGCTCTATGTACACACCTAACCTCTTCGCGACGAGTGTACGCAAATATGCAGCCTCTCGGCGGGTGGGCCTTGAAGCCAAGAGGCCACATATTTACGTAGAAAAATGCAGACAAACGTGTGCTGAGAGCGTGGGCCCTGTAGGCTCCCAGTGCAGTTACCCTGTAGGTTCTCAATGGAAAGCTCCCAATCGCTACTTGAGATCAGGAGCTTTCTGACGTGAGTGCTGCTCCTTTCAACCTGGCTTAAAGCTGGGTCCTGACTCACCTATGACACCACTGCAGGAGGGCTCTAACTAAAAGGGGCCTAACACCTGATGACACAACCTCTCTAACCGGTCACTATTCTGGGACAGAGCCACCTAGTGGCAAACTAGCTAACTGCACCTGCCTACATAAGAGTCATTCACACGGGTACAGAGAGCCGAACGCCACCAAAAAAAAAGTGTCTCATTACTACTCTTTAAATACTACTCTCTGGGGGTGAGTACTTGTACCTTTTTCATTTATTGATGTATTTATGCAGAGCTGTGTTTTTCATATCTGCCTAGAGTTCAGCTCTAAGGATCATTGACACAGGAACAGAGAGCCATATGAATAAATATATGTGGACTTTTGAGCTAAGCTTTTGGTGCTCTGTTTTGTACGCAAACACCTGTCATTCCCATGCCAAGGGGTAGGCTTGGTTTTATTTGGCTATGTATGGCTCTCCGCTTTTGAGTGAATGACCCCTAAAGCTGAACTCTAGGCAATATGAGAAATACAAATGAATGCACAGGCCCTGAGCTAGATCCACTTTCAGGTGTTTTCACCACAGCCCATATAGGAACCTAGCCCCCCGAAACGCATCGGACACTTTATTTCTGCTGGTTCTTACTATGCTGTCAAAATAAAAAGATATAAACCTTTAAGCTGAGCGTTTGGCGCTCTATTCCTTCTGTATGCAGAAACCTGTTTCTCTTGGGTGAAGAGATACACTTGTTTTTCATGGCAATACCCCACGTGTGTGGTTTGAACACCATTTGTGGGCGTGGCCTACGTATGCGTTCACCACTACGTGCGATCACGGGGGCACTTTTTTTTAAATGTATTTATGTTTTTACATTGTCCCTTTAAAAAAATTTTAATCACTTTTATTCCTATCACAAGGAATGCATGCATCCCTTGTGATAGAAATAATTAGTGACAGGCAGGGGCGGACTGACCATTTGGAAACTCTGGCACTGCCCGAGGGCCCGGGGTCAGTAGGGGGCCCCATGAGATGCCCCTGTACCTTTTTCATAGGCTTTTTTGAGTTTGGGCAAGGACACAGGGGCCCCATGATCCCCTATTGCCTGGGGGCCCCGTGAGTGGTCAGTCCGCCCCTGGTGACAGGTCCTCTTTATAGAGAGATATGCAGTCAATAAGACCCCACATCTCTCCTCTGCAATGTAAAGCATTAGATAAAAAAAAGCATTGAGCTTGTGCTTTAGAAAAAAAAGGCCTTGTTTACAAGGTGCTGGAACCGGAAGTGACATCGCACTGGTCCTCCAAGGGCATAGAGATGAGCGGAGGCCATCTTTCCTTCACTCATCTCTATACCCAGCGCCGGGATCGTTCGGTGGTTTCTCAGGTAAGGCTGAGAACTACAGAGCCGTGGCAGGTGGAGGCAGTGGCAGGCAGCTACGGTGAGGGGGCGGGGTTTTTTCGGCACCTGTATCGGTGCTTTTTTTTCATATCGGCCAATGGCCAATGGGGGTGTTTTAGGCCTAAAAACGTTTCGGCCACCAAAATTTCAGTGCGCCCCTAGTTTTCACCACAATCTATATAGGAACGCTAAAATATTTAAAAAAATTATATATAAATTGTGCTCAGTCCCAAAAACAGTGGTCAATAAAATTACATAAGATTACAGCTCCAATCCCCACTCACCAGATGGAATTGCTGATATGGCTAAAGATCAAACAAGCTTTATAGACTGAGCATATCCTCCCCAGATAACGCTGTACTCGATATCCTCCAAAAATGACTCCGACAATTAGATGGCAATGAAAAACAAATAAAAAGACACAAATTGTCAGGAATGGACTTGCCAATGGTGGTGGGACTCACCTGCCTTGTGGGCTGCAGTACCACGGTTGGCCAGCGGGTGCTCTTAGCAACCAGAAGCTCACTCCTGCAGTCGGTCATCACCTGAGGCTGATTGCAGGAGGTGTATTTAAGGAATGGCCAGACCTGCAGTCAGTGCCTTGGTGTATGTTTCCCATGAGCCCCTGTACCTGCATCCTGTCTGCTTCCTGCCTGATTCCTGATTCTGCTTGATCCTGACCCTGAATGAACTCCGCCTGTCCTGACCTCGGCTATTCCTGACCACTCTCCAGCCTGCTCCTTTGGTACCTTGTCTGCCTGATTGTTCCTGACCCGGCCCGTCTGACTACGCTCTGCCTACTCCTTTGTGTCTTCACCGCACTCCTTTGTGTCTTGTCTGCCCGATGATTCCTGACCCGGCCCGCCTGACCACTCCACCACCTGACTGCTCTTATCTGTGTACATTCCGTTATCAGTTGGAGGTTTGGTTTTGTTATATTGTGCGTTATATTTGTGTATAACCCTTAATAAATTATATTGTTACACCATACTTGAGCCTGCGTTTCCCTTTGTCAGTTCACGCATCTCTGGTCTTACCGGGAGCCCTGACACAAATAGTGCAATACTGTAAAAAAACTCTTTAATCTAAAAAGGCTGCCCTTTATGCACTCACACGATAAAAGATATGTTTACTCTTTCAAAATAGGCTGAAAGGCTCATATTATATGACACAACTCCATACTTTGCAGAAGTGGACTGACAGTGAATAATATGAATTCCCCTCAAGGAAAGCAGGAAGTCACTCTGGAGCACTGCAAATCGGCGTGCGCTCCACTCACCGGACGTGACGTCACCACGCATCCACCGGAACCAGAAATACGTCAATGCGTTTCACCCCTCCTCCAGGGCGTTATCCAAGTCAGAAGCACTGGTGGTCAGTGGCTAGCCTTAAAACTGCCCCCCACACACATTGGTGGTCAGGGGCTGGCTGTAAAAAATACCCCCCTAGAATTAGTGGTCAGTGGCTTGCCTTGAAGTTATCCCCTTCCCCAGAATTGGTGGTCAGTGGCTGGCCTTAAAGTTATCCCCTTCCCCAGCATTGGTGGTCAGCGGCTGGCCTTGAAGTTATCCCCTTCCCCATCATTGGTGGTCAGTGGCTGGCCTTGAAGTTATCCCCTTTCCCAGGATTGGTTGTCAGCGGCTGGCCTTGAAGTTATCCCCTTCCTCAGCAATGGTGGTCAGCGGCTGGCCTTGAAGTTATCCCCTTCCTCAGCATTGGTGGTCAGCCGCTGGCCTTGAAGTTATCCCCTTTCCCAGCATTGGTGGTCAGTGGCTGGCCTTGAAGTTATCCCCTTCCCCAGCATTGGTGGTCAGTGGCTGGCTGTAAAAATACCCCCGTCCCCCAACATTGGTGGTCAGTTGCCTAACTGACCCCTTAAAGCCCCAAAGCACTGTGAGCAACTCTGCTGATTGAGCTGTGGGGGGGGGGGGGGGGCGTCCAACACCTTTTTTTTTTATACCATTCTGTCCCTTTGATACAATCTTTCAAAAAAAGTGAAATTCCCTTTTAGCCCTGGTTCACACTGTTACATCGCACAGCAATCGCACCGCGTTCTTGTTCAAGTCACATGCGATTCTGTGCGGTGCGACTTGAGCCTATTCATTTTGTATAACTCAAATCGCACCGCATATGCATGAAAAAGGTTCGGGCACCTATTTTTCACCGCACTGGAATCGGATCGCATGGGTGTTCCTTCATATGCAATCTGATTCAAGCAATCGCCTTGCATTTTGCGATCTGCTTTTGGGGTTTTGTTAACTTAACAAAACCCTGTCAATGTTAAGTTAACAAAACCCCAAAAGCAGATCGCAAAATGCAAGGCGATTGCCTGAATCAGATTGCATATGAAGGAACACCCATGCGATCCGATTCCAGTGCGGTGAAAAATAGGTGCCCGAACCTTTTTCATGCATATGCGGTGCGATTTGAGTTATACAAAATGAATAGGCTCAAGTCGCACCGCACAGAATCGCATGTGACTTGAACAAGAACGCGGTGCGATTGCTGTGCGATGTAACAGTGTGAACCAGGGATAAAAGGGAATTTCACTTTTTTTGAAAGATTGGGGCCCAGCAGGCCCCACCTACTACAGAGAACTACAGGAGGAAGGCAGACAAGACCAGTTACCCTGAACAAGGAGAGAGCGCAGCAGTGAGCGGTCTTTGTTACAGGAAGGAAAAGTTTCACACTGGATTACTGCACAAATCTGGAAATACACAAAGCATCCCAAAATTCAAAGAACATACATCCTCCCTTTCAATGGGGCTGCCTCTGCACTGTAAGGGTTAAATTAGAAGCCTAACAAGAACCTTCAGGGCCTCGGTGCAAGAAACCGTAAACGGCCCCCCTGACCCCTTCCTATTGATCCTGGGGCCATTTAGTCCCATTGTGAAACCCTTTCACATGATCCGCAGTGGGCCCCTTTCCTGCTGTCTTGTACCCCCCCCCCCACGGTGGTGGAACTCCAGGGCCTGGACACAAGTGCAATGTTTACAACCATGGAAGTTCCGTCACTGGTGTCAGTAGTTATTTTATTTCTATTATTTTACTTTTCTTTTTTTATTATTTTTTACCATTTTTTTTTTTTACCAATTTTTTTTTAATTGATATTTTACAATGTTTTAGGTGCCCCATTGGGGGACTTTGGTGAAATTTCAGGGGTCTAAACAGACCTCTTATGTTCCACCTGAGACAAAGAAAGGTTGTACAGAATGAATGGACAAGAATAGCTTTGTACAGAGCTTCCCGTTCACTCACAAACTGAAACATAGGAAACACAATTTACAATGCCTCAGTTATGAATGGACAGAGTCAGCGTTCAGTACCAATCATTGACTCTGTCCATTCAGAAAAGGAAACGGCTGGTAAATTGCATATTTACCGGCCCCTTACCCTTCTCCTTCTTGACACATACCCCACAGCAGCCTGCGGAAGAGGGGACGAGGGAACTCGGCAGTGCTGTAAGGGAACAAAGGCGGTGAGGGTGAGCCAGGAGAGCACAAGGGGCCCGGGGGCAGCAGGGCCTGGATAGGAGGGGCAGCAGGGAGGTGGGGCACCATAGAGAAGAACCGATCCCCTCCATTTTCCTTCTGCAGCCAATGAATGCTTGCAGGACGGAAAGGAGGAGAAGCAGGTTTTCATCAGCTGCAGGAGGAAAATGGAGGGGATCGATTCCTCTATATGTCACCCCCACCCCTTCTCCTATTCAGGTTTACAAAGGAGCCTCATGGGCTCCCTGGAGTATGGGGCCGGGTTGCAATTGAGATTCCTGAAGGTAAGCCCCTGGGTTAAATGTTTGTTTAGGTCTAAGGGACCCTTTACTTATCCGATCCTCTGATCCCCCATGCTCCCGCCATGCTGCTAGATCAGTTCCTGCAGTCTCTCCCCCTCCTTAGCTCTAGGAGCCTCAGGTCCTCTAATGTCATCAAGTCCAATACAGAGCTACAGCCCTGCAGTGGACATGAGGACACCAAGGGACAGTCCACTGCCAGGGCGTTGGGGAGTAGAGGAGAAGGCCAGCTGCTAAGGAAGCGGAGAATCTGAAAAACTGCTTTTGCCTGTCCCCTAGACTTAAATTAGCATTTAACCTTTTGTAATGGAGGGGAGGGGCATAGTGCAGGCACCTTTCTTTATTGCATTTTGGTGCATTTGGCAGCTCATTTAAATGAATAGGCTGCCATAACACAAAATGAATTAAACTGTTTCAAAACCCAGGACTCTGCGTTCACTATATTTGGCCTCCCCGGTCCCTGCATTCCCTATATCTGGTCTCCCTGGACCCTGCATTCCCTATATCTGGTCTCCCCGGACCCTGCATTCACTATATCTGGTCTCCCCGGACCCTGCATTCACTATATCTGGCCTCCCCGGTCCCTGCATTCCCTATATCTGGTCTCCCCGGACCCTGCATTCACTATATTCGGTCTCCCCCGGACCCTGCATTCACTATATCTGGTCTCCCCGGACCCTGTATTCACTATATCCGGTCTCCCCGTACCCTGCAGTCACTATATCTGGTCTCCCCGGACCCTGCAGTCACTATATCTGGTCTCCCCGGACCCTGCAATCACTATATCTGGTCTCCCACAGTACACACAACATGGAGATGCAATTATTTTAGTAAATATAAATTGCTAAATACCTTTTCTCATCAGCACTATATAGCATTCTTGTGACTTCTATCAGTGTCCAGCTGAGCATTCGTTACAGCTTGTAGGAGGAGTTTTCATTCTCCTGTAGGAGGCTGCAGGACCTATGACCTCTGTCTGGACAGTGCTGATTGGCCCTGTGCTGATCACATGCACTCTCCCAAGAAAAAAAAGAAAACCTTTCTAGCATTACACACCAAACTGAGCATGTGCAGCTTGCCCCCGAGCCTCTGTTCTGTCAGGTGATATATTGGGGACAGTAGAAAAAGAGGAGGAGCAGAGAAGTGAGGATCAAACAGCCATTTTACACAATGCAGAGGATTAACCCCTTAGGTCCCACAGTGAGTATAACAAGCATGCTTTACTGCATATACAGACTGATTGTACTGTTGTGGGTTTAGTAACACTCTAAGTGCCAGGACAGGAAAAACACCCACAAAATGACCACACTTTGGAAAGTAGAACCTCCATTGTATTTCCTAAGAGGCATGGCGCGTTACTGTTGTGGGTTTAGTAATACTTTAACATGCATGTGCAGTTAACCGCATTTGACAGTACAGTCTGCAGTCAAGCTGTTAGTCTGGAGGAAGGAGGAGAAGAGGAGTGCCTTACCATCCTAGGCTATGGGACTGTGTGTTTCTATTGATGCACATAGCGTAGGGAGACACAAGGCTTGTCCCTGCTTACAAGGGTGGCTCCATGGGATGCTGCAAGAGAAAGGAGCCACACGGAAACTGGTAACCTGGGGCAGAAATCATGTCACCAGATTAAACTGGATAATAGGCAAGGATTAAAGATAAAGAAGCTGCATACTCAGTATGTGATATCGGCTGCTGGAAATGTTTAAAAAAAACTGAGGGTAGAATATCACTTTAAGGGACTTTTTGTTTCTATCTGTAATGATAGAAGACAGACAAGTCCGTGTCTCTTCATGTCAAACCTTTGGTTCTAAAAACGTTCTTTTATCTCTCGATCTCAGAGAGTTGAAAACTGCGTGCCAAGAAATCCTTCCTCCAGTTCTTTGCACTGAGCCGACCTATGTAATGAGATACCCCATAGACAACCGGGCGGGGGGATACATTTCCAGAGCCTAAGGAGCAGGCCCACAATAGACGTAAAGAGCATCAACACGCAGGGCATTGAATTTTCACCCTTCAGTCCTGTCCTCACTCATTACTTTTTTCACAAGCAGTAGAGTTCTCCTTTAACCTCTTGTCTACCAAGGAAATTTTTACAAATTCGTTTTTTTTTGCTAGAAAATTACTTTATACAATTATATATTTCTGAAAGCAGTGACCCTGGAGAATAAATGGTAGCAGTCAGAGCCAGGGCAAGGCCATCCAGTGCCCAGGGCAAAGGTGGCACCCCCCCTTCCAAATCAACCACCCACAACCATTGGGTGGAGAAGGGGACGGGGTCAGTATCCACACGCTAAAATGTTTGTGGTACACTGAAGCCAACTAAAAAAGTTTCAAATTGGAGGGCTTACAGTGGCAAAGGAAGAAATGTTTCTGTGTTAGTGGTGTCGTGGAAAAGAAAAATTGGTGGTATCACTGGAAGGAAATATGTCCCTGCATTGGTGGAGTCACTGGAAGGAAAAAATGTTCCTGTGTCGATGGTGTCACTGAAAAGAAAAAAATGTCCCTGTTTCGATGGTGTCACTGAAAGAAAAAATATTCCTGTGTCGGTGGTATCACTGAAAAGAAACAATGTCCCTGCATCGATGGTGTCACTGAAAGGAAAAATGTCCTCGCATCAGTGGTGTCACTGGAAATAAAAATGTCCCTGTGTCAGTTGTGTCACTGAAAGGAAAAATGTTCACCAGTCAGTGGTGGAAGAAACACCATAACAAAGCCCCCACACAGTACAGAGCTTTTCCCCCTACTCCCTCCCACTGCAAAACTCTTCCCTCCACTAGTACAGAGCTCCCCCCCCCCCCCCAACTACAAAGCTCCCAGCCCAGTTCATTGCTCCCCACCTCATTCTTTACTGAAAAACTCTCCCCCCCAGTTCATATCTCCTCCCCCCCACTACAAAGCTCTCCCCTCCCCCAGTACAGAGCTCATTCCACAATCTCTCAAACTCCCTTCCCACTACAACGCTCTTCCGCCATCCACTTCACTCTGGACTGTCAGATAACACTTTGTGTGAGAAGAGGCACAGGAACCAGCACCGGCTTCTGTGTTTACAGGTGACAGTGGTGGGCACAGGGCTAGTGCTGGAGGTGGCAGTACTGAGTATTGCCGCACCCCAGATGAAATGCCCTGCTGACAGCAGTGACACTGCAGTCCCTCCTATCATGGAGGATGGGAGAAGCGAACTGCTGAGTTCCTATTATACCCCTGGCTGTACATAGAGAGACTGCCTAGGGCACATGTCCCTTATGCCACCCCCCTCTTGGACCTGGTGGCAGTTTTGGTGCATACAAACACAATACAATGCCTAATTTTATTGTAAAATATCAAAGGTGAGATTGGGTTGAGTAAATAAATACCTAAAATTGCACGAGTCTGTGAAATAGCAAAAAACGAATGTACCCCAAAATGTCCATAGACAACTCTTCAAAAGCCTTTACAGATGATCAGTGTAGAGTAAACCATTAATTATGGCCCTAGAATTTTTGTGCCATGGGTGGCATCAGAAGGAGATCAGGCCACCCGAATCTTTGCCATCCGGATCACTTTTACATGACAGCCGCTGAGCTAGCTTTACCTCTTACTACGATGTCTTTTTTTAAACCTACCTTGGTAGACAAGCAGTTAACGCATACCATCACCCCCTTGCCCACTTTCCATAAAAATATTCCTCTCCCCTCCTTTCACACAATTGCATTTTTTTTGGAAATGCATTTTTTTAAATCCAAGCCACCCCCACTTCTGGTATTCTCACCTAGGCCAGAATGATGTACCCCATCTGCCTAAGGAAGCCACCTGAGATACTCGCGTCCAGAGCTTTTGATTCTCAGAGAATAGATGCAGGTAATCCACCCATTTGGGCCACCCCTTGTCTCCATCCCCTACTCACCTCCAAGCACCGTTTCTTTGTTCCTTGGTTCCTCCCCCTGCCCACCTTCAAGCACCGTCCCTTGGTTCCTCCCCCTACCCACCTTCAAGCACCGTCCCTTGGTTCCTCCCCCTACCCACCTTCAAGCACCGTCCCTTGGTTCCTCCCCCTACCCACCTCCAAGCACTGCCCCTTGGTTCCTCCCCCTACCCACCTTCAAGCACCATCCCTTGGTTTATCCCCCTACCCACCTTCAAGCACCGTCCCTTGGTTCCTCCCCCTACCCACCTTCAAGCACTGTCCCTTGGTTCCTCCCCCTACCCACCTTCAAGCACTGTCCCTTGGTTCCTCCCCCTACCCACCTTCAAGCACCGTCCCTTGGTTCCTCCCCCTACCCACCTTCAAGCACCGTCCTTTGGTTCCCCCCCCCTACCCACCTCCCAGTACTATTTTCTAGGTAATTTGTGTGGAATTAGCTAAGCAGAAAAGCAATAAAATAGATAATCAGCAACAATAGCTCCCCCAACCAACAATAAACCTACCACAACAATATACCCCCAGCAACAATAGATCCATCCCAGCAACAATAGACTTCTGCCAACAACAATAGATCTCCCAGCAGCCAGCATCAATAGACCCATCCCTCACCAGTAGATCCCTCCCAGAAACAATTAACCCTCCCCCAACAACATAAGTTCCCCTCAGACACAGTAGATTCCCTACTAGGAAAAATAGATCCCCCTGCAACAATAGATCTCCCTGCAACAATAGATCCCCCCAAGTGATAACAGATCCCCCAGCAGCCAGCATCAATAGAAGCTCCAGCACACCCCAGCCCACCTTGCCAATACATACATTGAGTGCTGGAGGTGTGGGAACTGGGTTCCCCCATGTTCCCTAAGCCGCACATCAAAGGCAGATCTAAGTACATGAGGTGAGATGATGGCCTGGCTGGAGTCTGGGCTGAGGCTGCCATTCATCTCACATCATGCACTTGTGGGTCTGCCTTTGATGTGCAGCTAATGGGTATTTCCTTCTTACATTGCTGCAGCTTGGAGCTAGAACACGCTCCCTATCCCTGCCAGCGCTCGCAGCGGTCTACTCTGGACTTCACATCCCTACCTGAGCGGCACCTAATTTCATCTTTTTTGGTCCCCCATGTTCCTGCTGACATCACACATCCCAGCAGGTTTGGGGCAGTCTAGAACACACTGTGCCATAGTGTGTCATCAGGGGGACGATGGTAAGAACCCCGAAGAGACTACTGGCTTCCGATGACATAAGCCAAGACAAAGGTGGTGCAGGACATGGCATAAGGATTACTTGTGAGCATCTGTTTTGAGGTTATCTCAGCAAATAAGATAAGAGGAGATGAAGTTCCTCCGTTGACTATGAGGACTGACACAAACATTTTAATGTGTGGCACGGCTATAACCATATGATCATAGAGGAAGATGAACTCATAGACAGACCAGCTGCAACCATCTGCAATAATAGTTCCCAGTGACACCATAATCCATCTGGGCCATCAACTAGAAGAGCCAGATCTCATCTAATTCAGTCACTTATCTGTTTTTAAATTGAATATCGTGTCATTTTTTTGCTGCAAACATCTAGATTAAAGGCCTTTTTAAAGTCCATTCAGAGCTACTATTTCTTTTTCATCACAAGGTGGTAAACAGCTATGTACCATGCCATACTAAAGTTGAATACAGGGAGCTGGATAGAGATTTTCAATGGGTAAGTTGGAATATCGCTGGGCACACTAGCTCCGGTTTGGTAGCACCCCACAAAATAGCAACGGCCCCCAAAAAGGGGGACCCCAGAGTTGAGTATCCACATATACACAGTCCAGCAGTACTATGTACCCCTTACTCATTCACACAGGGGGGTATCTGGAGGCCCACTTAATTTTAAGGGGGGATTCCAGATTTAGATAAACAGGGTTGTGGGAGAAAAGGCCCTGTCCTAATCAACATGGGGACAAGGTGCTTTGCCAGGAACCCCCACCCCTGTCCTAATCAATATGGGGACAAGGTGCTTTGCCAGGAACCCCCACCCCTGTCCCATTCAACATGGGGACAAGGTGCTTTGCAGGAACCCCCACCCCTGTTCTAATCAACATAGGGTCAAGGTGCTTTGCCAGGAACCCCCACCCCTGTCCTAATCAGCATGGGGATAAGGTGCTTTGCCAGGAAGCCCCACCCCTGTCCCATTCAACATGAGGGCAAGGTGCTTTGCCAGGAACCCCCACCCCTGTCCCAATCAACATGGGGACAAAGTGCTTTTCCAGGAACCCCCACCTCTGTCCTAATCAACATGGGGACAGGGTGGTCTGCCAGGACCCCCCCCCCTCCCTTGGCAACAGACCCTTTCATTTTGAGGGCATGTGGTCTGGTATGGTTCAGGAGGGTGGGTTGGCACACTCACACCCCCGCCCTTTCCTAGCCAGGCATTCTCAGATTAGGGGACTGGTATGGATTCTTAGGAACACCTCATATATCTTTTTTGATTTTTTTGCGTGGGGATCCCCCTTAAAATCCATACCTGCCTCCAAGGGCCTGGTGTGCCTTTTAGAGGGGATGCAAGCAAATTTTTTTTGCCATCCTTTCTAGAGGGTGTGCTAAAGCAAAAGTGACATTTACAAAGTAAAAAATTTATATAGGTGAATTTGCCGGCAAATTACATTTTATTGCAAGCTACTTTTTCTTCAGAGTAATCACAGCACACAGTCCCCTTCAAAGGTCACTCAAAACACATAGTAGACCCAAGGGTCTGCTATGTATTTTGGGGAACCCTTGGAGGAGACTGTGTGCTGTTTTCTAAAAATCACTGCTCAGGTTGAATGAAAATTTTTATATATATTTTTGTATTGTTCCACAGGGCAGTGCCCATTCCCCCATTCTATTTTATAAAAAGCCCTTGCTTATTAGCTCAGAAAAAGGGCATTTTTGATTTGGCATATACAGTTTAAGTTGATTTCAATGGGGGTTCGGGTTCAGCATCCAAACTTTTTTGAAGTTCGCCAAACCCTGCAGTTGTATTTATCCTTAGTGGCGATGTCATTAACCCTGTGTAAAGTTCAACACAGAACTTCCAGTGTTCAACTGGTAGAGTGGATGAGTGCACTAGCAAGGGAACCAAGAGATCCTGTCACTTTGTCCTGAGTGAGTGTCCTTTAGGAGTTCTCTCTCTGCTGACCACCAATGTAAGGGGGCCTTTCTCCACTGACCACCAATGTAAGGGGGCCTTTCTCCACTGACCATCAATATAAGGGGATGTTACACTGTCTGCTTTTCTTGTCTGTTCATTGGTAGTTGGCCTTTCTCCATCAGGGATCCTTCAGAGATTGATGGTCCTTGACTAGGCGTCCTAGACTAAAGAAACCCCCAATGTAAAGGACATTTTCCTTTAACTGTCCACCACTTTGAGGGCCCTTGCCCTAATAACATAAATGTAAGGAGCTCATGTTCACTGACCTTCATTATAAGGGGCACTTTTCTACTGACCATCCATGTAATGGAGGACCTTCTTCACTGATCATTAATGTAAAGGACAATATTCTTTCTTTGCTCACCACCAATGTAAGGGAACATTTCTTGACTGACCACCTGTGTAAGAGGACATTACGATTTCCACGGTCTGCTTTTTTTGTCTGGTCATTGGTGGTCAGCTTTTCTCAACCAGGTGGTGGTTGGCCTCTCTACCAAGGTTTCTTCAGAGGTTGCTAGGGGTCTTTGCTAGGAGTCCTTGACTAATGAAACTTCTAATGTAAAGGGCATTTTCCTTTAACTGTCCATGAACATTAGGGCCTTTGTCCTATTAATATAAATGTAAGGAGCCCATCTCTACTGACAATCGATAGTCTTTATTTGCTCACCATCAATGTAAGGGGACATTTCTCCACTGACCACCTACATAAGTGGACATCTAAGTTTTTTACGGTATGCTTTACTTGTCTGTTCATTGGTAGTTTCTTAATCAGAGTTCCTTCAGAGTTTGTAAGGGGACCTTGGCTAGGAGTCCCTGAACATCGAAACCCCTAATGTAAAGGATATTTTCCCTTAATTGTCCACCATTGTGAGGACCATTGTCCTACTAAACACAAACGCAAGGGCCTTTCTCCACTGACCTTCAAAATAAGGGCACTTTTCCACCAATTTAAGGAAGGGCCTTCTTCACTGCTCAGCAATTTAAAGGACATTTTTTAACTGTCCATGGTGAGGTGGTCCTTGCTTCACTGATCTTCTTAACCACCAAGAAAAGGCCTTTTCCACTGACCATCAATTTAAGGGAGCATTACTATCTGCTTTTCTTGTCTGGTCGTTCTTTTTATTTTATTTCAAGGTTATATATAGAATGTTTTTTATGAATATACCTACAACTTATTGATCATGCTCATGTATCTTGATCTGTAGATATAATCATTTTTAGCCCTGGTTCCCAAAAACCTGAAAGTTCAAGGGTACCTGAGGTTAAAGTCTGAGGTAGGCTGATTGAGGTTACTGTCTTTCTAGTTATCACTGCTCTATTATACAGAGATAACAGGAGCCCAAGACAGCACAATAACCACACAGAGCACAAAGGGTTGGTTACAATTGTGTGGTGAAGATTGAATATCTGATTAAGTCAATGCGTCACGCAACTCCTTTATTTAAAGTGTAAAGGAATGGAACCACGGCATAGAGGAATATGACATTGTCAGGCGGGGTGATTGCCACCACGACTCAGGCGTTGTATGAAAGTGCCTCATTGCAAAAAAGCATCCCAAATTTTCATGTCAGGAGAGCAGTCGGCTAAATGACAGCCTGGATTGTATGTCATTGTGTGGCTTCGTCCACTGGCACTGTTAATATAATTAAAGAATACAAGCATTGAAATGTAATAAGGAAGCTTGATTAGCCTTTTCCTCCATTTCAGAAGAGTTTGACTCAGCTTTCCCGACTTGTATTAACTGTTTGGTACCCTCCAAAGAAAGATAGTTCTAGTTGTCTAAACAAAATCTATCTATCTATCTATCCAGTCATACCCAACCCTTGGCAATTGCATGGACCATCACTCGTCAGCGACTTTTCCCATGAATTCTCTTAGCAATTATTTTACAGGGTAGGTTGCCAGGTCTTTCGCCAACCCCTACCATGCAGGAGATCCCGCATGGCCAGGGATGAAACTAGGACAATATATAAAGAAGCCAATTAACCTACCAGCATGTCTTTGGAGTGTGGGAGGAAACCGGAGCACCCGGAGGAAACCCACGCGAACACAGGGAGAACATGCAAACTCCATGCAGGAGGCACCATGGTCAGGAATCGAACCCATGACCCAATTACTGCAAGGCAGAAGTGCTAACCACTAAGCCACTGTGCTGCCCATCTAAACAAAATAGAAGAAGACATTTTACTACAGTTCTGGTCATAATGAACTAGTGGTAGCCACTTACCGTATTATTAGACTGGGGATAAAGCTAATTGGCCTATATTTTGCCTTCTCTGATTCCTTCCTTCCCCCTAGTAACATGCTAATGAAAACCTCTCTTTTTTCATTAGATACTTTATTTTAGTCCCAGTGACATCACCACTGGGTCTCTGTGCTTCTCTATGCAATGCACGCAGATCGTGGCTGGTGGGAGTGGCAAGGTGCTGCACATAGCTTTCCAAAAAAATCATACCCCAGTATTCCTCTCAAGTGACCTCCACCCTGATGCAAGCAGTGGGCTGGCTCCTGGGAGGAGTTTCTGACCCATGTGATATTACCACTCCACCTCATCCAACCAAAGAATGCCTTGCATTCATTGAGAAAAATGCAAGGCGTTCTGTGAATGTTGAGCGAGTAGTAACTTGTAGTTACTATGCAGCATGGCAGCCAGTCGGGATGGGACTGTGAAGACAGTGGTAATCACTGTTGTAGTGGCGACTACTACAGTGATTCTCTATTCCACACGTATGACATATGCATACTTACATTGGTCCAAACTGGACCTATGTAACCATGCAATAAAATGCATACCAGGAATTCAAATGTAACCTGTTGCCCATTACATAATGCATATTTGCGGGCTGTCACACGTACTGTACATGGCATGAGCTTGTGTGTTGACAGTGTGATCCCAGCATACAAACTGCAGTATCAATGACAGTTCTAGTTCAAGGCTTCTGATACGGAGCCACCAATGGGCTGTGTTGGTTCACACTATAGAAATGCAGTCCAGATGCGTTTTTGCATGCGCGTTTTTGGTGCGTTCTAGTGTGTTTTTGATACGTCTCAGTTTATTTTCTATGCATTCCAGTTCATTTGTTCCCTTCTTTTTCTTCAATTTAAATAGGGACATGTGTGTTTCAGTGCATTTTCTGGGCGTTTTACCATGTTCCAGTACAGTTTTGTGCAGAAAAAAATGCAGCATGTTCTACTTTTTTTCTGCAACTGGAACACACTGGAACTGCAAGCGGTGATGTGAACTATGAAAACCATATAACCTACTTTCTGTGCATTTTGGATGCAGAAAAACAGCAAATGAAATGCATGTAGTGCGAACTGGCTCTTAGACTGAGCAGCCCCAAGCCTGGGGACCCTTTCCTTGGAGCCCAGTGGCGGAAGAGCGACCTTTGCAACCCTGGTAGTTCCGCCACTTGTGTCAGTAGGTTTATATTTTATTTTATATTTTTATATTATTTTTACAATTTTATATTTTATTATTTTTTTAAGTTTTTTTTAAAGAGCTGTGTTGGGGGCTTTTGTGAGAATGAAAGAAAGAAAGAGAAAAAGAAAAATTGAAAGAGATAAAGAAAGAGAGAAAAAAGGAAAGAGAGAGAAAAAAAGAGAGAAAGAAGGAAAAAAGAGAGAAAGAGAGAGAGACGGAAAGAGAAAAAAAAAGAGAAAAAAGAAGAGAGAGAGAAGGAAAGAGAGAGAGAAGGAAAGAGAGAAAAAAGGAAAAAGAGAGAAGGAAAGAGAGAGAAAGAAAGAGAAAAAAAGGAAAGAGAGAGAAAGAGAGAGAGAAAGAGAGAAAAAAGGAAAGAGAGAGAGAAAGAGAGAAAAAAGGAAAGAGAGAGAAAGATAGAGAGAAAGAGAGAAAAAAAAAGAAAGAGAGAGAGAAAGAGAGAAAAAAAAGAAAGAGAGAGAAAGAGAGAAAAAAGGAAAGAGAGAGAAAGAGAGAAGGAGAGAAAAAAAGAAAGAGAGAGAGAAAGAGAGAAAAAAGGAAAGAGAGAGAGAGAAAAGGAAAGAGAGAGAGAGAGAAAAAAGGAGAGAGAGAGAGAGAGAGAAAGGAAAGAGAGAGAGAGAAAAAAGGAAAGAGAGAGATAAAGAAAGAGAAAAAAAGGAAAGAGAGAGAGAACGAAAGAGAAAAAAGGAAAGAGAGAGAGAACGAAAGAGAAAAAAGGAAAGAGAGAGAGAACGAAAGAAAAAAAGGAAAGAGAGAGAGAGAACGAAAGAGAAAAAAGGAAAGAGAGCGAGAAAGAAAGAGAAAAAAGGAAAGAGAGAGAGAAAGAAAGAGAAAAAAGGAAAGAGCGAGATAAAAAAGGAAAGAGAGAGAGAACGAAAGAGAAAAAAGGAAAGAGAGAGAGAACGAAAGAGAAAAAAGGAAAGAGAGAGAGAACGAAAGAAAAAAAGGAAAGAGAGAGAGAGAACGAAAGAGAAAAAAGGAAAGAGAGAGAGAAAGAAAGAGAAAAAAGGAAAGAGAGAGAGAAAGAAAGAGAAAAAAGGAAAGAGCGAGATAAAAAAGGAAAGAGAGAGAGAAAGAGAGAAAAAAGGAAAGAGAGAGAGAGAAAGAGAGAAAAAAGGAAAGAGAGAGAGAGAGAGAGAAGGAGCGAGAGAGAGAGAGAGAGAGGGGGGGGGGAAGAGAGAGAGAGAAAAGGAAAGAGAGAGAGAGAAAAGGAAAGAGAGAGAGAAAGAGCGAAAAGGAAAGAGAGAGAGAGAGAGAGAGAGGGAAAGAGAGAGAGAGAAAAAGGGAAAGAGAGAGAAAGAGAGAGAAGGATAAAGAGAGAGAGAAAGAAAAACAGAGAGAAAGAGAGAGAAAAAGAGAGAGAAGGAAAAAGATAGAGAAAGAGAAAAAAGGAAAGAGAGAGAAGGAAAGAGAGAAAGAAGGAAAAAGAGAGAGAAAGAAGGAAAGATCACTGCAGCTGCCTGATCACTTTCACAAACCACCAAAGTGTCGTTCCCCCCCACCTCGTTTCACCAGACTCTGCACGCCCTTTGGGAGACGATCGACATGGCTAGGTAGAAGGGAGGGAGATCAGCAAATGTCCGTTCCCTGGTCTCCCCTTCCTACACCGTGTGAACTTCACTTCCAGGTCCTGGTGTCACTTTCCCCAGCCAGTATTTATAATGGAGGGTGATCTGCACTCCATTAGCTTCACCAGGGGACAGGTGAGATATCCGAGGTCATGTAGACCCTTGATGTCTCATTAAAGAGAACCCGTCACCAAGAAAATCATCACAAGGACTTTTTGTCCCCTATGTGAGGAAAAGGAGGTTTAGTGGGAAAAAAAAAATTTAAATTGTAAAAAATAAATTTGCACCCAAGCACTAAAAGCTGCCCTCCCAAATCCACATACATGCACAATGCCAATTGTGATACAGATATTACATATGTGTGCATGCCAAAGAGCAAACATTCTAGGTCAAATATTTATGGTTAAAGGGTAACTCCACTTTTGTGGGAAAACAATAGAAAATAAAATAGCAAAAAATAAATAAATAAAAACATATATATATACCGTATATATAGTCATATACAATTGCGACTGAAGTCATATTGTAATTGAATGTTATTAAAAATGTCCTTTCTTTTTCAATCTGCAGCACTATAATCTTCTGTAAAATGCAATATGGCTACCTGGAGGGGTTCTGTACACAGATGGTATACAGAACCCCCCCCCCCCATCACAGGAGTGTAATTTCCTGCTTGTGTGATTGGTTTATTGGTTTACTGATTATCCCAGAAGCCTGCACTAACATACAAGTCAGATTTTTGCCCTGCAACAATAATGTCATTTTTGGTGAGACACTCCGATATCTAAAGGGATGCAGACCCTGCCACTTTCCTCATTAGAGCCCTGCAAGTGCAGCAGTGGGCTGATAATTATAAAACCACTCCTATTAGATTCAGTCTGCAAATGGACACAGACAAACAAATAGCTATTTCTTCAGAAAAACCACAAGGCAGGAATCTGCAAAAAAGTTTGTTAATGTCCCTGCAATGCACTTAGATCACCCATAGGGGAATACTTCTTTCATAACAAAAGTGGAGTTACTCTAACTTTAAACGGATGACCTGTAGGGCTTTTAAAGCATCGCCTGTAGAAAATATAGGGTACTGACGTTTGTTGCAGTTTCATGGACGCATGCAATCTAAGGCTTGCCATGATTGGTATCTATTTACTCGGCGCAACCAAACAA
The DNA here is from genome assembly GCF_062004578.1 of Staurois parvus. NCBI lineage: Eukaryota > Metazoa > Chordata > Amphibia > Anura > Ranidae > Staurois > Staurois parvus. The sequence goes on along the minus strand of NW_028317950.1, from coordinate 3,639,940 downwards.
TTGGGTAATTTTTTATGTTAGTGTACCCTAAAATTAACTTCAATGTGTTTTTCCTGAAAGTCTGTATTTCATAAACTGTTGCACTAATGTGACATAAAAAGCTGCCACTATTTTATTCTCTAGTGTCTCTGCTTTCAGAAAATATATCATGTTTGGGGGTTTTACGTAATCTTCAGGCCTAAAATGATTTCTTAAACGTATGCAAAAAAAACACAAAAATGGCCCTGGCACAAAAAGGGTTAAAGCCCACTTAAAGGGCCATTAGGGGGCCACGAGGTGAAATTCTATATATCTACTGGTGATATACATCTGATAGGAAGCCTCCGATTTTGATTATATCTGGATTAAGGCTACGTTTTCTGGGTGCCTGTACGAGTAGCGTAGCGTGGGTTAACAGCACCCAGGGTAAGGCAAGTAACTTGTGCCCCCTTCCCACCGATGTTTAGCACTCCCTGAGTCCTTTTCACTAGCACAATTCATGCTGGTACTTGTACTCCTTCACTAGTTGGGGGGGGTCACAATCTCAGCTCTGAGGGGTTCATGCTGGGACTTCACATTTGCAGGGGTTCATATCCTTAGATCTCATGGGTGCATGCTGGTACTTGTAGTCCTTCACTTTTGGGGGAGTCACATCCCCTAAAAGTGAAGGACTAGAAGTCCCAGAATAAACCCCTGAAATCTAAGGATATGACCCCTTAGATCTCAGAAGTTCATACTGTGACTTCTAGTCCTTCACTTTTCAGGGAGTCACATCCCCTAAAAATGAAGGACTACAAGTCCCAGCACAAACCCCTGAGATCCAAGGATGTGACCCCTTAGAGCTAGGGTTTATACTGATATTTGTAGCTCTTTACATTTGGAGTTGTCACATCTCCTAAAAGTGAAGGACTACAAGTCCCAGCAAGAACCCTGAGATCTAAGAGGTCACATCCTTGGACCTCAGGGGTTCATGCTGGGACGAAATACCCCTGGCGGCGGATCATGGTCTTGGCCGGGGCAATGGGAGTGGGACACAGATACTAATACTGTCAGTGAAGCGGTGGCCTTTTTTTGGGGCACCAGAGCGGCACTGGCTGGAGCGGGACCAGGGGCGGACTGATAACTCATGGGGCCCCCAGGCAATAGGGGATCATGGGGCCCCTGTGTCCTTGCCCAAACTCAAAAAAGCCTCTGAAAAAGGTACCAGGGGCATCTCATGGGGCCCCCTACTGACCCCGGGCCCTCGGGCAGTGCCCGAGTTTCCAAATGGTCAGTCCGCCCCTGAGCGGGACTAATTTCTGTGCCCCTCTAAATGTTGTGCCTAGGGCAACAACACCTGCTGCCCCCCGCACGCTATGCCACAGCCTATTACCCAGCATGCACCTGTGAAACTTTGACATATGACTCCAAAAATGCACCAAAAATTAATTTCAATGGGGACCTGCATTTTTGGTTCGGTTTTGAAAACCACACCAAAAATACAGCACACAAGACTTTTTAAAACGCACCGCACCCGCAGCACAATGGTGTGAAGAAGTCTCAAAGGATTTAAAGGGATTGCGTTTTTGCTGCATTTTTAGCACAGTAAAAATGCATCACTGTGAAAGTAGCCTTAGGCCTCTTTCACACTGAAAAAGTCCACCAGTCATTTTTTAAGCCGGACCCGATCGAACCATCCATAGACCCAGTGGTGTATTTAGGTTTTGTGCTGCCCTAGGCAACATAAAAATTGGCGCCCGTCCCCCCCCCAGAAAGAACTTGACATTGACCAAGAACACCCCTTCCCTCCACCCGAGCCTTCAACTACCACTGCCCCCCATACACCAGCCACCATCCCCCATGGCGAGAGAGAGACAGTCACTCACCTTCCCAGAAACGAGAGTCGGGCTGTGCATACACTGTCATGAAACCCACAGCATCTTTGGAACACACCAGGTCCCCATGCTGTGTGTGTCCCTTCTTCTTTCCCTTCTTCCAAGGGGCAGTGCTGCCCCCCCCCTGAAAAATGCCACCCTAGGCAATTGCCTTGTTTGCCTTTTTTGGTAAATACATCCCTGCATAGACCTCTATTGACTGGCGGGTGTCAGCCTACAAGTGTCTGCTAACACCCGTCAGCATCCAATGCGATCCTGAATGCCAAAACAGACAGGTGGGGATTCAATCTCCATCCGTCCGGCGGATTGAATCAGATGACAGTTGGTCCGGCCGCCCCTTAGGAAAAAGCAGGCTGTGTCTGTGTCCGCTCTGCAGCAGCGGAGCAAACACAGACCTGTCATCCGCTTACTCAGCGGGGATTTGTGGAGAGATCCCCCCACTGAGCGTACGGATCCGCTGGCGGGTCCACCCCATCTGAAAGGGGCCTTAGCCCCCGATTCACACTGATGCGACCAGGGGTGGACTGACAACTCATGGGGCCCCTTGGCAATAGGGGATCATGGGGCCCCTGTGTCCTTGCCCAAACTCAAAAAAGCCTATGAAAAAGGTACCAGGGGCATCTCATGGGGCCCCCTACTGATCCGGGCCCTCGGGCAGTGCCCGAGTTTCCAAATGGTCAGTCTGCCCCTGGATGCGACTTATCATGCAACTTGCGACACATAAATCTGCATAACAAGTCAAAAGCTTTGCAGTTTGAGAGGTGTCACGTTAATCAATGCGACTTAAAACAAAGTTCCTGCACTACTTTTCTGCATCTTTGGTGCGACTTCACTGTCGTAGACTGCAATGTTAAAATCACAAAAGTCGCAAGGATTGTCCTAATCTATGTGACTTTGCTGCAACAGTATCCGACTTCAGAGGGTTTTTAATTAAAACCAAAGTCGCATACCATTGAAGTCATATAAAAGTCACATCAAGTCGCAATGGAAGTTGCACGACTTTCAGATCGCAGCAGTGTGAACTGAGCCTTAATGAGCAAGCAATCAGAGTATTATCCTACTCTAGCACCAGTAGCCGGGAAGCCATAGCACGACTGCGTACGGCAAACCAGATTGGCGAAATAGCGCATGGTGTTTTCACGCTCCCCTGCGTTCGCTCTGTTGGCTGCGGTATTATATTGTGCTGTGGCATTTTTCATACAGGGCCTATTGTTACCCATATAGTAAAGCATTTGAATGCGACTTGTGGCGGTGAAAGGTACATGTTTATACGATACTATAATAACGATTTAATGTCAAAGCCCTTTAATACGCTGCAGACCTTTTCAGCACTGGGAAGTGTGACTAATGGAAGCATTTAGTAAGGTCAGAATTGACTGTTCTTGCAGGAAGCCGTACCGTCTCTGCATCGCTCGCTCCCAGGAAAGGATTGGAGTGGGCTGCAAAAGCAATAATCCCTGTTGCTCTACAGTCAAAACCCACCGCTGTCTCTTAAAGGAGACAATATCTTCAGCCATACTGCTTTCAAACAATGGAAAAATGCAGAATAACACAACAAGTGATCTCAAAGGGTCTATTTATATTAAAAAAAAGTTGCTCAGCATTTGCACAGCCATCATGATTAATCCATGTATTGTGTCTAATATGTATATTCCCTACAATCATCAGCGCCATCTAGTGGCCTTGATGCTGTGTTTTCCTGATTGGGTTTATTTCAGGAAAATATTGTATCATGGCCACTAGATGGAGCCCTGAGGACAAATTACACCTGAGAACAGCCTAAAGCAGCTCATAACCAACCAAGCTATGCGCCTTTGCTGAAATCTCATGCAATTGTATCAGCTTAGTTCACGTTTGTGGACTACAGAACATCTCCCTCTATGTTACAGTGGGGAAAATAATGATTTGATCACCTGCAGATTTTATACGTTTGCCCACTTACAAAGAAATGTAGGGTCTATAGTTTTTATCTTAGGTGTATTTTAAATGATAGAGACAGAATGTCAACCAAAAATCCAGAAAAAACACATGGTACAAATGTTATAAATTAAGTTGAAGTTCAGTAAGTACAATAAAACATGACTTAGTACTTGGTGGAGAAACCCTTGTTGAGGTCAGACATTTCTTGTAGCTGGTTACCAGGTTTGCACACATCTCAGGAGGGATTTTGGTCCACTCTTCTTTACAGAACTTCTCTAAATGTTAAGGTTTCTTGGCTGTTGCTTGCAACTCAAAGTTTGAGCTCCCTCCATACATTTTCTATAGGATTAAGGTCTGGAAACTGGCTAGGCCACTCCATGACCTTAATGTGATTCTTCTTGAGCCACTCCTTTGTTGCCTTGGCGGTATGTTTTGAGTCATTGTCATGCTGGAAGACCCATCCATGACCCATCTTCAGTGTTCTGGTTGAGAGAAGAAGGTTCTCAACCAAGATTTTACAATACATGGGCCCGGTCATTGGCCCCTCAATGTGGCAAAGTCGGCCTGTACCTTTAGCAGAGAAACAGCCCCAAACCATAATGTTTCCACCTCCCTGTTTGACTGTAGGGATGGTGACCTTAGGGACATAATCAGCATTTTTTTCCTCCAAACACAAAGAGTCGAGTTAATGCCAAAGAGCTCAATTTCAGTCTCATCTGACCACAGCATTTTCTCCCAATCCTTCAATCATTTAAATGTTCATTGGCAAATTTCAGACGGGCCTGTACATGTACCTTCTTGAGGAGGGGGACCTTGTGGGTGCTGCAGGATCAATCCATGGAGGTGTATTGTGTTATCAATGGTTTGTCTGGTGACTGTGGTCCCAACTGCCTTGAGATCATTAACAAGCTTGCCCCGTGTAGTCCAGGGCTGATTCCTCATATTTCTCATGATCATCTTTTCTCCCGAAGGTGAAATCTTGCATGGAGCTCCAGACCGAGGGCGATTGATGGGTATTTTGTATTTCTTCTGTTTGCGAATAATCGCTCCAACAGTTGTCTCCTCACCAAGCTTCTTGCTGATGGTCCTATAGCCCATTCCAGCCTTGTGCAGGTCTACAGTCTTGTCCTTGACGTCATAACAGCTTGCCCATGGTGATGGTGAGGTTTGAATGAAAGAAAGAGATTCTGTGGACAGATGTCTTTTATACACATAACGGGTTGTCGTTAGGAGCACCTTCCCAAACTGACAGAACTAATCTGTGTACCACATAGCCAGTCTGTGGGAGCCAGAATTATTGTTGGTTGGTGGGGGATCAAATACTTATTTTACTCACTGAACTGCAACTCAATTTATAACATTTATATCGTGTGTTTTTTCTGGATTTTTGGTTGATATTCTGTCTCTATCATTTACACCTATAATAAAAATTATAGACCCTTCATTTCTTTGTAAGTGGGCAAACTTACAAAATCTGTAGGGGATCAAATAACTATTTTCCACACTGTATGGGGACTAGATGAGGAGAAGGTGTCCTGTAATCCTAACATATTTCCTGTCCTAGGCTTCTGCTCCAAGAATCAGTGAGCATTGTCACCACAAAACAGGAAGTGTGATTATCAGCAGGATCACCAGGTAAAAATAACAGAAAAAAAGGAAGAAAATGAATGCAGCCATTATATATACAGTGAGTATATAAAATAATAATCCCCTTTAAAATAATCAGTGGAACTTATAACATCCAAGTTAAAGATATAACTCCAATGTGTCAGAAAAAAAAAAAATTAAAAAACAGAACTACTGAGTTGGAAAAAGGATCACCCCCATGTGTCAGTATTTTGTTGAACCACGTTTTGCTTTTATTCCAGCCTTTAGTCTGTTGGGATATGTCTCCATCAGGGGCGGACTGACCATTTGCCTGGGGGCCCCATGAGTTGTCAGTCCGCCCCAGGTCTCCACTAACTTTGTACATCTAGAATATTTGCCCACTCTTCTATTCAAAACTGCTCAAGTTCAGTTACATTTGATGGTGACTGTGGACTGCAGTCTTTAAGTCATTCCGCATATTTTCAATGGGGTTTAAGTCTGGGCTCTGACTAGGCCATGCAAGGACATTCACCTTTTTCTCCTTCAACCACTGTGTGGTCATTTGTGCTGTGTGCTTTCGGTCATTGTCATGTTGGAAGGTAAATCTTCATCCCATTGACAACTTGCTGGCAGAGGGCAGCAGATTTTCCTCAAGAATGTGACTGTATTTTGCCCCATCCATTCTTCCTTCTGTCCTGACAAGTGCTCCAGTCCCTGCTGCAGAGAAATCCCCCATAACAGGATATTCCCACCTCAATGCTTTACTGTAGGAATGGTGGTATTTGGATGGTGAACTGGATTGGATTTCCGCCAGACATATCATTTAGTGTTGAGGCCAAATCATTAAAATTTTGTCTCATCTGACCAGAACACCTTTTTCCATGTGGCCTCAGAATCTTCAAGGTGCGTTTTGGTAAAGCTCAGTCGTGACTGCATGTGACCTTCTTGAGGAGCGGCTTTTTTTCTTGTAACCCATCCCATATAAGCCATATTTGTGGAGAATCTGTAATATTGGTGTCATATGCACACAATGACCACTCTGTCATCAATTCCTGCAAATGCTTCAGAGTTGCTGTAGGCCTCTTGTTAGCCTCTCTGACTTATATTCCTCCTGGCTCTTTCATCCAGTTTGAAGCGACGTCCTGACCCAGGGAGGGTCTGTGTTGTACCAAATACCTTCAACTTCTTAATAATAGACTTCACTGTGCTTCTAGGTATTGATACTAATGATGGGGCACTATTCCTTCAACTGACACCAATGATGGGACACTATTCTTCACAGTGACACCAATGATGGGGCACTATTCCTCCCACTAATACCAATGATGGGACACTATTTTTCCCACTGATACCAATGATGAGACACTATTCCTTCCACTGATACCAATGATGGGGCACTATTCCTCCCACTGACACCAATGATGGGGTACTATACCTCCCACTGACACCAATGATGGGGTACTATACCTCCCATTGACACCAATGATGAGGCTCTATTCTTCCCACTGACACCAATGATGGGGCCCTATTCCTCCCACTGATACCAATGATGGGGTACTATTCCTCCCACTGATACCAATGATGACTAGTATTCCTCCCACTGACACCAATGATGACTAGTATTCCTCCCACTGACACCAATGATAGGGCACTATTTCCCCTTCTACTGACCACAGGTGCTATGTAATTTCTTTACTCCGACTGATCACCAAGTCTGACACATTGTCCACTCCCATTGATCCCAGGGCATTTTCTACTCCCACTGGCTACAATCTAAAGCCTGAAGGACAGTAAACTGGTCCTTTGTTTAGAAAGTTTGTGGACCCTTTGTTCTTGGCTATATTGTAGCATTTTCCATCAATAAAGTTGGCTATGCATAGCTGGACAAAATTTGCCGGCTTAGCAGAGTCTACTATTTACATTAAATTCACTCCATCCCTACTAATACAATGTAAACCTTATCTACAGGATCCAATCTGATACAAAATGTGTATAAGACGATCAGACATGCACATTTGGGGGGGCGCCGTTTGGTATTTTTTGCCCTGGGTACTGGATGACCTTGTCTTGGCACTCAATAATTAACTCAAGGCCTTTCAATGTTCAGTGCTGCTTCTTCCAAGAGAGCGTAGTCAATGAATGGTGTCAGTACCTGGGGGGGCGGAGCTTACATAGCATGCAGGATATTTATTTTATATATTATATGGTGACTTTCCATTCTACAATCAGTCTGTACGCCATAAATTGTCTTCTAGGGTTTGTTCATTCCAGGTATAACACATGTGCACTGGTGTGCATTGAGTGGGGCAGTGAGGGACAGCTTGATGCGTTGTTACAGCACATCATAATTTGATTGTATTTTTTTTCTTAAAAAAGCTTCACTAACCCATCTTTTTTCTTTTAACTCCCACCCACCCACCTATTATGCATGGTTGTCCTCGATTCAGACACTCAACTGCTCTTTGGACACACTCCTGTGAGCAGAGTTGGCACACCTTCCTTGGGGGATGACTGCCACTTCCAGGTTCAGGCAGTCATCCCTGAGGAATCACATCAGCTCCACCCACTGGTTGACCGGTTTATCCCCCCATCTGTGTATGAGGGGTTATCCTCGATTCAGGCACTCAACTGCTCTGTGAATACAGTGTTGTCTTGCTGCTCAGGTGCGGCCATCTTGGTCATCAGACCCCTCCTGGTATATCCCTGTCAACACAGGAGCAGGGGCGGACTGACCATTCAAGCACTGCCCGAGTGCCCTGGGTCAGTAGGGGGCCCCATGAAATGCCCCTGGTACCTTTTTATAGGCTTTTATGGGTGTGCTTTGAGTGTGGGCAAAGACACAGGGGCCCGGGGGCCCCATGAGTTGTCAGTCCGCCCCTGCACAGGAGGCTGTAGGAGCAGGGGCACACACCTGTGGGCAGAGCTGACACGCCTTCCTCGGGGGCTGGCTGCCACTTCCAGGCTCTGGCAGCCACCCCTGAGGAAGCGCAAAAGCTCCACCCACTGGTTAAAATGTGAACCTGCTCCTGCATCCTTTTGGGATATGTGGTTTGATGTGTTGTTACAACGTATTGCACTTTTTCATTTTTTTTTTTTCTTAAAGGGGAACTTCACTCGCTCCATCTTTTTTTTTTTTTTTTAACTCCCCCTGACCCGTCATGCAAGGCTGCCCTCGATTCAGACACTTAACTGCCCTGCGGATCCAGTGTTGTTACGCTGCTCAGGTGCCGCCATCTTGGTCCTCCTCAGTCATTATATCCCCCCTCCTAGGATATCGCCATCACACATCCTAGGAGGCTGCAGGAGACTAAGGCTGGCCATAGACGGGCAGTTTATCGACCGAATTGTCGGCCAATAAACAAAAAATCGGTCGTTGCTGCCATGGATGCTGCCATCAATGATCACGAAAAACGTCATTTACATTTTGAATTTCTCATACCTTCCTGTCAGAGAAAGTCAACCCCAGATGTAAAAACACAAAAGAAGTTCTAACCCTTCCTCACTTTATACTGGTCCTGCTGATGGGTTAAGGACCTTCTACGGCCCTGTCCAGATCTTCTAGAGTAACTGCCTGTCTCCTGGAATCTCCTCCGTGCTCTTGAGACTGTGCTGGGAGACACAGCAAACCTTCTAAAAATGTCATTTATTGATGTGCCATCCTGGAGGAGTTGGACTGGCTGTACAACCTCTGTAGGGTCCAGGTATCGCCTCATGCTACCAGTAGTGACACTGACCCTAGCCAAATGCAAAACTGGTGAAAAACAGTAAAAAAAATGTCAGTGGCCTCCATCTGTAAAACCATTCCTGTTTTGGGGGTCGTCTCATTGTTGCCCATCTAGTGCACCTTTTGTTAATTTCATTAACATCAAAGCAGCTGAAACTGATTACCACCCCCTCTGCTACTTAACTGACCAGATCAATATCCCAGGAGTTTAATTGACTTGATGCTATACTCTGATTAAAAGTGTTCCTTTATTTTTTTTTTTGAGCAGTGTATAATGGAATTTACACAGCTATAGACGCTATACTGGTAATGGTGGATCAGTGACTCATAGTAAAACTGTGATAGTGTGGCGGGCAATCTGGCGCTAACAAACACTGGCTGCGAGGGATACTAACTGACAATGACATCACTAATGTTACTAATACAGTAACCAGTGATCAGATACACTATACTAATAACACTGACAGGGAAGGGGTTACCGTCAAGTCGCAATCAAAGGGTTAACTGTGTGCCTGACAATGTGTAATGTGTGTTGCATTTTCTCACAGATCTGGCTGCTTTTTCTCCCTGAAATCAGATTTGATTTATGGGAGAGGAAACAGCCAGATCGCTGTGTACAGAATCCTGTGTGTTTGTAAACACAAGACTCTGTACTCTGGACATAGCACGAGTTTGTCAGCAGATTTCAGCCATTGATTTTGGCTGAATACCTGCTGATTGGTTGTGGCCAATCAATCACAGCACAGGTTAGCAGGGAGCATGCGCAGGCGCACCAGAAACCTGAAAGCAGACAGCAATGTACAGGTAAAATGTTATGTCAGTACCTGCCGCCCGCAATAAATGTACAGTGAGCAGGTGGCAAGTGGCTAATTGATTTGAACATGTACCAAGTAATTGCAGTGGGAGATCAGCTGACTTCTAGCCCTAGAGATGACACCCTAAATCATTGGGATCTATTTAGTAAAAAAATTGCTGCCTGTGCATTTGCACAGTTGTCGGGAATACTCCCTGTAACGTGTATCATTTTTATTTCCTATGAATAATAATAATTATTTAATTAATAACACATTCAAATTATAAAAAATATCATATTTAATGATTTAATTAATAACTATTTTCCTTCAACTTCATCTAGTGGCCATAATGTGGTGTTTTCCTCAAATATCTTAATTTGGAAAATACCGCTTTATGTCCACCAGATGGAGATGACATATTATACACAATACGGGGATTATTCATGACAGGTGTGAAAATGCCTGAGCCAAAATTTTTATAAGTAGGTTGTAGACTCCATTGTGTCTATGCTCATTTCCCTCTATTACATAAGCTGAGCGATAATACAATAATCACAGGGCTGTAAAAAGAAAAGCCGTAGTCTCAGCAGCCTATAGCAAATTTTAATAAGATTAAAGCTAAACCCTGGAATAAACAAATATTGTCCACATCCATTTATCTTGTGTATTTTTCTTGAATCTCAGTGTGCTTTTGTGTATTTCTTCCAGATCTGTGCAGTAATCCAATGTGAGACTTTTCCTTCCTGTTATAAAGACCGTCCCCTGTTGCTTCCTCTCCTTGTGCAGGGTGACTGGTCTTGTCTCCGCCCCCTCCTGTAGTTTCCTGGAGTGTGAGGGCCTACTAGGCTTCTCCCACATCTATGTACAGTACAGTGATGATGTCACCACTACTTTACAAGATAATATCTTGGGTTTGCAAAGGTATTTAATGCACATAAAGGAGATTTTTATCTATTGTGGCTACTGAGGAATATATTTAAATGACATTTTTTGTGCCTGGGGTTCTGCTTTAATTTATAAAATGATCCTTGTAGTGGCTCTAATGCTTTAGATCAAATCTGTGATAGAAGTGAAGTTTTCCTTTAAATGAAGGAACTGTAAGAAAATTACAGGCACATTCCATAGCTCCAGCAACTGGACAGCTGGAATTATAAGCTTTTATGGATTTTGTCCTTCCTACATAGATGACATGTACAGAACAACTCACCTACGGCGTGAATGAATGAATGCAGACCTACAATTAAACTAACTACTGTGCCTTGCTACACCCACAGGCTCTTATTTTAAAGGCGATGGATTAATGGATTTCTATAGGAAGGATAAAGATTTGATCCTGTAATGCAGAATGGAGGTTTAACTTTCAGCTCAGCTTCGGTAAAGTGGACAATGCTTGTACAAGACTCATGATCCGTTCATCCAGGTTTGCTGCTTTTAGTTTTTTGTTGTTTTTTTTTTTTGCCCACAACAGCTATTTTTTTTTGTATGCGAATGTCTGGTGCTAGATTGTTGTATAAATATATATAGGGCTCATGCTTTGGGGTGTATTTGGCCTTACGTGTGGAACAATGGTACTCAACCACTTGGCTGAGGCCCTCTACCATGATGCTGCCAGCTGTTGATTTCCTAACCACTCATGGTGCCTCCCAGCTCCCATAATGGCCCACAGTGCCTTCAAGCTCCTACAGTGCCCCAAGCCCCCAGAGAGCCCTGGACCCTCACAATGCCACTCACCCTCCCACAGTGTTCTCCAGCCCCCTGAGGTGCCCCCTAGCTTGCCGCAGAGCCTCTAGCTCCCCATAGTACTCCCAGCTCCACCAGAACTCTTGAGAGTCCCCACAGCGCCTACCCAACTTCCCATGATGTCCCCCAGCCCCCTGTAGTGCCCCCTAGCTTGCTGCACAGCCTCCAGCCCCCATAGCACCCCTAGCTCTCATAGATGCCTATGGTGCCCCTCATACTCCCTCAGACTCCTTAAGAGCAATCAGCCCTCAACCTCCCACAGTGTCCTCTTCCCCCTTGAAGTGCCCCCTAGCATGCTGCAGAGCCTCCAGCCCCCCATAATACCCCCATCTTCTATAATGGCCCACAGTGTCCCTAGGCGTCCTGCTCCCCAGTGTTCCCAATCCCCTTACAGTTCCCCCTAGCTTGCCACAGAGCCTCCAGCTCCCCATAGTACCCCCAGCTCCCATAGTGGCTTGTAGTGCCCCCAGGAGCCTTGGAGCCGTCAACCCCCAACCTCCCAGTGTCCTCTCCTCCTTGAAGTGCCCCCTAGCATGCTGCAGAGCCTCCAGCTCCCCATAATACCCCCATCTCCTATAGTGGCCCATGGTGTCCCCAGGCCCCCACAGTGTCCCCCATCCACCTGCAATTCCGCCTAGCTTGCAGCAGAGCCTCCAGCTTCCCATAGTATGCCCAGCTCCCATAGTGGCCCTCAGTGCCACCAGGATCCTTGAGAGCCCTTAGCCCCTACAGTGCCTGTCCACCACCCATGATATCCAGATATCCACCAGCTCCCTGTAGTGCCCTCTAGCTTGCTGTAGAGCCCAGAGCCCCCTACAGCACCCCCAGGTCCCACAGAGGTCCATAATTCCCCTAAAATTCCCACAGTGCCCCCAATCTCCCATAGTGTCCTCTAACCCCTTGAAGTGCCCCCCCCCCCCCCAGCATGATGCAGAACTTCCAGCTCTCCATAATACCCCCAGCTCCCATAGTGGCCAACAGTGTCCCCAGACCTCCCCCCTTGGCTCCCAGTGTCCTCCATTTTCATGCAGTGTCCCCTAGCTTGCTGTAGAGCCTCAAGTGCCCCCTCCCCATACATTTTTTCATTTTCAGAACGTTCTTTCAACTTTCTATTGAACATCGATTTCGGCTATAGTGAGGAGAAAATTCAATGGAGTAGGATGGAAAATTTGTCTTGAACAAATGTTATTCTAACTGTGTGAATGTGGTTTTATTTGGGAACAATTATACATATTGTAATGTTCTAGGTACAAAAGAAATCTGTTTAATACATCTGGGATTCCATCTGAGTAGCAGGTCTGGATGAAATTTTAAGTGAAATTTCAAGTGAAATTAGCTGACTCAATGATGACAAGATGGAATGCTGTGACAAATGTCTTTGAATTCGAATTTCGAATGTTCTAACAAACTTCTACTTTTGTGTGGCTAATTTTAGACAACAGGAGGAGGCATCAGAATGGTTGTGGCTGGTCATGGATCCCCTTTGTAGGCTGTACAGTAAGGGCAATTTGTTTTCGTATTAGCAGTGTAATTTTATTGCATTAAAAGCTTCTGGTCATGCCGGCCAGCTAAACAGAACAAGGCAGCTCTTGGTAATTCTACTAACAAAAATGCAGTTTAAATTAGATGGTATTAGATTGGAAGGGGTGGGGGACATACACTGAGGCCCTGAGATTTGAGATGCTGAGAACAGAATCTGGAAAATGAAAGTTAAAACTTAATTGTGGAAAATTGTTGGCCGAACAGTGACTGCAGTCAGATGAACGTACGGTTCAGGTATTCTGACAGCCACAAGTCCTGTGGCTGTCAAAATACAATAACCAGCAGGGGAGATTTGTCCATCCACATTGTTTGGGATGGATGGAGGAATCTCTTTCATTCAGCCTGCAGGTTCATGTGGAATAGGACAAGGTGTTGCTTTCTGCACCAGATACCCTCCATTGAAATTTATGGGTGCTGGAAGCTAATGCATAGATCCAGGTAGTGTGCTTCAGCTTCTATTATCTTCGTCATCATGACCTCTAGTGAAGAGTAGGCACTCTAAGGTCTTGTGCCTTGGTTGAGGCTGACCACCTCTTACTTGACTGAAGGACTGTAGATACTGAGGCTTACAATTTTCCTTAAAACCACCCTAAACACGAAACGTATCCCCCGTCTCAAAATGACCAGATGACAACCAAAAAATTGAAATGCAAACATAACTGAATACAAAATGAAAACCACATTAAATACATAATAAAACATTCTGTGAAGGCTGAGAGCCTACTACTACGCAGAGACAATTAACCACTAGTGTTCCCCAGATACAGCCAATTCAGCACCGCCAAGTTGCCAACGTAACCTTGTGGGAAGAAACATTCATACCTGAGATACATACTTTTTCAAAAATATACCTAGTATAGCCTTTAAAAATCCAAAGAAACAATGAAATGACCAAAACTGAAATAAACTCAAAACATCTACCAAAATCTTAAAATCAAGTGTACCTCAGATACAGAAATTCAGCATTGCCAAGCTGCCAAAATAACATTTTGGGAAGAAACACCCATACCTGAGATAGGCCCAACTTATACTTCTTCAAAAATATGACCAGTATAGCCTCAAAAATCCACGGAAACTGAATGATATAAACAAAACTGAAATAAACTTAAAACATCTACCAAAATCTTAAAATTAAAATAAGGAAATAAGGAGATCAAAGAAGATGTATAGAGGAGGGAGAAAGGGAGAACTTCCTTCCTCTCATCCACCAGGAACACCCCGTTAACCTCCAGCCCCTATATTATAAATCACAAATTTAAATATAATTAAAGTAACAAAAACCATAACTCAAAACATCAGGTAAGGCTGAAGGTCACTGAGGGCACCAAATAACATTACCAAAGAAATGCAGAACACCACCTTGAGAATGATCTCAGATGACCTCAGGCATGTAGTGGTCTACAACTGCCCAATCACTATGGGTTGACCAGACCAAACAGGGGACACCACAATGTAGATGAGTCCCCAACCATTTTCTAAATCCACCAGATTCAACGCCCTTCAAGGACCCCAGATCACCATTATCTGCTATGACATAAATCCAGATGACCCAAAGTCGATAAAATAGGTCAGGAGGGAGTCATGTCCACCAAATGTCTGCAGCTCTCCGACTGAAGCTTTCCTTACTCCTCGACCACTGACAATCCTTTAGAGTTCTTCCCCATCAGTCCACTTCTCCTGACTATTCCAGTATGTAACCACTACTTTACATTTTTTTCAACCATTTAACTCCACATTGCCTGGTTCCCCTTCTACACAGTCATGTAGACCCTGTGCTTATTTCTCTTCTTTATTAGCTACAGGCTTTTCTCTATCAGTCTATGTAATCTATTCCAACTACTTGAGCATGGATTTTCTTCTCTAATTTTACGAAGGCTGGAAAACCCCTTTAATAACTAAATAAAGGTCAGGGAGATGGTCATGTTGACAGACGTATGGAATTAAGCACAGCTAGGAGTAAGCCGAAATTTTGTACTGTGTGAATAGTTATTTCTATCATTAGCGTGGAGCCCTGTGAAGACTGTATCACTTTTCAATTATCCAGAGCAGACATAAGCAGCTAGTCCTTGATAACGGCAATTAGCATGTTCTCCTGCGGCTGGAGGCTAAACGCCCCAGTGAAGCTTGCAGTCATCTTGCCAGAGGCTAGTTAGCAGCTGCAGATTGAAACTCACATCCAGAGCTCTCCTTGTTTTAGCGGAGCTCAAGGGGGGAGAAACTGAACAGACAATACAGATTATCCACGTTTATCAGGAATATTCCAACACAGGACTGAAGGTGGCCATAAATACTGAAGGTTGGTTAGGCTGGTGGTCTTCAAGTGTCCATATAGTCATGGACAAGAGATTATGTTTACAGAGAGGGAATGATTATGGTTACGTGCACACTACGTTTTTCTCCTATGTGCATCTATTTCCAGCATTTTAGTGCACCCAGAAGGCACAGGAACAGTGTCCAGCTCAGCCCCATCATATACTGTATGTCCTAATGCATACGGCACTAAAAACAAATACCACTTGGTACAGTGTTCAATGACCATCCAGCCAAAGCGTATCTCAGCCCAGCATAGACTTTGACAGATCTGTGCCTCCCAAGTACACTCAAACTCCAGGATTGGATGCACAGGGACTAAACACCTAGCATGCAAGTAGCTTAAAGCAGACCTGCATCATTTTCCACATTCCTTGATCTTAACGTTCAGTTATAAAAATCACCCTTGACTTGAATGGGTGAGTTGACAGGTGGCACCAACATGCTTTGGCTATGATCCATGTGAACAGACCCCTCTGGCCTTACATGCTTCGATATATGATCGATGTCCCCCCTGATTAAACTCTTCCAATAGGAATAATCAATCTATAGTCATCAACCCATGTGATCGATATGACACGCACAGGGAAGTGAATTTTGATCAGTAGCTAAGATATGATTGTAACTTAGGGTATCGATTCAATTTCTGTTGCCATCGTGTAACTTCATAATCCAACTGTTCCAAATACAATTGCATTCATAACAAAGTATTTCAGTGCTGCCAATCCACGCAAAAAAAGTTATAATTTTCTGTCCTGGGTGATCAACTCAGTTTGATCTAATCCAATTTATATACAGTAGAGTCTAAATTGATCGGAAGGGAAGTTATGGCTTTTCAATTGCTTGAGGAATTGCACATTGATCAGACAACAAAACTGAAGTGTTTATGGCCACCATTAGCTCTCCCATTGACATCAGCTCTTCACTTTAAAGCGAAACTCCACTCTTACTATGGAAAATAAAAATGTTTAAACCCCAAAACGTGTTCCCGTATAAAAGTAGGAAAAAACATACTTATTAGTCCATGGAGTTTAGAGTTGTCTTGCTTGCAGGGAAACACTGCTCCTACCTAGAGCCGCCATCTTATATTCATATCCAACACCTGTACAGACATGCCACAGGGATCGTTGCCAGGTTTACAGGACCTGATAGATCCCTGCAGTGTGTCTGCACATGCATCAAACCCCCCTGTGCATGCGCAGACATGCTACAGGCCCTGTGCATGTGTGAGATCCCTTGAGTTGTTACCTGGGATGAATGACTTAGAAATCCCAGAAGATAGTTCACAGAACTGCACACTTAGGCAGAAATACTACAATGGATCCCAGAGTGACCTGTGGTGTTCCTGCACATGAGCTGGGTCTGATACATCATCCTCACCTAGGCGAGAATGACGGAACTGCACTTTAGAAAATAAAAATGTTTACTTTTTTTTCTGCAATTGTGTTATAGGGAGGGGGGAGGAGGTAGAAGAGAACAACGCTGAAAAAGGGGTGAAGGTCCATTTTAAGTGCATGGTTGACCTATGTGCTCCCTGAAGGACTCAGAATGGGAACAATGTCTAAAATGGAAGGATGACTCCTTGTAGAGTGACAGTTCTGATGCTGTCGTCCCCCTTGAAAAGCCATTGAAAGGTTAAAAAAAATCAAGAACATTGAGAGAAGACTTCGCAAAAAATGTCACTTTTTATTTAGGACATGCATCTGAGATAAGATTTTAATGACAGATGTCCTGAAGAAAGTTAGTCTGATTGGTGAAAGCCAGGTCTTTGGAGTAGTTTTGTATGACAAAGGTCATATCCATATAAGAGGTGCAGTAATAGGAAATGCACTAGGGTATTGTATCTCCAAGACATTATGTAGCTATCAAGAAGACAATCCACATTGCCAAATTCCTAACACCACCTACCCCTGAATTTTTGCCATGATAGTCCATTGACATTCAAAATGAGACATAAAAACTGTTGATTTAAAAAGACATAAAAGGACTTCTGAAATTACACCAACATGATAAAGTATATCAAATGTCAAAAAATTGTATTGCTAGGGAGTTCATCCTCTATTGTTCTTGATCACCACTGGCAATGTGGTTGAAAACCCAAAATTTTGAGTATCACCAGGACAGGTAAAGGTAGAAAACATTGATATAGACAACCATCTAAATTGGGAATTTCCTCACTATGGAGAGATTTCCAGTCCCTTCTTATTGAGTATTAAGGACAAAAAGTGAAGTTAAATATCCGCAAAGGTACGTCGATGGCATAAAATAAACTTGACAAGGGATAAAACCATTCCTTTCTCTACTGAACATGGAAAATAAAATTGAGTATTAAACACACAAAGGATTATAAGAGATTTTAATGATTGGTTTGAGCTCTACTAAAATAATTGGAGGAAGAATTGTTGGCTTCTCCTCCATATACATTCAAGCTAACAACTTCCATTTAGAACATACTGTACGTATATTTGAATCTACTGAACATAGAAAGAAAATTGGGTGTTAGACACATTCAAAGCATTGTATGACATTTTAATGATTGATTTGAGGTCTACTAAAAAAAGTGAGGCAAAATTGTTTGCTTCTCCACCATATATGTTCAAGATAACAAGTTTCATTAAGGATATACCTATATGTGAATCTGGGTGTGAATACCTGTTCTTGGTGCATAAGCTTGGGGCATTAGCTCTGAACATATACTTTCTCTGGATGGGAAATCTATTTACGTTTAGTGATCTCTAATTTTTGCTTTTGGTTTGTTAGTGGTTGGGTATTTGTAAATGTTTTTTTACATGCAAGAGGGAATATATGTGTACATGAAATTTGAGTGTTTAAATATTTATTATTATAATTATTATTATTAATAATAATAATATTAATAATACATTGTATATATATTTCTATTTTTTAAGAAATTGTGAACATTATGGTTACAAATTGTTTGAGACAAATTGATAAATATATAGATAAATTATATTATAAAATTATATATATTGATAAAATATAAATATAGCACTTTTCCTTTTTTTTTGGTCCCATATGTAATCGTTTACTTTTCAGCCTGCCCACATTCTATAAATGTCCCATCGTCTTTAGCTTAGTAGCCCACTGACAATTTTATCCTCTCAGCAAACTGTACAAAGCACCAGCTCCTCCACCCAAATAACCAGGCATGCTATCGCCAACTTGCTATGCAAATCCCTTCAATGATTTTCTGTTTTCTGCCAAACCTAACTTCAAATCCTCACTCTCAGACACAAATCCCTTAATCAAGGAATTTTGTGTTTCATCTCAGACCTCGTTACTGACCCCTCTGTATAGGGGTCCCTCTGATTCCAAAAATGAAGGCGGGATGAAGCATCTTAGGTTAACGGATGCTTAACCTGCATCATTCTGGCTTGTATCAGGCACCATAAAGATGAGTTTGTCTTGCTGCATTTGACTTGTGCTTTAAAGAGACCCTGTCAACAACTGTAAAAATTACAGTAAGTAATAAATTAAAATAAAGTAAAAGCACAGAAAAGTCAAGCATTTTACATGCTTACTTGGAGTCTTTTTCCTTTCTATATTTTTTTTATTGACTTGCAATCTGCCTTTGAACTTTCGTAGTATAGCCCCCTCCCTCCTTCCACACCCCCAGCAGAGGAGGGGGCCTCTTCTGAGGGTGCCTAATTACTCTCTGTGCTGGCCCAACTTCTCCACCCCTCCTATCGTGAAGGGGAATACTATGAACAAACATTATCAGCGAGGGTTCCTCTATTTACAGTTCTTCCAGAGGTTACTAGGGGTTTCTTGAGAAGTGGTTCCAATGTGCTGGTGCCTGCAGAGGTTCCCCCAGAGGTTACTAGAGGTTACTTGAGCAGCGATTTACAATTTGATGGTTCCTCCAAAGGTTTGTTGGTGAAATTAACGTATTGATCGAGCATAAGAAGTGGGATACTTTCATGTGGAGGAATATAATATTCCTACTTTCTATGTCACTCCTAAAGTACATAAGAACCTCAACAAGCCACAGGGAAGACCTACTGTATCTGGGGGTAGGTAGCCCCTTGGAACGAATAGGTAAATATGTTGATCAGCGAATTAGACACCTTGGGAAGGAACTTCCTTCCTTTGTCCTTGACTCAACTGATATTTTATGCAGGCTTTCTGATCTATCTATTCCTGAGGATTGTATTCTGGCTGGCATAGATGTTGAATCCTATTATTCATCCATCCCCCATATGATTGGAATACATGCAGTTGCTCAATGGCTTGATATTCGCCATCAATTGGCAGGTCCCCGTAATGTGTTTCTTGTTGGATTACTAGAATTGATACTTACAAATAACTAATTTATCTTTGATAAGAAGTATTTTCGTCAAATAAGAGTTGCAATGGGAGCTGCATGGGCATTTTATGCATGCCTGCACTTCGGATGGTGGGAAAGGGAAGACGTCTATACTCAAGTTGCTTTTAACCTACATGTGTTATTGTGGGTTTGATACATCGATGATGTGCTGGAGGTATGGAAGGGTACTGTGGAACAGTTTGAGAATTTCATTATCGAACTTAATAGAAATTATAAAAATATTTTTCTTACATATAAAGTAGATCCTTATCAGATTGAATTCTTGGACTTACTAGTAAGCAAGTCTACCACTACATTGACTACAAAAACGTTCAGAAAGCCTACAGCTGGAAATACCCTCCTGCATGCCTCCTGCCATCACCCCTGGCACTTAATTAGAGGGATGCCCACAGGACAGTTCCTTAGGATTTGGAGGAACTGCTCAAACCCTAGAGAATGTTATGAGGAAGCTATCCATCTAGGTAAGAGATTTAAAGCCAGGGGGTACCCCAAATCTGTAGATAAGGATGGTAAACACAAGACATGGCATCGGAGTAGGGAGGATATCCTGAACAAGCAAGGTGCATGCTCAAAATCCATACAGAATCGTCAAGACAAAATAGGTATTGTTACTACATATGGTACCCATTAGGACCGGTTGCAATCAGCATTGGATAGACATTGGCATATACTATTGTTGGATGGTAGGCTAAAGGAAATTCTAGGCCCTAGACCCAATTTAATTGCCAGGAGAACTCCAACTATTGGTGATGCTTTGGTCCACAGTGAGTACATTCCCACCAAAAAACCTAATATGAATCTATCTTTTTCTAAGCCAATAGTGGGCATGTATCCATGTGGACATTGCAGTGTGTGTAAATATGTGGTAAAAACTAACGTTTTTGAAAATTCGAATAAAACTCAGAAATACCAGATTTGTTCCTTTGTCAACTGCTCTTCTAGCTTTGTTATGTATCAGATCATATGTCCGTGTGGCAAAATCTATATTGGGAAGACGCAAAGGGAATTTAGGAAACAAATGGGTGAACATCTTACCAGCATTTCCATTGCTGATGACAAATCACCAGTGGTGATACATTTCAGAGATGAACACGGTGGATCTACTCAGGGGTTCAAATGTTTGGTGATGTTTAAATTAGAATTATCTGAAAGAAGAGGAGATAGAGATAGATCCACATGGCCTCCTTCTGGAGGAGTATCCTTTCTGTTGGAATCTATTATCCCTAAAGGACTGAATAGTGATCTGTCATTGCAATGTTTCCTCTTACGTTTGGTTAGCTTATCACCCTCCATCATGTCTCTCATATATAGCGATAAGGACTGTCTACATTTACCTGGCTTCTGTGTCTTATAGACTGTCACTTTACATATTGATTAGGACATCACTTGTGCCTTCTCTTTCTTGTTGGGGGCCCCATATATTCAATTCAGCTATTCTCTTTATAAGCATTGTCATTACCTCTTGCCTTGGGCTTCACCTGGTGCAAACAGTGCCTGTTGGATATATATATATATTTATTGGTTTGTATAAAAATGTTATTTTTATTTCATAATTTTTTTTAATGTATATATCCTTTTTTTGTGTTTAGGGTATTGTCTTGATATATTTTGGGTTTTTTAACCTCCGCTTTTGTCCCCTCCATGCTCCTATCTGCTTGAGGTTAATTGGATGACAGGCTGTTATTAAATCTAGAGATTCCTTTAAGTAAATTAATGGCGGATACCTTTGGTGACATATAAGTATTGATTGACAGCCTGTACAACCAATAGCTCTGAAGAAGTCCTGGAAATGGGCAGGATGAAACGCGTCAGTCTGGCAAGTGCCCCCCCTCTCCCCCCCCCCGGCATCCGCAAGCCATCACCACACATCGTAGTGCATCCTAGGAGTCCTACTAGTAGGAGTAGTTGGTTCTACTGGCCTGCGCTTCGAGATTGGCAGCCACTCGTGTGGAGTGATGGCAGGAATTCCTGCAGGACTTGGAGGTTTCACCGATATTTCAGCCGTAGCCCTTACAAGACCCTGGAGTCCCACTGGAGTGTGAGTACTGACGACCCTGTGTTGCTACCTTAGTCATATCAGCTGTGCAGATACATAGGCTGGACTGGTTACATACATTGATGTCGCTGTTTCAGTTCTCCAATATACTTCAACACATCGACTGGCCACTGCTTACCACAACATTGGACTCCAAGTTACAGCTTCACTTCAATTAATGACTGCAGAACATTTTCTGGCTATTAGCTGATCCATCCCAGCAGGCTGTACATGTGCCACATACATCATCTGATTCTGTGTGGATTGCTCTCAGCTTTATTCTCCACCATTATTGCCTCTCTCCATCAGGCATTGGCCATATAAGAGGTTATACTATACCACACTAACTGGTTCCTGAGGCTGTTGCCCTTTATACCGACTAACTATACTGTCACCTCTTTTGGCTATTGGTTTTAACCTTGCAGGCTTCTATTGGAAGGTGTACTATATATGCTGAGCGTTCATATTTATACATTGTTTTAGCTTTTATCCAATATATCCTCCAGACTGCATATTTTTCCTAGGAGCCCTGGGTGTGTAGTTGGTGTGGGTATCCATCTACCGGGGGTTGGGGGTGTCAGTGGGCTGGTTATTTTCCCCTCAGCTCCTCTTCCTCCTCTGAAAGGGGGGTGATAGGGTGGGCGGATGTTCCTTCTGGGGGGGTGCATTTTGGGTTTTGGGGGGGTTTGGTGGGAGGTTGGGAGTGGTTGGTAGGGTGGTAGGGATTGGATCTTAGGGGTACAACATCGGGGTAGGTTATACCCAGTGGATGTTGGATTACATGTCGTATCTCCGATGTTATTTTATATGTGATTGATGTACAATAAACTTGATTTGAGGTTAGCCTATTAGGTTTTTAGTTTATTTTGCTAGCTGGTTAGGTGGCACCCTTCCAGACATCCTGGTGGCACCTCATATATGTTTTTGTGACTGTGGGTGGATTTCCCCAGCTTTCCTGCTTCCCCTTTTTTCCCTCAATTTTGATCCTCCAGAGGTTACCCCAGAGCTTTCTTGAGCTGTGGCTTCCCATTTGATGGTTCCTCCAGAGGTTCCCCCAAAGGTTACTAGGGGTTTCTTGAGCTATGGCTTCCCATTTGATGGTTTCTCCAGAGGTTTCCACAGAGGTTGCTAAGGATTTGTTGAGCTGTGGCTTCCCATTTGATGGTGTCTTCTGGGGCCAACACCACTTTAGAGAGGCAGCAGCATGACACCAATGATCATTTTAGCTCTGTGTGGGCGTGCTGACCCCCACTATAAGGGAGACATTATTTCCCCTGACTCGGAAACATAAAAGCATAGAAAAGTGATGGCAGAAAAAGAGTGGTCCATTGAGTCTGCCCATATTTGTTTTTTTTGTGTGTGTTGAAGGGGGGGGGGGTGGCTTTTGTTTTTTTTGACTGCCAGTGTAAGGAGCATTCGTCCAACTGACCACCAATGTAAGGGGCATTTTCCCACTTACGGCCAATGAATTGGTTTAAAAAGGGGATCTCATAGACCTATTTTGAAGGGTGTCTCTGGGGCAAAAAGTTTGAGAAAGACTGTTGTAGAGCTGGGCCTGCTGACATCCAAGATGGCAGCAACAGTCTCAAGTCTTTTGGATGTCTATACTGTTCATGCCTGCAGAACTTGTGTGCCTACGACTTGCAAGTGAAATGCCACTCAAAAGCAAATGTCATGTTGAACAGCATGCAACTGAGCACAACTTGCAGCAGTTAGAAACATAACCAGCGTATGAGAGCCTTATATGCATGTCTGGCCATGTTCAGCAGTGACGTGCAGTATAAGTTACATGAACATAAGGAGACTAGCATATCACAGTCCTGAAGTGATCTATGAAAGGCTGGAGCAAATCCATTATAACTGAGAGGATGAAGAGATGGAACAGACTTGAAAATAAGATTATGCATCATTATTTGGTCTTATTTGGTGAGATTAATTCAAAATACAGATTTTGCTATTTAGATGTTGATGGGATTATACCTTAAAGATCTCCAAGCAAAAAAAACTAAATTTAGTTGGTTTTAAGTACATTTTTTAAGCTGATATATTTTTTTTTTCATTATTATTGATTGTTTTTATAATCTATGAGATATTTTATATTGTTTTATTAAATAGTATAGTGTTTTATATCATTTTAAAATGATAAAATATTTTCTTCACAAATAAAATTGTAAAAGAAAGTCTATCTTTGGCACTAAGTTTTCTAATGTTTATATACTGTATACAGTCTTTAATATTCCAACTGATATTACATCACAATGAGGGAATAAATATTACTAATCTGCACCTACATGTATCTAAAGACTTTTTTTTAATTAGAAAAAAAAATATGGACAGGAAAAGTAATGTTTTACATTTAGTGGGTACTTACTTCATTTGTCCAGATTTTATTTTCATTTTTTAATTTAAAAACAAAATTACCGGTATGTAAATTAATGCAATTCAGCCCTTTATTTGCGTTTTTCACCCATGGTGCTGTTTGTGTAGTATTTTCTTATATTAACACCTTCCTTTGTTGAGGCTTTCTTTTCATACTTTCCTGTTATCATAAACTTTTTTCTCTAAGTTTCCATTTCCATGTTTGACTTTTTTTTAAATATACATTTTTAATTTTCCATTCTTCCTTTCACATATTTTCCACATCATACCCACATGCATCTAAAGAAATTAAGAAAAAAGAATTCTGAACAGCAAAAGTAATGTTTTACATATAGTGGGTACTAAACATAAAACATTACTTTTATTGTCCAGAATTTTTTAAATTTAATAACATTTCTTTATGTAATTCAGCCCTTTATTTGCTCACCCATAGTGCTGGCCTTCCTTTGTTGGTGCTTATTTTTCATACTTTCTTGTTATCATAATTTTTCTAATTTTTCATTACAATGTTTGATCTTTCTGTTAAATTTTATTTACATTTTTGTTTTCATTTTTCCTCTCTCCCTTTCAGACTTCATCAACCTCCACAACCAACATTTATGAAAAAAAAAGTGCTCAAAAGTACACAGTGCTACCCGACGTTTCGCTATATTTCATGGCTCCAGAGATGTCAATCTATAGCAAGCTAGCACTTATTTTTCAAAGCATACTGGACTTTCTGATAATAAAGCTTAGCATTCTATGTGTAGTATCCTCCTAGTTCAGAGTAAGCTGCTTGGTAAATTTAGTTTGTAAAAGTGGAACAGGGGTTGACTACTTAGGGTTGTTCAGTGTTTCACAGGCTGCTGTTCTGCTACTCCCCGTCTAGAGACTTCTAGAAGTATAGTGGGAGGGAGAGCAGGACAGGCAGCCTGAATATAGAACCATTGGGGAGGTGTGCCCAGAAGGTGGAGGGAGAGTTCATACATATCCTGAGGTCTGGCAGCCTGGGCAGAGTTCCTCGGTCAAGTTCTTTGGGAGGAGACCCTTTTGCAAGGGCTGTGCCCCTGGGGCAGAGAGAGACAGAAAGGGAAACCAGAGGAGCCTTTGAAGACATTGGTCTCAGCTAGGCTTTGCCGGGGGGCCTACCAAAGACAGCTGTTTCCAGAGATTGAGCAGAGCCAGAAGGAAGTTGGTGGGAGGAAGCCCAACCATTCAGGGACTGAGGCCTTGTTCACACCTATACGTTTTTTAGTGCATTTTGCAGAAACATACTACAGTCCATTTAACATGGTTTCCTACGGGACACATTCACATCTGTGTGTTTTCAGTCACTGCGTTTTTGGGAAGGGACTTTTTTTTCCCCTCAGCAGATTGCATTTTTGGTGCAATAGACTTCAATGGAACTGCACCAAAATGCAGGTGTTGTTATTTTAATGCCATTTTAGGGATTTTGCAGGTTTTTTTAATAGGAAACTATTGAGTGTGACTTTCATTTGTTTTTACACTTTTTGGCACTCAAAGTCGCATCAAAGTTGCATCAAAGTAGTGCAGTCTCTGCAATTTTGAAAAGTTTCCTGCACTACTTTGAAGCAAATTTGATGCGGCTTTACACTCTCTGGCACTCAAAGACGCATCCTGGTAGTGCAGGAACCTTTTCAAAGTCGCTGCCATTTTGAAAAGGTTCCTGCACTACTTTGATGCAACTTTATACTCTCTTGCATTAAAACTTGCATCAAAGTAGTGCAGGGACCTTTTTAAAGTTGCTGCAACTTTGAAAAAGTTCCTGCACTACTTTGATCTGACTTTGATGTGACTTTACACTCTTTGGCACTCAAAGTTGCACCAAAGTCACACTCAATACTTTCCAATTGGAAAAAAAAATGTAAAACGCATCAAAAATGCAAGTTGAAAAATACAAATTGCACTGGAAAAAGCATCAATTGCAGCACACATAGGTGTGAGTGAGGCCTGAGTGAGTAACTGATCCTATACAGAGGAGAAGCGTCCCCAAAGCAAGTGCAATGCAGCCAGGAGTGTGTAATAATGCTTAGAAGGTTTGTCATTCAGCAGGCTGTATAATTTGATCTCTCCTGAAATTTGGAACTTTTTCTACAGCAAATCTATCTCCAGAAACTGGCGCTCTTACTTGGAGTTTGTCACCTGCTATAAGTGGCTAATATAGAAAATGTGATTGTCAAAATGGGCAGCACAGTGGCTAAATGGTTAGCACCAGGGGCGGACTGACAACTCATGGGGCCCACGGGCAATAGGGGATCATGGGGCCCCTGTGTCCTTGCCCAAACTCCAAAAAGCCTATGAAAAAGGTACCAGGAGCATCTTATGGGGCCCCCTACTGACCCCAGGCCCTCGGGCAGTGCCTTAGTTTCCAAATGGTCAGTCCGTTCCTGGTTAGCACGTCTGCCTGGCAGCACTAGGGTTGTTGGTTTGAATCCCAGCCACGGTACCACCTGCCTGGGGTTTGCATGTTCTCTCTCTGCCTGCGTGGGTTAGCTCTGGGTACTCCGGTTTCCTCCCACACTCCAGAGACAAGCTGGTAGGTTAATTGGCTCCTGTCTAAATTGGCCCTAGTATATGTATGAATGAAAGTTATGGACTATTACACTGTATGCCCCATGAGGGTTCGGGACTGAGGTGAATGTACAATATATATATGTAAAGCGTTGTGTAAATTGACAGCGCTATATAAGTACCTCAAATAAAGAAATAAAAAAAATTGTTTTGGCTGTAAACATAATAAAGGTGGCAATTGACTTTTAAGAACCTATCTTTATAGATGAATGGCAGTACCAGATTTCGTGAACAGGCGGCACTGCAGGCAAGAGAAGTAAATGTGGACCTCAGGAAAAAAAACACACCCATTATTAATAAAAAGCAGCCCTTCAGCTCTAATCCAGTGACTTTTGCCTAGGCTGAGATGAGGTCATCTGTCTGCTGCAGGCAGGGATAATCATTTCCTCAGTCTCCCTTTCCCAAGCAATCAGACTGCAACTTTGTGATAGGTCAAAAGCTGAGAAACTGAGTAGGGGCTGATCTGTGTCAGATATTTGTGAACACAGCCATGATTACATGATTGTGTCATCGTTGATCCAACTTCTTAGTCCAGGAAGTAGATGATGCCTGAACAAAGATGGCTCTGTCCTTCTGAAAAAAAAAAGATGTGCATTTCTATGGGAAGTACTGTGATCTCTTTGAATGGTAATAAATACCTTGAAGTGTTACATATACATATTACCTACATACATGCACTTTAAGTAAAAATATGTCTCTGATGGGCCCACTTTACATTTTTAAGGACTAAATAAATATTGTCAAAATAAAAGAAGAATGCATATTCTTTCTTCAATATTGGTGTTCTTTGTGTATTTTTTCCAGATCTGTGCAGTATTGCAGCTTGAAATATCTCTGCCTCTGTGTAGGGGTTTCCTTTATTAAAGACCTGTCACAGCTGTTCTCTCTCCTTCTGCAGGGTGGCTGGTCTTTTCTCCACCCCCTCCTGTAGTTTTTAACAGGCAGCCCCTGGTGGGAGGATCTTCTAGGCCCCTCCCATAGCTCTAATCTCTGCTCAGGCTATATACAGTCCAGTGATGATGTCACTGCTATGTTTTTCAGTGTAATATCTGGGTTTGCAAATGCAATTGTGGGATTTTTATCACTGTAGCTACTGGGGAATATATTTAAAGTATATCTAAACCTAAAAACAAAAATGTAATATGCGGCACCTTACCTGTCTTTAGATGTGGTGGCTGCATTCAGTACCGGGACACGGTCAGCTAACTCCCAGGGAGGAAAAAAAAATCCAGCACTAATCTGCATGCTCACCCTCATAAGCAAACATTTCGTCTGCAAATCAAAATACTCCCAAAACAAAAATGCAAAAACTCCCCCTCCTCCCAGTAAAAATCCTCCTCTCAGAACAAACCTTTGCCCCTCCCAGCTCAAGTTCTCTCACCAGTTCCCTCTACTAGCTCAAATTCCCCCCAAATAAAATCACCCCACCTAACATAAATCCTCCCCAAATCCACCCCTCTTAACACAAATCCCCCCTCCCTGTACAAACCGTCCCACCCAAATCCCCCCTTCCTAGCACAAATCCCCTTGCCCCCTCAATCCCCTTCCTAGCACAAATCACTTCCCTCAGCATCAATCCTCCCCTCCAAATCCACCCATCCTAGCACACCCTCCCCCAGTCCCCCCTCCTAGCACAAATCCCCCCAGCAAAAATCCTCCCTTTCAAATACTCCCTTCCTAGCACAAACCCCCAATACCTACTGCTAGAGCAAATCCCCCCCAAATCCACCCCTCCTAGCACAAATCCCCTTGGCCCCTCAAATCCCACTCCTAGCACAAATCCATCCCCCAGCATCAATCATCCCCTCCAAATCCACCCCTCCTAGCACAAATCCTCCCTTTTAAATACACCCTTCCTAGCACAAACCCCCAATACCTATTGCTAGGGCAAATCCCCCCCCAAATCCACCACTCCTAGCACAAATCCCCTTGCCCCCTAAAATCCCCTTCCTAGCACAAATCCATCCCCCAGCATCAATCATCCCCTCCAAATCCACCCATCCTAGCACAACCCTCCCCCAGTTCCCCCTCCTAGCATAAATCCCCCCAGCACAAATCCTCCCTTTCAAATACACCCTTCCTAGTACAAACCCCCAATACCTACTGCTAGGTCAAATCCACCCCTCCTAGCACAAATACCCTTGGCCCCTAAAATCCCCCTCCTAGCACAAATCCATCCCCCAGCATCAATCATCCCCTCCAAATCCAACACTCCTAGCACAACCCTCCTCCAGTCCCCCCTCCTAGCATAAATCCCCCCAGCACAAATCCTCCCTTTTAAATACACCCTTCCTAGCACAAACCCCCAATACCTACTGCTAGGGCAAATCCCCCCCAAATCCACCCCTTCTAGCACAAATCCCCTTGGCCCCTAAAAT
The DNA here is from genome assembly GCF_062004578.1 of Staurois parvus. NCBI lineage: Eukaryota > Metazoa > Chordata > Amphibia > Anura > Ranidae > Staurois > Staurois parvus. The sequence goes on along the minus strand of NW_028317950.1, from coordinate 3,610,759 downwards.
CCCCCTCCTAGCACAAATCTATCCCCCAGCATCAATCATCCCCTCCAAATCCACCCCTCCTAGCACAACCCTCCCCCTGTCCCCCCTCCTAGCATAAATCCCCCCAGCACAAATCCTCCCTTTCAAATACACCCTTCCTAGCACAAACCCCCAATACCTACTGCTAGGGCAAATCCCCCCCAAATCCACCACTCATAGCACAAATCCCCTTGCCCCCCTAAAATCCCCTTCCTAGCACAAACCCTAGCACAAACCCATCCCCCAGCATCAATCATCCCCTCCAAATCCACCCATCCTAGCACAACCCTTCCCCAGTCCCCCCTCTTAGCATAAATCCCCCCAGCACAAATCCTCTCTTTCAAATACACTTTTCCTAGCACAAACCCCCAATACCTACTGCTAGGTCAAATCCCCCTCAAATCCACCCCTCCTAGCACAAATCCCCTAGCCCACTAAAATCCCCCTCCTTGCACAAATCCATCCCCCAGCATCAATCATCCCCTCCAAATCCACCCCTCCTAGCCCCCCCCTCCCCAAATCCCCTCTCCTAGCACACATCCCAACCCCCCCAGCATACCCCCCTCCAAATCCACCCCTCCAAGCACAATTCCCATCCCCCCCAGCACAACCCCCCCTAACACATTGAAGCCAAACTCCAACTCACTCTTTATCAGTTACAGCACACAGTTTTTTTTCCTTTTGGGATAAAGGTTTTGCATGAATAAATAAAAGCTGAACATTGCAAGCATCCATGTCAGTGTTAAAAGGTTTATTTCATCTATGTAAATTGATACATTCTGCTGAAGAGCATGTGCTTGTGAAAAACAACATACTTACGGGCTGGATCACCAGATGAAAATAGAAGAAAGCATAAAAAGGAAACTAATGCAGCCATCACATGTAAAAATTGGTACGCTGTGATGTAATAAATATTTTGGGGTTTAATCAGGGGTGCCCCTGTGTCCTAGCCCACACTCAAACCACACCCAAAAAAGCCTATAAAAGGTACCAGGGGCATCTCACGGGGCCCCCTACTGAACCCGGGCCCTCAGGCAGTGCCCGGGTGCTCGAATGGTCAGTCCGACCCTGGGTTTAATGTTGCTTTAATACAGGCAAACCAAAAGCACAATGTGCATTTAGACAAGTATCACCTCTTTTTGTTTGGGGTATACATGCTTCTAACAGCCATGTATATACAGAAGACATGAAAGCAGATTGAGGGCACCTTGCAGCTGAGCTGTCTTTGTCGACCAATTGTTCATTATTTAGCAATATGGCACCCATTCCTCACCATGACAGCCCTGGCCCTGGTAACATGCAATACCCCCTCTCTGGTAGAGCTGCATTGCACCAGTAACATGACCTCACTGGTGTTGCATCACTTTGCCTACATGGCTCGGTTCCTGCTTTCCTAGCATAGCATCGCTCTTCCTCTAGTAATATGAAGTGATTAGAGTGACAGGGTGGGGGCATCATAATTAAGTAACCTAACGTCATCCCTGCTACACAGTGCTGACTCATCACAGAAAATGTGAGCCTTTTTTCCAACTAAAATTCAAAAATCTAATTAGAAAATCCTAACAAGTCTTCCTGCGGATAATAAAAAAGTAGGGGATTCCTGGAAATTCATGACTGCAGAATGCTGGGTTGTTTCAGCTCTCTTCTCCTGACTTTTACCTTGGTGTGTCCTTGAGACTGCAGCAGAGTTTCTGCTTTGTGCTGTTGCATCTCCCACTCAATATATTTTTATGAAAGTGTGACCTGTTCCCGCTGCACGTCTTTCAAGCAACACGCTGTAAAGGAATAATATTCTCAAGCAACCCTTTTCCGAATTCCCTTGAATTTTTTTGTGCCGCATTTTTCGCCTCACCAATCCAAAGAGAGATGGAGAAACAGGGTAGGACAATATCAGGTAATACCCACCTGTACAGGGCCCAGGCCCCATCAGTTAAAAAGGGGGGCCCAGACACCTGGCGAGCGCGAGGGCCAACTGTACTGCCTTATCACTGAAGCTGATCCCCCCTGTGGCTCCCCCACTTCTCCTCCTCTCCCTCTTGCCAGCTTTTAGCTGCTGCAGGGGGAGTCAATGGGGGATCGGTTCCAGCATCTTCGCCCCTTTCTCCTCCGGCTCCTGTGTGCCTTCATAACTGAAGCATAGTAAACTGTGTTTACTATGCTTCCATTTGTGAATGAACAGGAAGCCTCTGCACAGAGTGCTTCCAGTTTATTTATCTGCAGTGCATCTGAGACTGCAGAGAAAGGGGGTTGAGCTATCTATGTCCTCAGTCCCTTTCTCTGCCTCATAAGAGAGACACCAGAGGTCTGTTTAGGCCCCTTATATTTCACCAAAGCCTCAGGTATGGGATCTGGTAGGTTGTACGGGGCCCATGATTTCTAACAGCAGCCCTGGGAAATATAGAGAAGTATGTTCCCTATGCAAAATTGTAACAGCTTAGAAACATGGGCTTTGGAGAAGCATTGGGGAGTAAAGCAGCATGCTGTGCTTTTCTTTCACATTTTAGTGTTTTCCTTTCATAAAAGGATATGTACTGTAGTTGATATATTTTATGATACATGTAGTGCAGACCCCTGTTGAGCCCCAATGATTTGTCCGAGGTTCTCTTCCCATTCAGGTGTACAGGCAGCTAGGCACATAACTCGGACAGTCTCACAACTCAATGACCAGGCAGCGCATGTGTTTTTGAGCTATAATGCTCATTGATCTTGGTTGGGGTCCAGGGTGGGTTTTAAGATACTCCAAATCTAGTGCACAAAGTAATCAGAGGACACTCTTTGCCCTGTCTACTCTCATCAGGGTAATCTCCCACTCAAGGGTACAGACTTGGATCTTACATCTAGGCCTCTACTGACAATGTCCCCGTATACTTGGATAGCTCTGTCTAATATCATCTAGAAACTTCTCCTGCGAATCTCCAGGCCAGATCCTCAGTGAACCCCCTTAATTTGGCTCCAACTGCTTCCAGAATATAGGCCCACCAGCTCCCACTCAGCTGGAACCTCGGAGAACTTCTGCAAACTTCGGCTACACTGCCCAGAAGGGAAGTAGCCCTTGAGGATGGAATCTTCTCCTTATGACCTCCTCAGCCACCTACTGAGCATGCTCCCCCCAGGGATTGTTGAGACCACGTAAATATTCAGGTTAAGGGTCTGCCTCTTCCAGCCAACTATGTTCTAGGGCCAACTAAAAGGCAGGGCAAAGTAGTCAAGCCTACAGCTAGTGAGACCCAGAACAGCCAAAAATAATCACACATCGGTCCAATGTGTACAGAGGAGCCAAAATATCTAGATTTAGCTGAGCCTATCTATCCAACTATTCTAGGAGGGTGCTACTTACAGAATAATATTTCTCTATACAGTTCTCTGCTCTTGGTCTCTCTCTCAAGCAAATCTATGTTGGGATATGTGGAATGCCATTGCTGACTTCCTTTCAAAACATATTAGTTACCTGACTGTCTCTAGCATCACCATCTTCTTTGTCAAAGACACAGAATACATATGAGTGAAGTATCATCAGAAATACTTATCTGCGTAACAAACCAGGTAGGTTACTTAGAGGGTACTGAAGTCAGACCATTAGAATTTTTAGGGGAAGTTTAGCAGCGATTGCCTCCAGTTATCATTCATTCCAGGTTTCCTTTAAAGCCCAACCCTGAGGTTTTTTCTCAGCCCACAAATCACTGGGCAGTACGAGGAGAATGACAGGCTCATGGTTCAGCAGTCCATGTGTATATTGTAATAAGTTCCAACGTGGGCAGGGGTAGTCCAATAGGCACTAAGGGCAAGCTGCGATTGAGTGAAGCAAACTCTGCAGTAGAAGAAACAAAGAATACAGCGCCTCTAAGTGTATACTGCGATAATATTTAATAAGAAGGTAAGTAGTAACTCATATTTTAGATTTTAAAAACAGGCTCATATGGAAGAGATGTACATCTGTAGCCAGATGTAAGGTGACTAATCCAGAGAGGAGACTCTGCCCAGTTTCACCATCCATGCTTCACCTGACATAGCACCATCTGCTGGTGGATCTAGGCTATCTCCTCTCTGGATAAGTCACCTTACATCTGGCTACAGATGTACATCTCCTCCATATGAGCCTCTTTTTAAAATCAAAGATGTGAGTTACTACTTACCTTCTTATTAAATATTATCACAGTATACACTTAGAGGCGCTGTGTTATTTGTTTCACAAATCACTGGGCTGCTTTTTTAAATGTTTACTTGCTGCAGATGTCTTACAGGCTGGTCACAGAGGGATCCCCTTCACCAGATGTATTCAAGGCTAGTCAATGGACAAGAGAGATTCTGTTCACTAGAAGTCTTTAGGCTGGTCACTGGACAAAAAGGGTCCTCTTGTCCAGATGTCTTCAGGGTGGGTACTGGATTAAAAAAGCCTTCTTCACCTCTTCTCCAGATATCTTCAAGTCAGTCACTGGATGACAAGGGTCCTTTTCTCCAGATTTTTTCAAGCTGGTCACTGGACAAGAAGGGTCATCTTCACCTCCTCTCCAGATGTATTAAAGTCAGTCACTGGATGAAAAGGGTCTCGTTCTCCATATTGTTTCAGGCTGGTCATTGGAACAGGTCATCTTCTCCTCCCCTCTAATATATTCAGTTTGGTTACTGGATGAGAGGCTTCCTCTTCATCTCTTCTCCAGATGTCTTCAGGTCGGTCACTGCATAAGAGGGGTCCTCTTTGCATTTTCGCCAGATGTCTTCAGGCCAGTCACTGGATGAGAAGAATGATCTTCACCTCTCCTTCAGATGTTCTGAGACTGGTCACTGAACATGAGGGGTCCTCTGCACCTCTTATCCAGATTCCTTCAGGCCAGTCACCGGATGAGAGGTATCTTTGCCAAGAGGGGTTCTCGTCATCTCTTCTTCATCTCTTATTCTCTGCATCATTCTACTGGGAGTGCAGGATTCTAGGGGAAGAATAGTGCCCCATCATTGGTGTCATTTGGAGGAATAGTGTCTCATCGTTGGTGTCAGCGGGAAAAATAGTGGCCTGTCATTGGGAGGAACAGTGCTACATCATTGATGTTAATTGGAGGAATCATGGTTCATGGTTGGTGTCTTTGAGAGGAATTGTGCCCCACTGTAGGTGTCAGTGGAAGGAATAGAGCTACACTGTTGGTTTTAGTGGGAAGAACTGTGCCCCATCGTTTATGTAATTGTTTGGAATTGTATACTATCATTTGTGTCAATGGGAGGAATTGTACCCCATTGTGTCAGTAGCAGGAATGATGTCCCATTGTTGAGTCAGTGGATGGAATAGTGCCCCAAGGGCTGGATAAAGTCAAGCAAAGGACCACATCCAGCCCCCTGGCCACAGTTTGGGGACCACTGCCCTAGACTAAGCCTAAATTGTTAGTATGCATGGGACTGAGCTTGTGTGACTGGCAGCTTCTGCACTACATTGGTGTAACCTGTCTATTTCCAGTGGCCCCTCTGGAGTGTGAACGCTACATATGATTGCACATATTGACCTGCTATAGTTTTACAGAATGTGCGGCAGTCGTATCTTCTGGCCACCATGGCTTAAGGTGCATTCATGGTTTTGAGGCATACAAGTTAACCATGACAAAATCCCATCACCAAAGCCTCTGAAATATAAAAGTTGATAGGTGCCTCAACAAACATATGGAGTTACCCTTAGATTTTTTTTTTTTTTTTTTTTTCATATTTCAGATATACAGGGTTTGCTTTTAGTAGAAGAAAAACTGCTCCTCTGTATTGGATACAGTTGACTAAATAACAGGTATGGCTGATGCAGAATGAGATCAGACAGCTATTTCAGTTCCACTTTACTGGATCTGCATAGCTGCACATATATATGTATTTGATTTGCTTCTTTGTAAAAGGAATGACAAGTGAGCCTAACATGTTCAGGAAACCGGTGTACGCCTGATGGCTTGAGACAGGAATAAATTTGCAGCCTCGGATAAGTAATCAGGATGCAGGATTGCATCCACATTGTAAGTTCTCTCTGAGAATTGTACATTGTCTGGCTCAGGTCACAGGATTATGGTAGCTACACAATTGTATCATGACAATCTGATCTTGATATGGTTTGATTGTACAACATCTCACAATACACAGTTGTGAAGGAACACAATTTCAAAAAACAGATAAATATTTTCACAGGATGACCATAGATAAAAAAGAATAGTACCTAAAAGAACTTAATGTTGACCTGAAGTCAAAAAATGATGATTTCCCCCACAGGAGCTTCTTGATAATGCTTGTCCCCAGTGGTTGCCCTGACCTTGCAAGCCTCCCAACACCTCTGACACTCTGGGTTCAGACATATTTCAACAGTACAGAATAATAATGCAAGAGACATGATTCTATAGTAACACCTCTATATTATTCTTGTTCAAAGAATACACCACAAGAATAATGGGTTTAGGATATATAACCCCAGTTAACATTAGACTGGTAAAACAGGAATAATCACTTAGCAACATTTAACATTTTATACATTCATGAGTGGTAAGCTTCAGTTAACTGCAACACCAGCAGTAGGAGGGCGAAGAAAAGGCTTGTTGACTTATTATCTCCCTCTGGACCACCGGTGTCGCAACGGCGGATGCAGAGAATTATGTAACTGTATACTCCAACATAGATATAAGTATCCTAATTTGAATAACAATGGGCTTATAAGAGAAGGGGTGCCTTTAACTAGATATTGCAACATGAGTCCTGCTATGTTTAAAGTTCTTGATAGGGTGGTATCTGCTCTTCTGCTAGCAATGGTGGGGCCCATAAGCATTAGAGAATACTTGTAATTTAATTAAGTTAAACAGTCTGTGGTACTGCTCAAAGTAAAGATCTCCTGGTACTGAAGTGTAAAGGTGTCTGCATGCAGTGTCTCTAGAGTGATGACAGAAAGAGGTTGGGAACCAATCCCATGAATAGCATGGCCTCCTATGAACAACAGTTCTTACAGAGGCTCTTGGCTGTTTGTAGGAATGTGCAGAGTTGTCGCCTGACAGCCCATCACCGCAGCATGCAGAGATGTCTGTGTGAAGACAGGACAGTGACAGTCACCTGGTTTTTTCCTAAGCTTCAGTTGGGTTGTGATTTCTCACTGTTGCCAGCAAATGTTACTGGTATCACTGGGTATAGTATGAGATTTGACAAAGAAAGCTAAATTATAAATATTTATATTTTCTCCAGCCAATCCATTAGCAGGTTATACCACTTGTGCATACTGAGGAAGACTATAAATATTTGTGATAGTCCATGTGTTTGCTCTGTTTCTCTGAGCTGAGGCCTAGTGAGGTGCTGCTGGAATGAGCTCTGCTGTTAGGCCCAATAGCCTGTTTTGGGGCCTAACGTATGTTTAAGTTGTCCTGAAGCTGTCCTGCCTGGTCAGGAGGAAGCTGTGCCAAGGAGGAGACCCAGGGAAGGGCCCTTGCCGGAGAAGCTAGGAATAAGCCTGGCCTCTCAGAAGGGCCTAGTGACTCACTTGGAGGACACACTGAAATTTGGGGATGTCCCTTCAGTGTTTCCGAGTCAGCTGAAAGGCAGGGCCGCCATCGGGGATGGGGGGAGGCCTATACACATGTCTGGGTTTGGGCGTCCTGTGGGGCCTGAGCATCCCAAGGGGTCTCAGCCCCAGAGGTATTTATGTCTGCTGCCTGCAGTCTGAATGATTGACAGCTGCGGTAGCTACCTGTCTCTGCCCACCTCCCTTTCTACATAAGAGACTGCAATATTGGTGGAAAGCACTGTGAAAAGTCTGCTGAATGTGGGGACAAGACAATGGCTACAACATTAAAACCTTTTATATTTTTTAAAGTTTTTATAAATAAATATTTAATGCAGAGTAAACCCATGGCACAACAGTCACAGAGCAATACTGGTTTCCTAAAGAGAGAACATAACGATAGCTGTGTGCTTTCAGACTGTCTCTCTCTAATTGAAACTCTGTGTGGACCTATACAGAGCAGGGGATTTACCCCTCTGTTCATTCAGCTGTGTGTGTAATATAAGCTTTGGGCTTTCTATAGATCAGCCATGCTGCTAGCATTAATGGTTTTCTAAAGAGAGAGCATAGTGGTAGCTGTTTGCTTTCAGACTCGCTCTCTAATTGAAACCATCACAAAGAGTGGGAGGAGGTAGAGTCTTTCCTCTGAACATTCTGTGTGTGTAACATGAGCTTCTTTGCTTCATAAATAACAGGTTTTTTTTTCAGTCAAGATTAGCAAACATGTGAAAACAAGTCCAAAGCTCCACCTGCTGTCATGAAATCTAAAAAGGTACATTCTTGTAAAACCGTTAAAAAACAGACTGACAATGTCACTTTAAAACACACCTGTAAAAAGTAATATGAGGGCTGCCATTGCTGAAAATGCTAAATGCCTGGCTTTGTGTGACTTCTATATGCCTAGGTCACTGACCCAATGACGTGCATATAGAAAAAAGAGATTGAGGAAAAAGTCAGTTTCTCATTGTTCTACTTTTTCTAGGTCAGTGGATCAGTGGGTATTGAAACTAAAATGATCACCATGATCAGGGGCGGACTGACAACTCATGGGGCCCCCAGGCAATAGGGGGGCCCCTGTGTTCTTGCCCACACCCAAAAAAGCCTTTGAAAAAGCCAATGAAAGGTACCAGGGGCATCTCATGGGGCCCCCTACTGACCCAGTGCCGGAGTGCTCGAATGGTCAGTCCGCCCCTGACCATGATCAACTAGTATTTTTTGGGGGGGGGATGAGTTGTGGTTAAAAATGTTCTCCATAATGGGTGTTCTTTAGAATCCCTGGATCCTGTACTGCAGATGTAAGTACAAGCCAGTTATTTCCAGCATGTTCTGTAGACACTCCGCACACAGAGAATTGCTGAACATTAACAGAATGACTCAGACTGACACACTAATCTCATCAGCCACAAGGGTGCACATGGCGGCATGGCTCTAACCTCTTGGCAGATGTTCCTCTGACTCTGGGCTTTGGGCTGTCTTTATCATAATCCACTGTTTAAAGGTAGGCAACGGGAGGCGAAACACACGGCCGCGGCATCTGCAAAAGGCATGCTGTGTATTGATGGATTGCTTTTAAAGGACAACTCAGTTCCCCCCATATATACACACACAATATACACCGAGTTCCAAATTATTATGCAAGTGATATTTTTCTCATTTACCTAAATAATTGATGTAAATAACAGTCAGAATAATTCTCATGTTATCAACTATTAAGAGTACAATTCACATTTTATTGAACAAACCTCCTAATGATAACAGAATTTTTTTTAAACATAAAACACTTCCAATGCACTGTTCCAAATTATTGCGCACAGAAAGTTTCAAAACACTTTATAGGTTGTAAAGAACTGAAAATTGTCATTTGTTGTGTTTGCAGCATATTTACTGAAATCAAAAGCTATTTAAATCAAACTTTTAACAACATTTTAACTTTTTAAACATTTTAACAGGTCACGTTACATTGTAACATAGGACCCCTTATTTGATAGCAGCTTCACAAGTCTTGCATCCATTGAACTTGTGAGTTTTTGGACAGTTTCTGCTTGAATTTGTTTGCAAGATGTCAGAATAGCCTCCCAGAGCTGCTGTTTGGATGTAAACTGCCTCCCACCCTCATAGATTTTTTACTTGAGGATGCTCCAAAGGTTCTCAATAGGATTGAGGTCAGGGAAGGATGGAGGCCACACCATGACTTTCTCTCCTTTTATCCCCATAACAGCCATTGATGCAGAGGTATTCTTTGCAGCATGAGATGGTGCATTGTCATGCATGAAGATGATTTTATTACGGAAAGCATAGTTCTTCCTTCTGTACCAGGGAAGAAAGTGGTCAGTCATAAACTCCACATACTTTGCAGAGGTCATCTTTACACCTTCGGGGACACTAAAGGGGCCAACCAGCTCTTTTCCCATGATTCCGGCCCAAAACATGACTCCACCACTGCCTTGCTGACGTCGCAGCCTTGTTGGAACAGGGTGGCCGTCCACCAACCATCCACTACTCCATCAGTGAACAGGACTGTTTGAAAATTAGTCTTCATATATTTTTCTGCCCAATGCAGCCATTTCTACTTGTGAGCATTGGTTAGTGGTGGCCGAATAGAAGGTTTATGTACAGTTGCAAGACTCTGGAGGACTCTACACCTTGATGTCCGTGGGACTCCAGAGGCACCAGCAGCTTCAAATATCTGTTTTCTGCTATGTAATAGTATTTTAGCAGCTGCTCTCTTGATCTGATGCATGGATCTGGCAGAAATCTTCCTCAATGTGCCTTTATCTGCACGAACCCGTCTGTGCTCTGAATCAGCCACAAATCTCTTAATAGTGCGATGATCACGCTTACGTTTTTGTGAAATATCTAATGTTTTCATACCTCGTCCAAGGCATTGAATTATTTCACTCTTTTCGGCAGCAGAGAGATCCTTTTTCTTCCCCATATTGCTTGAAAATGGTGCTCTGCTTAATAATGTGGAACACCCTCCTTTAGTAGTTTTTCCTTAAATTGGGCTCACCGGCCAATCTAATTATCACAGGTGTCCGAGATTGTTTTCAGTGATGAAAAGAGCCCTGACACACAATGCCATCCATGAGTTAAACTGAAAAACAAAATATTTAATCTTTGTGACACTTAAATAGAATTTGCATAATAATTTGGAACGCGGTGTATTCACATGAGGGCTGCACTAAAAGTAATGCAAAAGTAGGCATAACTGCCTTATTAACTGACATAGGTCATTCAAATTTCACATGTTAAAGCGGAAGTAAACTGCTGCCTTTCAAAAAGAACAAAAAAAACCTGCAAGACAATGGCATATTGTGCTAGTATGCATTGTATACAGGCACATCATGAAATACTTACCTTAGAACGAAGCCTTCCAACGGCACACTGTCAGCAATGACAGGGCTTCCATCTTCACTCGGTCTTCCTTCCGGGTATCGCGTGCTGCGGCCTTCTGACTGGTGGAGACGCAATGACAAGACTTGCGTGCATGCGCATGGAAGTTTCGGCTGCGGCACAGAGCCCATTGCCTACCTTTAACAGGTATGCTGTCCCTTCAGAGTGCCTGCGCCGGTGGCGTCACCAGCAACATGCAGTATTAACATCTCCTAAACAGTGCAAGTTTAGGAGATATTCACTGTACCTACAGGTAAGACTTATTATAGGCTTACCTATAGGTACAAGTTAAAAAAAAAAAAAAAGACTTTCACTTTAATTTTACACTCTTCCCCTATTGTAACACTCCATCTTCTTATTTATTGCAGGTAAATAATGGATTCCAAGCAGAAACAATGTTCCATCATTGAATTCTTGATGAAGGAGAGGTGCAGGCTGTCCAGCATCCACAGAAAGCTACAGGGGTTGGGCTTGGCCCCTTAGTTCCAGTGAAGGGAACTTTTAAGGTGTCAGCATACCAAGATATTTTAGACAATTTCACACTCCCAACTTTGTGGGAAGAGTTTGGGGATGGCCCCTTCCTGTTCCAACATGACTGCGTACCAGTGTTTTTTGCACTGGTACGCAGTCATGTTGGAACAGGAAGGGGCCATCCCCAAACTGTTCCCACAAAGTTGGGAGTGGGAAATTGTCCAAAATGTCTTGGCATGCTGACATCTTAAGAGTTCCCTTCACTGGAACTAAGGGGCCAAGCCCAACCCCTGAAAAACAACCTCATACCATAATCCCCCCTCCACCAAACTTTGCACTTGGCACAATGCAGTTGGGCAAGTACCCTTCTCCTGTCAACTGCCAAACTGAGACATGTCCATTGGATTGCCAGAAAGAGAAGCGTGATTGGTCACCCCAGAGAACATGTCTCCATTTCTCTAGAATCCAGTGGTGGCGTGATTTACACTACTGCATCCAACGCTTTGCATTGCACTTGGTGATGTAAGGCTTGGATGCAGCTGCTCAGCCATGGAAACCCATTCCATGAAGAGCTCTATGCACTGTTGTGCTAATCTGAAGGCCACAGAGGTCTTTAGCTTTTGACTCTGCAGACAGTTGGTGACTTCTGCACACTGTGATCTTCAGCATGAGCTGAACCCGCTCTGTCATACGTGGCCTACCATGTGGCTGAGTTGCTGTTGTTCCCAGTTGTTTCCACTTTGTTATAATACCACCAACAGTTGACCCTGGAATATTTAGTAGCAAGAAAATTTCACGGATGGACTTATTGCACAGGTGGCAACCTATCATGGTACCATGCTTGAATTCACTGAGCTCCTGAGAGCGACCCATTCTTTCACAAATATTTGTAGGAGCAGTCTGCATGCATTTCAGAATCCCTGTCAGAACTGCCAGTTTCCCTGCCAGTGGTTCCAACGACACTCGCAAAATCTTTAGCAGTACTTCTAATGGTGCTTCCAGAATTATTACCAGTACTTTCAATGGTGCTTCCATAATTATCACCAGTACTTCCAATGGTGCTTGTAGAATCCCTGCCAGACCTATCAATGGTGCTTCTAGAATTATTACTAGTATTTCAATGATGCTTTCAGAATTATTACCAGTACTTCCAATGGTGCTTGTACTGCAGAATCCCTGCCAGATCTTCCAATGGTGCTTCCAGAATTATTACCAGAACTTCCAATGGAGCTTCCAGAATGAATACCAGTACTTCTAATGGTGCTTGTAGAATCCCTGCCAGACCCTCCAATGGTGCTTCCAGAATTATTATTATACATGATTTATATAACGCCAACAGTTTGTGCAGCGCTTTACGAAATGAAGGTAGACATTACAGTTACAATACAATTTGGTACAAGAGGAAACAGAGGGCCATGCTTGTTAGAGCTTACAATCTAGGAGGAAGGGTTGAGTGATACAAACGTTAATAGCTGTGGGGGGATGAGCTGATGGAGAATTAAATGGCAGTTTACTAGGTAGAAACAGGATAGGCTTCTTTAAAGAGTGAGGTTTTCAGGGATCGTCTAGGTGAATAGATTAGGTGATAGTCAGACAGATTGGGGTAGGGAGTTAATACCAGTACTTCCAATGGTGTTTCTAGAATTATTACCAATATGGTACTTGCGGAATCCCACCAGACCTTCCAATGGTGCTTCCAGAATTAATATCAGTACTTCCAATGGTGCTTCCAGAATTATTACCAGTATGGTGCTTGCAGAATCCCTGACAGACCTTCCAATGGTGCTTCCAGAATGATTACCAGTACTTCCAATGGTGCTTCCAGAATGTTACCAGAACTTCCAATGGTGCTTCCAGAATTAATACCAGTACTTCCAATGGTGCTTCCAGAATTATCAGCAGTACATCCAATGGTGCTTGCAGAATCCCTGCCAGACCTTCCAATGGTGCTTCCAGAATTATTACCAGTACTTCCAATGGTACTTCCAGAATTATTATTATTTTACAGGATTTATATAGCGCCAACAGTTTGTGCAGTGCTTTACAAAATGAAGGCAGACATTACAGTTGCAATACAATTTAGTACAAAAGTTCTAAAAATATATATATATACTTGATTTTGTTTTTTCCGGTAGGGGGCACGCCCGCCCTACCTGCGCCGCCATTTGCGGCGGTCAATCACCGTATCCCGGCCGGTGATTACCCGCCTGGTGACTACTGAGGATCTCCGACAGGGAGGAGGGCTGCTTTGTTTACTAACAGTCCTCCCTGTCAACTCGGGCACACTGCAGCCAGAGCAGTGCTTACAGTGAAGCACCAACACACCGCCCCCCCAGTAAAACACTCCCAGCACACAGTTAACCCTTTGATCGCCCCTCATTTTAACCCCTTCCTGCCCAGTGCCATTAGTACAGTGTCAGTGCTTTTTATTAGCACTGATCACTGTATTGATATCACTGAGGATGTCAGTGACACCAAGTCAGTTCCCCCCAGGGTCCGAATGCCCGCCGCAGTCCTGATATAAGTCACTGATTGCCGCCATTGCTAGTAAAAAAAAGGGGGGTAAATCCTCAGGAGGGCAAGTGGTTAACCAAAGGCATGTAGCAGAATACATTTTGGCCTAAATTTATGAAGAAATGTTATGGGTTTTTTTTTATTGGATATGTTTTATAGCAGAAAGTAAAAAATGTTTTTTTCAAAATGTTCAGTTTTTTTTCATTTATATTGTATAATAAAAAATAAAAAAACAGCAGTTATCAAATTCCACCACAAGAAAGCTGTTTGTGTGAAAACAATGATATCAATTTTGTTTGGGAACAGCGTTGCATGACAGCTCAACTACCAGTTAAAGTAGCGCAGTGCTTAATAGCAATAAATGGCCTGGTCATGAAGAGGTTAAAAGCTTTCTTGAGCTGAAGTGGTTAATATTCTTACTGATAAACATAAAGTTATAAGCCAAAAACCTAACAATTTCAATTATGATTGCAGGCTTCAGGTTTCCCACTCAAAACATTTCCAGCTTCTATAACCCCCAGCTGACGATACACAAAGACACAAGTGCAGCACTTTTTCTAAAGAAAGCCACAAAAACTTCATATTTATTTCTGTCCATTCTATCTTCCCATGTCAATGTCAGAACAAGAATTGCAGCAATGCTTGTCATGCTGTTTCCCCAGCATCAAAAGACAAAGAAATCAGAGTTTCTGGAAATTGCTTTCCAAATGCCCACAGGTAGCCAGCTAAACAGAGCGTGCAGAGGAGACACAAGTTGCTTCCTTTTCAGGTGGTGAAGAAAGCTAAAGCCAAACTTTGAAATACAGAGATGAAACATGCATGAGAACTGGTTTGTCTGCCAAAATATCCGTCATTATGCTCAGCCACTTTTGTAATTCACAAATGACTGCCACATTTTGTGAATCATCTCAGTAGCTCTCGCAACTCCTTGCAAAGTGGTGGAGTTGCCTACGCAAAACATAAAATCAGCCCAGTGCCTGTAGGAAAGTCTTTCTCAACCAGGGTTATATGGAACCCTAAGGTTCCTCCAGAGGTTGCTATGGTTCCTTGTAAAATTAACAGTTTCTGATTCTCTCATACCAATGTTCTTTTTCACTGTAACTGTAAGTGCTGCATTTATCCTACCAACGTAAGAAACATTCCTCCCACTGACTCCCAATGTAGGGAGCTCTCATCCTCTGGACCAAAAATGTAAGGAGCATTCTTCCCACTGACCACCAATGCAAGGGGCATTCTTCCCACTTACCACCAATGCAAGGGGCATTCTTCCCACTGACCACCAATGCAAGGGGCATTCTTCCCACTGACCACCAATGCAAGGGGCATTCTTCCCACTGACCACCAATGCAAGGGGCATTCTTCCCACTGACCACCAATGTAAGGGGCATTCTTCCCACTGACCGCCATTGCAAGGGGCA
Organism: Staurois parvus; assembly: GCF_062004578.1. NCBI lineage: Eukaryota > Metazoa > Chordata > Amphibia > Anura > Ranidae > Staurois > Staurois parvus. The sequence goes on along the minus strand of NW_028317950.1, from coordinate 3,595,450 downwards.
TTCTTCCCACTGACTGCCAATACAAGGGACATTCTTCCCACTGATCTCCAATACAAGGGGTATTCTTCCCATTGACCACCAATGTAAGGAATATTTTTCTCACAGGCAACCAATATAAAGAGTGTTCTTATCAATCACCACCAATGTAAGTAGCATTCTTCCCATTGGCCACTAATGAACACCAATGTAAGGGGGCCCTCATCCCATTGACCAAAAATGTAAGGAGCATTCTTCTCACTGACCACTTATGTAAGGGACATTCTTCCCACTGACCTCCAAAATAAGGGGTATTTTTCCCACCCACCACCAATGTAAGAGGCATTCTTGTCACTGGGCACTAATGTAAGAAGCATTTTGGTCACTCTCCACAAAAGTAAGAAGCATTCTTCCCACTGGAATTCAGTGTAAGGGTCATTCTTCCATCTACCACCAATGTAAAAAGCATTCTTCTCACTATCTTCCAATATACTAGAGTCCTACTATTACTGACCAGCAATGTAAGGGCTCACTTCCCGACTATCCACCAGTGTTAGGGAGCACTACAATTTTCACGTTCTGCATTTCTTTGCTGGCTATTATCATTTTTATTTCATATAATAAATAATTATTTGTATAATTACTAAAAATAATTGAGCAGTCCTGGATGTCAAATATGCTAAGACATGCCTTATTTATTCCTAGATCTACAACTTACAGTTTACATTAAACAATGATCTCTATAGTTAGTAATTATAAGCAGAGGTTCCCTGAGACCTGAATGTTATTTCAAGGGTTCCTCCATGTTAAAAAGGTTGAGAAAGCCCCAGAGATTACTCCCTGGCATGGCTCCTCCTTAATTGGTTCACATGCATTACACATTAATCCTTCTGCAGTCATGGAGACCTTCCTAGACTATCGGCCTTCATTTCTGCCCTTGCTAGAAGAATGAAAACTGTAATCTCCAACATTTTCTTAAAATGGAAGTAAACTCCATTTTGAGTATTTTACCTACATGTAAGCCTTTAATAAGACGTATTGTAGGTACTGTAAACAGGGGAGGACTAACAACTCAAGGCGCCCCTGGGCAATAGGGAATCATGGGGCCCCTGTGTCCTTGCCCAAACTCAAAAAAGCCTCTGAAAAAGGTACCAGGGGCATCTCATGGGGCCCCCTACTGACCCCGGGCCCTCGGGCAGTGCCCGAGTTTCCAAATGGTCAGTCCGCCCCTGACTGTAAATATCTCCTAAATGTGCACTGTTTAGGAGATATTTACTCTAGAAGAGCCGGTGACATCACCGGTGCATGTGCATTGCTCTCTCAATGAATGGTGCCCCATCCACTGCGGCCAAAATTCCCTTTGTGCATGCGCGGGAGTGATGACATCATGGCACGGCCAATCAGATGGCTGCAACTCACGAACCCAGAAGGAAGACCGGGTGAAGATGGAAGCCTCGGGAAGCCATGACAGTGCTCTGCTGGGGGGCTTCGTTTTCAGGTAGGTCATTTATAATGTGCTAGTATGCGATGCAAACTAACATAATATGCTCTTAGCTTGCATGGAAAAGATTTTTTAGATTTTGTTTTCGCGGTTTACTATACCTTTAAGCTAAAGAGGAGTTAATATATACGCATTTGTACAAAAGAATGAAAGCAGGAAAAATCTTAAAAAGCGAGAGACAGGGACGTGGGGGTGGGGATCAGTTTTGAAACAAGAACAGTTGGAAGGTATGGACTTCGGCCCAAAAACCCTGCCAGTAGCAGATGTGAAAGTATTATCGCTCTGCCAGTTCAGACAATGATAAAATAAACCACTATCGTTGTTGTACTTCATGTCTAGCTCTGGTCTAGATCGCTAGTCTAGGTTTTGCTGGTCATTTGTTAAAATATATGATCAACATTTCTCGACAAAAAGAGAAAAAATGTAACTAAAATATTTTGTCCCCACAGAGGAAATGAACCCCTCTGTTTTTTCCTATTCCACTGTTATCAAGACATAAAGTACAAAGAATTTTAGAGTTGTCATGAGTGAAGGAAATTCATCCAATGGGGACAAATGTTCTCGTGATAGCTGATGGGAATCCTCCAGTTTTGGGCAGATTTGTGCTTACCTCCTGTTGCGACTCCAAGGGAAATCTCCCCAACAGGACACAGACAGCAAAAAATAACCTGATAGGACTTTTAAATTTTTTCTACACAACACTAAATGAAAAGAATGAAAAGAACATTTCTGGCTATAGAAATGCTTTAAATCCCAGCTCCAGCCAAAATGTGTTATTTAATTTTGGATAAAGCAGTTCTGCCCAGAGGTCTTTGTCTTTCAAAGAAGATGTGAGTCTCCCCAGTTGGGTTGCAGACAGCAATAAAAATGTGATAAAGGACAGGGTCGGGACAAGGGGTTGACGGGAGGGGTGGCTGCCCTTGGTGCAGTAGTATAATGTGAGTTGAGGGGGCACCGCATGAAGAGTTCCTACCTACAAGCTGACAGGAGTAGTGACAACAGCTTCACTACTTCTGTCAGTTTAGCTTTGGAGGAGACAAGCTCTGGAGAGGAGGAGAGAGCTAGGAGGAGGGACAGGTTGTGTTCTCTCTCTCCCCTCCAGCTCCTCCTCCTGCCACTGCAGCTTTACTGGATCAGGACTGCCGGATTGTCACTATTCAGTGTTTGTTTAGCCTCCCGAATCTCCTCCCAGCAAAGAAAGTCTGTAGGAGGTGGGTAAGCAAACACCGCACAGTGGCAATCTGACATCCAGTGGCATTTCTAGTGCAGGGCCCCGGCTCTGTGATCCTATAGCCCCTCTATAGTGCTTGAATTTTTTTGGGGGGAGGGAGGAAATTTTTGCTGACATGTAATGCTCATACATTTTGGGGGGTTCTGTGTGGCAACTTTGCCCTGGGCGATAGATGACTTTGTCCTGGAACTGAGGAAAGTTTTAATCCAGTAGTGCTCAACCAACACCCAGAAAGCAGCCAGAAAATTTTACAGAACTCCATGTATAGTGTAAACACATAGTTTTAAAGAAATGACCATCTAGATCAGTGGTTCTCAACCTTCCTAATGCCGTGACCCTTTAATACAGTTCCTCATGTTGTGGTGACCCCCAACCATAAAATTATTTACCCAGTAATTATAATTCATGAGTGTCGTTTTACCTCCAATACTGCTGCTTTCAACACAGTAGCTGCTTTTAACAGAGTAGCTGCTTTCAACACAGCAGCTGCTTTCTACACAGTAGCTGCTCTTTACACATCGGAAATATGTGTTTTCTGATGGTCTTAGGGGACCCCTGTGAAAGGGTCGTTCGACCCCCAAAGGGGTCGCGACCCACAGGTTGAGAACCACTGATCTAGATTCAATGTATATACGAGATACATTAATGAGGGCCTATATTTCATAAACTTAGAGCTGAAAAATTATTATTTTAAATGAAGCAATTCTACACTTTATAGGTATACAATAGGGTCACAATGCTCTCCAAACTCTCCAGCATATGTTTACACAATAAAGGGATAACATTCCTGGAATGCCACATTTTGTAGTCACACAATAAGGGCACAATGTTGCCCAAACTCTACAGTTTATATATACACAATAAGGGCACAACACACCCCAAACTCCACACTTTATATATACACAGTAGGGGCACAACACACCCCAAACTCCACACTTTATATATACACAGTAGAGGCACAATGCACCCCAAACTCAACACTTTATATGTCTGTAGCGCTACCCAGGGGTGGACTGACCATTTGGGAACTCGGGCACTGCCGAGGGCCCGGGGTCAGTAGGGGGCCCCATGAGATGCCCCTGGTACTTTTCATAGGCTTTTTTGGGTGTGCTTTGAGTGTGGGCGAATACACAGGGGCCTCTTGATCCCTTATTGCCTGGGGCCCCCAAGAGTTGTCAGTCCACCCCTGGCGCTACCCCCGCAAGAGCCACTGATTTGTGTCCCAGATACTTTTCCCACTAGTGCAGCGGTAAACAGGCAAACAGCAACATTCACTCCTCTGGCTCAGTAAATAGGCTAGGCGTTGTCTTTGCTAAATTTTATTGCGGATTACCTTGGATGAGGCTTAGGGAAGCTGTAGGATACTCCAGAACATTGAACCAGGATGTGAGGGCACTTTTCCTCTTACTTCTTAGCACAGTCTCATAAGCAGTATGACACAGAGTGGACTGCACTAGGGCACCTTAAGTAATGTTCCAAGACAGGAAAGGCTTAATGTTAGTGCACCAGGGGTTAACAGCAACAATAGTCAATAGTCAGATCTGTACTCACGGATTTCCCTGAGACTTGGATGTAACCCTCCAGACCCAGGCAGACAGTCTCCTCAGTCAGCCTCCAAACCTGATCCAAAGTGAAACCCCTCTCTTAGCTCTCAAATATTATGCAGCAGAATAAGCCCCCAACTATACATAGCTGAGACCTCAATACAATAAGACTCAATGAGACTAGTAGAATCTTCAGCTAAACTATCTAGAAGGGCAGAAGCCCTTCTGGCTGGGAATCTCCTCCTGGGGAAGAACACTGCTCTCTGAGGCTTCAAACTATTTATACACTCCAAAACCACCATCTGGGTACCTTCCCCCAGGGATTGGCTGGAGTTACACAAATATCCAGACTGTTCATTTGACTCTCCCATCCACTACATTCTGGAAGCCGCCAGATGACAGGGGGAATCAATTAAACTTGCAGCCTGCAGAGCCCAGAGTAGACCAAATCAATCACATGCTGCTCTGCTGATTACAGCAGAGCCACAAAACTAAATTTGTCTATCTTAACTAGCAGGCTATCTGGAAGGGCGCTACATGTTTACTAGCGATGAGCAAACTAGGTTGGAGAAACCCAGTAGGAAGTCCACAAACCTCAAAAAAAAGAGCCTGAACCCCAATGAAGTCTACGGGAGGCAAATCTCTATTTTTCAGGCCTTTTTAAGTCTTACTTGCAAGTTTTTGTTGAAAAAAAGGGCATAGGTTGTTGGGCAGTGCCATGTAGGATATGTACCAATGTAAAAAATACCATTCACTGGTCAGAGGGTCTTTAAATGTGGTTTAGCCTCTTCCTGTCTGCCCATTGCCTATAGACAGAGCACAGGAAGCTGTGCCTATGGAAGCTAACGTACCTGTACATCAGCCCGCATCAATGGCTCCTGTGCGGCTCACAGAGCGCACACCCAGGAGCCTGGTGATCCAAATGTCACCTGAACACAGCGGATCACATTACCTCTGTGTCCAGGCGATCACAGTACTCACATGGTAAACATTGAAAGTGTAAAGATCGCTTCTCTCTGCTCTCACTGTGGGGCTGCATGAACACTCACAAACTGGTGTGCCAGCCACCCCAGTGTCCCTGATCACTGCCCATTGTAGTCTAGTAAACAATACAGCCAGCCCTGTCACCTGTCCCAGTGCACACAGTAACATGGCCATATACCATACCAATGTCCTAATCACTGCCATACCTCATACCAGCACCCTCTTCTCCAACATACCCCCGACCAGCGTCCTGATCCCCGCCATACCCCATACCAGCACCCTGATCCCTGCCATACCCCATACCAGCACCCTGATCCCTGCCATACCCCATACCAGTGCCCTGATGCCTGCCATACCCCATACCAGTGCCCTGATCCCCGCCATACACCATACCAGCACCCTGATCCCTGCCATACCCCATACCAGCACCCTGATCTCTGCCATACCCCATACCAGTGCCCTGATCCCCTCCATACCCCATACCAACATCCTAATCACACCATACCAGTATCCTGATCCCTGCCATATCCCATACCAATGCCCTGATCCTCGCCATACCCCATACCAACATCCTAATCACCCCATACACCATACCAGTATCCTGATCCCTGCCATATCCCATACCAGCATCCTGATCACCCCATACACTGTACCAGTATCCTGATCACTGCTATGCCCCATATTAGCATCCTGATCCCCCCATATGCTTTACCAGTGTCCTGATGACTGCCATACCCCATACCAGCATCCTGATCATCTCCCTACTCCATACCAGTTTCCTAATCACCACCATACTCCAAGTTTTCTGATCACCGCCATAACCCATACCAGCGTTCTGATCACCACCATACCCCATACCAGTATCCTGATCACAGCCATAACAGTATTCTGATCAACACCATACCTTATGCTAATGTCCTGATCACCCCATACCAGCATGCTGATCACTGCCATACACCGTGCTAATGTCCCGATCACCACTATGCCCTATACCAGCGTCCAGCATTTTAGGATCTCAACTGATCAATTTTCAAATATATATCCCATAGTTTGTAGACTCTATAGCTTTCATACAAACTAAATAATTTACACTGTTTTAGGTTATGTTTACCCCAAAAATGTAGCAGAATACATTTTGGTTTAAATTTACGAAGAAAGATTATTGATTTGCAAAATTTTATAACAAAAACTAAACAAATATTATTTTTTTCAAACTTTTTTGTATGTTTTCATTTATATAGCAAAACAATAACAAACCCAGTGGTGATAAAATGCCACCAAAAGAAAGCTCTATTTGTCTCAAGAAAATTATAAAAAATTCATATGCGTACAGTGTTGCTCAACCGGGCAATTGTCACTCAAAGTGTGATGGTGCTGAAAGCTGAAAATTTAACTGAACTGGAAAGGGGGTGAAAGTGTCCGGAAATGAAGTGGTTAAAGGGTAATACTGAAAATACACAAATCCTTTATATAAGATTCCTGGGGGATGTCTTAAAGTAGTACAAGTTAACCCTTTAAGTTGACAATATAAATAAAAGTAATTCCACTAAATGACAGATCCCCAGTTGGCTTCGGTTTGTAAAAAAAAAAAAAAAAGCCAGAGATCCTTGGTGACAATATTGGCCATGCTTTTTCCTAATAGAGCAACTAATTAAAAGTTATTCAACTTTGTAAAGAATAAAATGTTTTTTTTTTTATTCAAGCAATTGCGATTATGAGTCAGTTAGGATTCAGTCTCTTTGATGTGAACTGTGCCATGCTATAGAAGGGTTCGTTACTACCTCTGGATTCATTGGAGTATTTAGGGATGGGTATTTTTGCGCAGGCCGCTAGGCCAGATGGTGTCAGGCCAGAAGAAAAATAAATACAGGGCACTCCGGGAATGCCTGACATTTTTAATATTTAACTACTGTACATTACTAATAAAAATGAGGAGCAACTATGAAACACTAATGGATGGGTTTTCTTATTGTTCTGGCCTTAGAAAGCTATAAACTTGTAGGTAAGCTACCAAAATACTGCAGACATGTACAATCCAATAACAAACACAGACCATGACTAATAGTATAAAGTGAATAGCATGCCCCAACTGTCCCAGCTTCCATAAGACTGTCCGAGTAGCCTTTGATTTGCACATCTAGGCTGTCTTCCATAGAAGTAAATATACGACCAAGCTGCCTGAAGGCTCCTGGACATACAGGGCCTTCCATCAACCACTGAGGCTGGGGTTTTTATTCCTTCCACTGATGAAGAGACAGTTGTAACTATGTTCATTTAATCATGTGCGACCACTATTCATTCTCAATGTAGCCACAATTTTTGCCATTGTAACCCCCTTCTCTAGTTAGGCTGCTTGGCTAAATTGCAGAAATTGATTGTTTTTGTCTGTTTAGGGTTTCCTAGCTGGGTGCTTGATTTCTCCCACCTGCTTCTGGAACATGCTTGCAGAATATTGGGCAAGGAGAGTCACTAGACCGGCATAAATATTAATCATGCTCCAGCCAATCCCTGGAAGGAGGTGTCCAGAAGGTGGCTGGGGATAAATGTTTGGAAGGCCTTTCCAGGGTGTTCTTTTTTTCTTCAGGGAGCGTTCCAGCTCTTGTGTGGCTGGTGCCTCTGGAAGCAGCATTTCTGAGTCAAGAATTGCAGTCTTGGCCTCAGCAGGAGTTGGGCTGAGGGCTTGGAGAGGATTGCAAAGGAGGGTTTTGACCACAGTCTAGGCCTCAACAGGAGCTGAGCTGAGGGCCTGGGAAAGATTGCTAAAGGATTTTTGTGTGGGAAGGCCAGTGGAGTGGAGTATGGCTCCTGGGACAATGTGAGTGGGACCTGGTTTTGTGTGACTTCAGTCTAAAAAAGCTTACTGAGAAGACGTCCCCAGTCATTGTTTCTAAAATTTGGAGTATTCTGATCCCTGAACTCTCTCCTGTTAATGTTTTTCAGCAATAAATACTAAAAAGACATCCCCTAGATGGAGTCATTATTGTCAGTATGCATTTGACACGTGTGTGTGTGTGACTGGCAGCCTCTTTACTACAGTGGAAGACCTGGGTACATTGTCAGCAGCCCCTTCGGGAATGAGTGCTGTACCATGGAGTGCTACACACCAAATGTTGTCTACTACTCACAGTGCTCCTCTTTCCCAATCTCTAAAGATAATAAGTATGGGTTTCCTAATCCTAACACATTAACACACAAAAACCATAATTTCAGATCTCATTGACTATATATGCCCACTATACATACCCAACCTTAGCAGTGGTTCCTACTTGAGCAATTTGAAGAGCTTTTCCAGGAATGCTTCAACAACGAAGGTCTAAATGGAGACGGACTCTCATCTCATTCCGAATGAAGGTGTTGCCCTAAATGCTACACGACCTGGATTGTCATGATGCAATTTTATGGTGCTGGTGGTTGGCCTGCCTGCACCATAGAAATGCATGATGCTGTGCAAAAATATTGCATGGCACCCCGGTTGAGAAATGCTGGATTAGATCATGGGAGAGAAACTGGAGTGTAGCAGCCTTCAACCTGACTATACTAGCATTGCACCAATACTCCTCCTCCCCCCACAAATCCTCAGGGGCGAGCAGACAGCCTTTTCCCTAGAATAAATATTATTTAATTTAGTAAACATCTACGTCATTAATCACTGCAGTATTAGTATCTCCTTAGCCATTTCTGCATCATACAGCATAGCAGATCTATTTCCCCAGTCTCCAGTGCCGATAATAAAGCGCAGCGATAGGAACCATGATTTAGTGCAGCGCATAGATTACCTGTTGCTCAGCTCCCACCATAAATACTATCCTCTAAGAGAGAGACATCTTCATCAAAACTTGGCTTTCATGACACTATAGGGACCTGTTGACATTAAAGACAACTCTGCTTTCATGTTTATTGTTACTGGAGACGCTATCGGTTCTGCTTGTCTTATTTTTTCATTGAATTATACAGACAGTGTACATCCCTTGATGGCGGTCCCTAGGGTCTGAAATGTCTCTTTTCTCTCTGTAAGTCATTTATTACACAAATTTATGATATTGGTGTTCTAGCCGAGCTCTGCTCTCTCTTTGCTAATAAACCTGCTCTGCTTATTAGTCTCATGCTGTACTTACAGTTCCTCCCCGAGGGCAGGAGGTATGGGGGGGGATTCCATGGAGCACCGTCATTAAAAGCTTGCGTGAAATAAAACACAAACCGATCCTGCCATGCGATTAACTGAAAGAAGAGGCAAGACCTGGATTGTTTGCAAGCGATAAGTAATGGACCCATGATTCTGGAGCATATGTTGCCTTATATACACAAGACCTGCTGGTGCCATTCATAAATTGTGTGTTGGGTAGGCGCAGTGTGGAGTTGTGGCAGAGAGCACACAAAGTCCCGGTTTGCCCAAAACAATGAATTGCAGAACTAGTAAAACAGTACAACTAGGCTGGGCACGGGGGCTCACCTGACCAAGCCACTTACAACAGTTCAGTGTCGAGTCAGCGACATGTAGTTCAGAGCTGCAGACCGTGTCTGTCACGAGCAGTGGAGTGCCTGGCCGGTCCAACCCAATTGGGAGCTTTCTGAGAAGGTGGACATGAGCCATACTCTTTCCCTACTCCACTGGAACCTCTCCCTACCTCTAAGGCTGTCTCTGACAGACGGGTATTCTGTCTCTACTCTAACCATTTGCATAAAGCTTGCCAAAATCCAGGGGCAGAGACTTAAAAAGACTCTGTGTCTCAAGATGGCTGCCAGATTCACCTGGGTCCAGCACATCCAACCGGCTCACTGTTCCAAGGAAACTATAGAGAAACCAAGTTTCTCTCAACCTTCTCCCTCCGCTGCATTGCCACTACGGTCAAGCGCCACCTGCAGTGGAGAATGTGGACATTACCTTCCTACTAGTGTACAGTATGTGAATGCTTGCTTATTTGTAATTTATAAGATTTTTCTATTGCATATAAAATTGCTTTGACGTCAAGTACAGCCGTTTCGTCATCATTAAAGAATTCCAGGCATGGCAATTTTTACAAAGTCAGGGATGTTGAATTTATATCGCCTGACGCCTGGAGCACGTAGTTCCAGGAGTCTGGCAGGTAGTTATTTTTTAATCTTTAGCCCTGCTACGGACAAGCACAGGGCTCACCTGCCAGGTGAAAGCATTGTGGAAGTAGTGCTGCTGTTCGATTGCATCCACACACCCCACAATGCCAGCCTCCACGCCCCCATACCCCCCATAAACCTCTCCCCGCCCTCTATGTCTCCCAGGCTCCGCTTGTCCATCTGCCGGCTCGGGACCAGTGCAGCTTGTGCCGTCGGCTAGAGGGGAGGGAGGAGAGCGGACACGTCCACTCCCCTTCCATCAAAACTTCACTTCCGAGTCCCTATTGACAGATTTCCCGGCCATCGAGGTTGGGAAAGAATGTAATTCAGTATGATGTGCACTGCATTACATTCAGTGGAGTACAGGGGAGACATGCAGGGTCTTTTAAACCTTGGATGTCTCAATAAAGAGAACCTGCCACCACAAATCATCACATAGGGGACTTTTTATCCCCTATGTGATGAAAAAAAATAATTAAGTATAAAAAAATTTTTTTTTGATTGTAAAAAATTTAAGTTACAGCCAAGCACATAACATCCCCTCCCAAAAAAATTGTGAGGCCCTCCCACCCCCACATATACGCACGTACAAACATAAAAGCACACGCTGGGGCGCCTACGCATGAGAAAGTTGATTGGGATACACGTTACATATCACTGCACACGCCAGAATCAGAGCAATAATTCTAGCAGGAGACATCCTCCGTAATACTATACTGATGACCTATAAGGGGCTTTAAAAGTGTCACCTATAGAAAATATAGGGTACTGAAGTTCGTCGCCATTTTTCACGAGCGCATGAAAATTTAAGGTTTGACATGTTAGATATCTATTTACTCAGTGCAGCCTCATCTTTTATATTTAAAAAAGAAATAAGGTAATTTATTGCTTTTTTGTGCCCTAAAATTAACTTAAGTGTATGTTTTACTGAAATTTTGTGGTAATATCATGCAACATAAAAAAATTGGAACTACCACTATTGTATTCTCTAGTGTCTCTGCTTTCAGAAAATATATAATATTAGGGGGTTTTGTGCAATCTTCAAACCTGAAATTATTTTTTAAACGTGCAAAAAATGCGTAAACAGCTCTGGAACCGAAAGGGATAAAAGATAAGTTAGACACTTCTCTTTCCTGACGAGCACCCAATCGGTGCTCATTACACTGCAAGGTCTCTCCCCTCCCTGCTAGCTCCAGAGTGCAGTACTGGAGAGTGGCAGGGAGGGTAGGAGGACATAAACAGCGCAATGTTAAAAATATTAAATGTTTAAGTTTCCATAAAGCCCCTTTTGATTTTAAAAGCCCCAGACATTCCTAGCAGCATTTCAGATTTTTAATTGTTTTTTTTTTATCTGAACAAGTAGGTGATCATGAGGGACAAGTGTAGATTGAGACCCCAATTTAGTCCTTGTACAAGTAGTTTTTTTTTTAATTTCCACACCCCTGCATAGTTATATAGGCTCAGCTTGGACCAATGTACAGTTGCAAGAAAAAGTATTTGAACCACTTGGGATTACGTGGAGTTTTGCATGAATTGGGCATAAAATGTGCTCCGAACGTCATCTAAGTCACAATAGAAGAACACAGTCTGCTGAACATAATACTACACAAACATTAGATGTTGCCATGGTTTAATTGCACATAACATGTAAACATTCACAGTGCAGGGAGGAAAAAGTATGTGAGGCCCTAGCTTAATGACTTCTCCCAGAGCTAATTGGAGCCAGGAGTGAGCCAACCTTGACTCCAATCAGTGTGATGATATTGGATGTGTTGCTGACAGCTGTCCTGCCCTTAAAAGACACACACCTGTTTTGGGTTTACTGGTTTCAAGAAGCACTGTGTGATGTGAACCATGCCTCGCAGAAAAGAGCTGTCAGAAGACCTACGATCAAGAATTGTTGACTTGCATGAAGCTGGAAAGGGTTACAAAAGTATCTCCAAAAGCCTTGATGTTCATGTGTCCACGGTAAGACAGACTGTCTACAAATGGAGAAAGTTTAGCACTGCTGCTACTCTCCCTAGGCGTGGTCGTCCTGTAAAAATGACTGCAAGAGCACAGCGCAGAATGCTGCATGAGGTAAAGAAGAATCCCAGAGTGTCAGCTAAAGACCTACAGAAATCTCTGGCACATCCTAACATTTTTGTTGACACATCTACAATAAGGAAAACATTAAACAAGAATGGAGTACATGGGAGGACACCACGGAGGAAGTCATTGCTGTCCAAAAAGAATATTGCAGCACATTTGAAGTTTGCAAAAGAGCACCTGGATGTTCCACAGCACTACTGGCAAAATATACTGTGGACAGATGAAACCAAGATTGAGTTGTTTGGGAAGAACACACAACACTATGTGTGGAGAAAAAAAGGCACAGCACACCAACATCAAAACCTCATCCCCACTGTAAAACATGGCGGAGGGAGCATCATGGTTTGGGGCTGCTTTGCTGCCTCAGGGCCTGGACGGATTGTTGTCATTGATGGGAAAATGAATTCCAGAGTTTATCAAGACATTTTGCAGGAAAACGTACGACCATCTGTCCGCCAACTGAAGCTCCGTAGAGTATGGGTGATGCAACAGGACAATGACCCAAAGCATACAAGTAATTCAACAAAATAATGGCTGCAACAGCACAGAATACGCCTTCTGGAGTGGCCCAGTCAGAGTCCTGACCTCAACCCAATTGAAATGCTGTGGCATGACCTTAAGAGAGCGATTCACACCAGACATCCCAAGAATATTGCTACACTGAAACAGTTTTGTGAAGAGGAGTGGTCCAAAATGACTCCAGATCGTTGTGCAGGTCTGATCTGCAACTACAGGAAACGTTTGGTTGAGGTTATTGCTGCCAAAGGAGGGTCAACCAGTTATTAAGTCCAAAGGTTCACATACATTTTCCTCCCTGCACTGTGAATGTTTACATGTTATGTGCAATTAAACCATGGCAACATCTAATGTTTTTGTAGTATTATGTTCAGCAGACTGTGTTCTTCTATTGTTGTGACTTAGATGACGTTCAGAGCACATTTTATGCCCAATTCATGCAAAACTCCACGTAATCCCAAGGGGTTCACATACTTTTTCTTGCAACTGTATGTGCCATACCTGTGGGATTCCTCTAGAACAGTCTTTGGCAACCTTTTTTACCCCAGAGGATCACTTGAACCAACTTTCAGGTCTCAGGTAGCCCCTGTTAAAATGTGTCCATCAGCAGGAGGTCATTGGGAAAAGCCCCTTACATTGGTGGGAAGAATGCTCCCATACAGTTACGCCACTGACTCTGTCAAAGTAACATTGCACCTGGAACTCTCTAGGCACCATGAGATGGAGGACAGTTAGCCACAGCTCAAGGAACCCAGAGACACCTCTGCAGGAATCCTAGTTGAGAATGCTGCTCTAGAAGCTGGAAATCACCGTAGTAGGCACCACTGATCTCCACTAGCTTCTGGGACTTTTGACCTGCTGCTTATTGAACACAGGAGATCTCTCACACAGCACAGGAGCCATTCAGGAAACACTTTGCATTTACTCAATGAATGCAAAGCACTCCCTGATTGGATGAGGTGAAGAGGCAGGGCAGAGATGTCACAAACTCCACCTTGTCCAATTAGATAAAACAACATTCCTGATCTTCTGACTATCGTCTCACATCTATGGCCAGCCTAAGATTTGCTAAAGTTGTTCACTGATCTGGCAATCTAACTAACTAAAACTGCGTCCTCAGCCTTGGTAATCATCCTATGGACTGAAAAGGCTATTTTCAATGCCATCATCTATGAACTGTTATTTTTAGAAACCCCTAATGAATTCTTCATGTTAGATAATTTTTCCTAACTGCTGTAAATTATTTAGGCTTAGAAATGTAACGTTACAATAACTTTTAAAAGAAAAAAAAATAGCTCATATTTTATTTTAATTCATTTTCTAAATCATACATTGTATTTTATTTTAATTATGTATTATGATTCTGCTTACAACAAAAATGACTTTAGCAGGATGCCTAAGGCTCGGTTCACACTCCTGCGACTTAGGAGCCGACTTGTGAGACCCAAAGTCGCAGGACATGTGAAATGCCATGTATAGTGCCTTGAAAAAGTATTCATACCCCTTGAAATTTTCCACATTTTGTCATGTTACAACCAAAAATGTAAATCTATTTTATTGGGATTTTATGTGATAGACCAACAGAAAGTGGCACATAATTGTGATTAGAGGGAAAATGATAAATGATTTTCAAAATTCTTTACAAATCTATGAAAAGTGTGGCGTGCATTTGTATTCAGCCCCCCAGAGTCAATACTTAGAACCACCTTTCTCTGCAATTGCAGCTGCATGTCTTTTTGGGGATGTCTCTACCAGCTTTGTACATCTAGTGAGTGAAATTCTTCCATTCCATTCCATTCCATTCTTCTTTGCAAAATAGCTCAGGCTCTGTCAGATTGGATGGAGAGCGTCTGTGAACAGTAGTTTTCAAGTCTTGCCACAGATTCTCCATTGGATTTAGATCTGGACTTTGACTGGACCACATGGACATGCTTTGATCTAAACCATGCCATTGTAGCTCTGGCTATATGTTTAGGGTCGTTGTCCTGCTGGAAGGTGAACCTTTGCCCCAGTCTCAAGTCTTTTGCAGACTCTTAATAGGTTTTCTTCTAAGATTGCCCTGTATTTGGCTCCATCCATCTCCCCATCAACTCTGACCAGCTTCCCTATCCCCGCTGAGGAAAAGCATCCCCATAACATGATGCTGCCTCCACCATGTTTCACAGTGGGGAAGGTGTGTTCAGGGTGGTGTGCAGTGTTAGTTTTCCACCACACACAGCTTTTGCTTTTAGGCCAAAAAGTTCAATTGTCAGGAATGGACTTGCCAATAATGGTGGGACTCACCTGCCTTGTGGGCTGCAGTACCAGGGCTGGCCAGCGGGTGCTCTCAGCAATCAGAGACTCAACCCTGCAGTCAGCCAAAACACCTGAGGCTGATTGCAGGTGTATTTAAGGGATGGCCAGACCTGCAGTCTGGGCCTTGGTGTGTGTTTTTCTATGGGCCCCTGTATCTTGTTACCTGCGTTCCTGTTCCTGCCTGACTCGTTGCCGACCCTGCCTGATCCTGACCTCTGCTGACTTCTCCTGTTTGATCCCTGGCTTGTGACCCCGACCATTCTCTGCCTGACCCCCTGTACCTACCTGCCCGTTAGTTGCTGTACCCGGCTCGTGACCTGACTACTCTCTGCCTGCTCCCCCTGTTCCTACCTGCCCGATTGTTATTGACCCAGGCCTGCCTGACTACGCTTGCATTGTATGTATTGTTATCTGTGGGTGGTTTGGTTTGTTTGCACTGTGTTTTATGTTTTAGTATTGCACTGCATTTTGTATTGTTAGTATTAATAAATGATATTGTTTATAACATATCTGAAGCCTGCGTTTCCCTGCGTCAGGTCACATACCTCTGGTCATACCCGGAGCCCTGACATCAATTTTGGTCTCATCTGACCAAAGCACCTTCTTCCACATGTTTGCTGTGTCCCCCACATGGCTTCTTGCAAACTGCAAATGGGACTTCTTATGGCTTTCTTTCAACAATGGCTTTCTTCTTCCCACTTTTCCATAAAGGCCATATTTGTGGAGTGCACAACTAATAGTTGTTCTGTGGACAGATTCTCCCACCTGAGCTGTGGATCTCTGCAGCTCCTCAGAATTATCATGGGCCTCATGGAGTTACCATGGGCCTCTTGGCTGCTTCTCTGATTAATGCTCTCCTTGCCCGGCCTGTCAGTTTAGGTGGACAGCCATGTCTTGGTAGGTTTGCAGTTCTGCCATACTCTTTCCATTTTTAGATGATGGATTTAACAGTGCTCAGTGAAATGTTCAAAGCTTGGGATATTTTTTTTATACCTAACCCTGCTTTAAACTTCTCCACAAGTTTATCCCTGACCTGTCTGGTGTATTCCTTAGCATTCATGATGCTGTTTGTTCACTAATGTTTTCTACAAACCTCTGAGGGGCTTTGCAGAACAGCTGTATTTATACTGAGATTAAATTATACACAGGTGGGCTCTATTTACTAATTAGGTGGCTTCTGAAGGCAATTGTTTCAACTAGATTTTAGTTAGGGGTATCAGAGTAAAGGGGGCTGAATACAAATGCACGCCACACCTTTCAGATACTGTATTTATTTAAAAATATTTAAAACCATCTATCATTTTCCTTCCACTTCACAATTATGTGCCACTTTGTGTTGGTCTATCACATAAAATCCCAATAAAATACATTTATGTTTTTGGTTGTAAAATGGTAAAATATGGAAAATTTCAAAGGGTATGAATATTTTTTCAAGGCACTGTATCTCTATAAGAGCAGTTCCAATTGACACTTCTACAGTTGCTGCGACTTCAGAAAAGGTTCCTGTACTACTTTTATGTGAGTTTGATATGACTACAGTGCCAGTGAGTTTAAAAGTTGTATCAAAGTCACATCAAAGTCGGACTCCAAAGTTGCACTGAAAATCACATGACTTTTGAGTCGGATAGTGTGAACCATGCCTAAATCTGATTATACATATCTGAAAGATGACAACTCTGTTACAATACTTAAAATTATACCTAGGTTGTCACAGTGTCATATACTTAAAGTAGACCTGATTTGCTATGTTATAGGGGGCATCTAGAACCGTGATTTGTACCTAGGCAATAATTTTAAAAATTAACTTGTGTCTTGAATTCCTACTAAAAACAACAGCAGTGCACATCCTGTGCCTTGACCCTCATAGCTGTACATTTGCAGTGTGAGATCAACTAAGGCACTGCTGCCTGTGCCTGCTAGTCTCTCCAGATTTTGATTGAAATCTGGTGAGTTCACTACTGTGCTGCTCACGGTTCTCCTTGCTGGAGAGGAAGCTGTACCTGAGGACTTTCAGTGCAAGGATCTCCATGCTTCTGTCAAATCTATTCTGTAAATCTGTGCTTCCTCCACCTCTTGAGCTACATCCTTCATCTTAGTGAGATCACCAGTCATCAGAAGGACAACTCTGAAATGACGACACAAATCCCTACTCCCCTACCAGGATGGCTGCCTCCACAAAGTACAGCACTAGGCATGGTAGGGCATTACTGGAGAACGATCAGTTGCAGGGAGCCTACAGGCAATACTGGTGACTAGTCCTTTGTCCTCTGCTTGTCTTTTTTTGCATGCGCTTCCCAAAATACAGGTTCCCTTTAACGTACAATACAACTCTTTGATTACAGTTTAAAACAATGAGAATATACAATACAAAAATAACTAATATTAGTCATGCCACTCCTTACTCCACATAAAATGCTCTCAGCTGGCTTGAAAATACCCACTTCACAGACGTTACATACATATATATGCTTGGAATGGATGAGGTCATGTGGTGTTTCCGCCAGTCATTAAATTCCCCATGAATATGCCTAATATCAGCCAATGTGGTTGTTTTAGGCATGCTCTGATAATTGTCTTATTTATTTTTGTGTTTATCTATTTGATTACTGAATATAATGAGGATGAGGTCATGTAACCACCTCTAAAGTCCCCTGCATGATCTAATTCAGTGGCGGTCAACTTACTAGATATAGGGGGCATCAATTGTGGCCCCTGATATCCCTAGGGGGCCAACATATTATTCAGTATTGTTATTGCTACAGAAGATTTTCATACATTGCTGGGGATAATCAAAGACTGGTAAAATGCTAAGGCTGGAAAAATGCTACAGGAGACTGTTAGAGACTGGGTATGTGTCAGGGGCGGACTGATCATTTGGAAACTTGGGCACTGCCCGAGGGCCCGGGGTCAGTGGGGGGCCCCAAGAGATGCCCCTGGTACCTTCTTCATAGGCTTTTTTGAGTTTAGGCAAGGACACAGGATCCCCTATTACCTGGGGGCCCCATAAGTTGTCAGTCGTCCCCTGGTATGTGTTATACGAGACTGCTAAAGATAACTGCTTTTGTGGACCCTTTACAAGTCAATGCTCTCACTACTGGTTGCTGAGACCTGAGGACCACACATTAGGTACCAAAGAGCCACATGCAGCCCTTGGGCAACAGGTTGAGCACCAGGGGTCTAGTTGATTAGTATGGCTGCATATAATTACAAATGTTTAAAAATCAGATTAATAGGACTTCAAACATCTGTAACCATATGCATTCTGCATATGGTAAGTGGTGGTAAATGGCCAATGGAAAGTGATAAAGAATGTAAATACTAAATTAACCTAACCAAATCACTGAATTTGCTGCTAGCTACTGAGACCCAAGGGCCACACATTAGGTATCAAAGTGCACCATGTATCCCTTGGGCCACAGGTTGGGCACCAGGGGATTTAATTGAATGGTATGGGTGCATATGGTTCCAGATGTGTGATAATCAGAATAATAGGCCTTCATCTGAACTATATGCATTCCACATACAGAAAATGGTGGCATAGGGTTACTAGAAAGGATGGTAGAATAAAAGTACTTAAATCACCCTAACCAAACAGGACAGGTGTAAATGTATTCAGTGAGCCATAGAGTGCCATTCACATGGTAATGGTCAGAGCATTGCAACCTGGCAGCCAAAACTCAAGGAACAGCATTCTGGCCACAACTGACTATTGTTTTCTATTGTAAAGCCACAGATGTATCCCTGTCCATATATTGCACTGGAATGTATGATCTTTTGAAGTGCAGTGTGGGTGTAGCCTAAAAGGCAGAATAGTGGTTCAGAACCACCTTGGTCTTTGGTTTATTGCCAGAGCTCTATGAGCAGGATAAATGCATGCTTTCATTGGACATTTTCTCTAAGAATTAGACTGTCATTCACTATGTAACAACAGTTACATGACACCCACCAATATCCTCATCCAGTCAGGACAACAGGACAACATTCTACATCTACTATTTAATTGCTGTGCCCTCACACTCCGATATCACTGTCCAGTTATATTCTAAACCAGCCATTCTCAACCAGGGTTCTGTGGAACCCTTGGGTTCCTCCAGAGATTGCTAAAGTTTCATTGAGCTGTAGTTTGTTCTATAAAGATTATAGAACAGCATGGGGGTAACTCGGGGATAGTCACAGATTAAATTACCATTAAGTCGCAGTCTAAAGCTGGTTATATACACGAAACAAAGTGTCCAGACTTGGTTTCACATATGCATAGCCGAATCTGAGTGGAATGATGCGGTCTTTGCCATGCATGAGTCGAGATCATGAAGATAACAAAGAAAAAGCTGCATGTTGAACAAAGACTTGGTTTTCACACCCCCCCGATCAACGTATGACCACATATAAACTCAAGCAAGGAAGTCATGCACTTTCCATAAACAAGCTGGTGATCAATACCATAGGTCCCACATTATCTTTCTTGACCAAGGGGCACCTCAACTTTTTCTAAGAGCCACGTGAGAGCACTGAGAGGCTTATTGGATATCGATGTCCAATCTCATATTAACCACATGACTACCCTGTGCACACTTTCCCGTATTACTACAAAGAGTTTGCCCTCTGCTCACTCTTTGGTCTCATCATCCAGCCATATATTGTCCTTCTACACACTTTGTACTTTGTGAGAATACATAGTGCAATCAGAAGTATTGGGCTCACCACATCAGGTTGACAACAGCTAAATTTGAAATGAGGACTTTACCTTCAGTTGGGGAAGTCTTCAGTCTCCTACATAGGCCATTGACGTCACCATAACTATCTTGTATTTTTTGAATGGCCTCTGCTCCTCGCAGCTCCATGAGAGAGCGCAGCTCTTGTAAAGTGCAGCCAAAGCCTCCGGCATGATTCTGCTCTCTCCGCTGGTTCTTTGGGTAAAAATCCACTGAACTGTTCAAATCTCCCATCTTGACTCGCTTGATGTTATTTCCTGGCCGAGGAGAGTAGGTATTGGTGTGAGTGAGTGTGTGTTCTGTTTTCCAAAACTGGTGGCCACAGTCTTCAGGCTTGGTATCAGTGGGTGTGCCAGATAGATGATGGGCCTGCAAAAAAAGACAAAGCAAATGAATGATAAGAACACTTGACTTGGTAGAGGTAATGCATCTGACAGGCCTACATCACCAGTCATATAACTAGATAACATAAATTTCCAGCTTCAAGATGATCTGCATAGATATAACTGTTTAGCTTCCAAAATTATCCTTCCTGGCACAATCAACTTCAACTCAACTTCCCTCCATGAACAGTTCAAGTTGGATGGCACTCCGGAATATGTTCCCAGATAAAATATCAATATGATTCAGAAAATATATACTTTTTTTGAGATGGGGGGTTTACAAGAATTTCTAGCAAGAGTAGGATGCAAGTCAGTATAGAAGAGATTAAAAACACCTGAGCCTACTTTGCTCTGGGTCAAAAGTGTGGGCCCAGAAGTGCACTGCAGGCCACCGTCAGAAGCAAGGGCAAGGTGAAAATTAACCACATCTTTAGCTTCTGCAACAAAATCTGCACAAACTGAGAGAAGAGGGACCTAGAAGACCACATACTATCGCCATGTGACATCATCAATAGCCCTTAGCACAGCCAGGAGCAGACATATGCCTCTCCTCCCTCCTCCTGCTCCAAGCCAATCACAGGAATGTTGCTAAAATGGATTACCCTAAAGCTGCCTGGGGCTGGTGACACCATTAATAAACCTGAAATTAAATCAGGGACACATTCTTTTAACCGGGGACAAAATCTGAGACATTTTTTTCCCCAGTGACAACCACCTAAAATAGATGACTGTTCCTGGAAACTGAGGACAGCCCCCTAAAATAGACAACTGTCCTTAGAAACTAGGGACCTTTGGTCACACTAGCTTTAGTTCAAATTTGTATTCTGTAAGGCCTTTAACATTAAAAGTTGGATATCTAGCAATTTGAGGACTATTGTGCTGGGTCTAGCGCCCCTAGTGCCAGCTTTACACCTGACAGCCTGATGGTGTATTCTTGGATCCTGTGGACACTTCCTATGCTGTTGAACACATATTCAGATGTCAGTATGATATTATTTTATTTCCTATTAAATATTTTGATTTTTAATACCTTCCTGTGCCCTGTCTGCTCTTGTCTACGTGATTCTAGAGTAGTTTGGGATCTGAAGCTGCGGACATAGAAGAAGACTGGAAAAGCATGCCAGGTCTTGTAGTTCCACAACATCTGTTATGTTGCAGGTGTGCTAAGCATGCCTCTACTGAAAGATTACAAACTAATTAAAGACAAATGGCTGGTAGGTACAGATTATGTTGGGTTACATTTCCCATGCTGAATAGAAACCCCCTCTTCTTTGCTCCACTGATCAGGTGCAGCTGCTTCAGGGAGAAACCGCAGAGCAAAGCAGAAGCAGCCTGCTATTATGCAAGAAAATACCTCCAAGCTGCTCTGTAGAAGCCTTCTGCCGTTGTACAGAGAATACACGGCCAACCATAGATGTCTATTGACACAGCCAATAAAGTCAAGAAAACAAAACACACTTCTCCGGTTAGCAATGTCTCCTTGACTGCAAGCCTTTAGGTACCGTGCTTTGAAAAAAACAGTTTTGGATGTCGTCTTAAAGCATAAAAAATAATTTTTTATAGTTTTGGATAGAGTAGGGAAGGCATAGAACTGCTTTCTGGTTTTCGATGACATCTGTGTTCCTGTTGAGGATGTTTCCCCTTATTTGCCATCCCAATGGGGACATGGACAATAATGGAAAACCAGAGAGAGTTTTGTCATTCTCCTCTGCTGCCTGGAGTGGGGCTGTAAAGAGACCCTGCTGCCAGACAATGCATTTCATTAGCAAATTTCCTATGTACGTTTAATATATTGTAGGCATATTATTTACCTGTAAGAGCCTTCCTTGGGACCAGCGAAATGATTGGCCCTATTGTCATAATGGTACAATAAAAATAAAAATACAATTACAATAAAAATAAGACTCTTGGGGGGAACATGGAGGATTTGGTCAGCTGTGTACACCAGCCTTTCTCAACCTTTTTAACACAGAGAAACCCATGAAATAACTTTCAGGGTCCCAGGAAACCCTTGCTAAAAATGACTATATCTACAGCTCATGATATATTAGTGTGCTGGTCAGTGGGAAGAGTGCTCCTTACACTTGTGGTCATTGAGAATTACTGCCTTACAGGTAGCTAACAGATCAACTGTATCTGGGAAGCAGAAATTGCTCATTGCTCAAGGAACCCCTAGCTACCTCTGAAGGAGCCCAAGGGTTGAATGGTTGAGAAACTCTTGGACTGCTGCTGGGTGTAAACGGCTTGGATGTGATGTCAGAAGCCCTAAGAGCTGACATTTTAAAGCAGAAGAATGCTCCTTACACTGGTGGTCAGTGGGAAGAATGCTCCTTACATTGGTGGACAGTGGGAAGAATGCCCCTTAAATTGGTGGCCAGTGGGAAGAATGCTCCTTACATTGGTGGTCGGTGGGAAGAATGCTCCTTACATTGCTGGCCAGTGGGAAGAATGCCCCTTAAATTGGTGGCCAGTGGGACGAATGCCCCTTAAATTGGTGATCAGTGGGAAGAATGCTCCTTACATTGGTGGTAAGTGGGAAGAATGCTCCTTACATTAGTGGTCAGTGGGAAGAATGCTCCTTACATTGGTGGTCAGTGGGAAGAATGCTCCTTACATTGGTGGTCAGTGGAAAGAATGCCTCTAACATTGGTGGCCAATGGAAAAAATGCCTCTTATATTGGTGGCCAGTGGGAAGAATGCCTCTTACATTGGTGGCCAGTGAAAGAATGCCTCTTATATTAGTGGCCAGTGGGAAGAATGCCTCTTACATTGGTGGCCAGTGAAAAGAATGCCTCTTATATTGGTGGCCAGTGAAAAGAATGCCTCTTATATTGGTGGCCAGTGGGAAGAATGCTTCTTACATTGGTGGCCAGTGGGAAGAATGCTTCTTACATCGGTGGCCAGTGGGAAGAATGCTCCCATTACAGGTATCTGAAAAGAATATTGATTTAATGTGAGAAGCAGGATTTGCTAAAACATCTTTTTGTTCAACCAGCAGGTTGAATGAAAATAAATTACTTGATACCCCCATCCACACACTTAATGTGGATGGGCAATTCGTCCTGACTAAGGAATTGTGTTCTGACAGGGGGGAGCCTTCCCTACCGACAGAATACACTGATCAGCGCTGCTTGCTATAGCCACTGGCGCTGATCATGCAGGGAAAATCCGAGAGGCTGGTTGTGCAGACGTTGGTCGGTAGATTGACTTCTGTACAACGAGCCTGCACATTCATGGATCAAAATTTGGACACTCCCTGCTGAACGGAACAAATTTCAATCCATGTAAATCAGCTTCATTGTTTAAGGAACAAACTCTGGAGGAACCCTCGGGTTCCACAGAACCCTGGTTGAGAAAGGCTGGTATACATGCTTGTATGACAGTGGACATCAGGCTACAGAAATCTAATTCATCTGTAGAACTGAAAGGTCAATGTTAGAGTTTGTGGCTAGAAGGGAAGGAGTGTGATACACGCACTCTTGCTTATAATGAATGCAAACATACAGAAATTAGGTTAAACTGGGATTTACAGACAATGCTGCTTTGCGCATTGTGAAAAACAAAAAATAGAAAAAGAATAGTTACCAACGACAGATTTCTGAAGTAGCAGCCTGCGCTTATCTGCATGGCCACAACACTGGAACCCACTGTGACTTTTCTCCCCAACTTGTTTTAATGGGACATATACACAACAAAAGCTTGTTCCATTATTAGTTAGTGTATAAATAGTGTAAACTATGTCATAAAAAAAAGAAGCTTTACTTGCCATAAGTCCCAAAATCACATAAAAGAATATAGGTCCAAGCATTTGTATGTATCAATATGTATCACTTTGATACCCCCATCCCCCATATATTGTGCCCTTAATCATCCATTGTTCAGCAAACTCAGCAAAGGTACTAACATAGCAACTAAATAGTCCTATATATAAATAGGTATTAACCACTTCAGCTCCAGAAGGTTTTTTTCTCTTCATGACCAGGCCATTTTTTGCTATTCAGCAAAGTGCTACTTTAACTGGCAATTGTGTGGTCATGCAACACTGTACCCAAATGAAATGTATATAATTTTTTTCACACAGATAAGGCTTTCTTTTGGTGGTATTTGATCTGTTTTTTTTTTTATTATATAAATGAAACAAAAACAATATTTTTTACTTGCAGCTATAAAACAAATCCAATAAAACAATATTTAAAAATCGAATTTCTTCATAAATTTAGGTCAAAATATATTCTGCTACATGTCTTTGATAAAAAAAATTCCCAATAGCTGTATACTATGGTATATATAATAGAATTTTTATTGATTTTTTTATATTACTACTGGAGGCGAACAGCAACTTATAGCGGGACTGTGATAGTGCAGCAGGCAATCTGACACTAACTCACACTGACACTAATACTATACCAATGACACTGGCTGGGAAGGGGTTAACATCTCGGGTAATCATGGAGTTAAGTGTGTGCCTAACACAAGTGTTAATTTGTGTAATGTGTGCTGTTTTAACTAAAGATCTCTTTTTTTTATTTGTGTTTTAAAGCAGGGAGAAGTAACAGAGAGATTGTTCCCTCTGTACAGAGCCTATACAGGTTCTGGGCTGTGATTGGAAACAGCTGATCAGCAAGTCCCAGCCATGAATAATTGGCCAGGACCTGCTGACAAACTCCTGCTGTGTACAATCACAGCAGAAATCATCGAGTGGGGGTGCGTGCGCATGCCCTGTACCCTGAAGAGACTGACGAAGTATAGGTACATCGCTGTGTCTACAGTATATGGGCCGACTGTCCGCAGTACATTGCTATCTGCAAGTGGTTAACTCAGAAATAAAATTCTCCAGGTGTAGCCCTCCCCTCCTATCTCTGGTTTGATGGTAAAGACCTCCAGTTAGCTTAGTGGGCTAGCATCTCCCACCTCATTGGGAATCCTTGACTCTTTGTAGTAATTGGATACCAGTTCTATTAGAACATTTAGGAGAATTTATTTAGGAAGCAGCTTGTACCCAGCTCTCCAGGACACTATTTACCAGGAAACTTCTATCCCAGATGTTCCAGCAACGTAGACCAAACTCTTGGGAGGCCACAGACCCCCGTACCCCTGGGTAGATGAGGAGGACCTCCAGGTGGCTTGGTGCTCCAGCATCTCAAACCTCAGAGTGGAATCCTTGACTCCTTGCAGGGTGAAAGTAATTGGGTAGCAGTCCCTTTACGACATTTAGGAGAGTTTTTTTTAAGGCAGCAGCTCGTACCCAGCCCTCCAGGACACTATTTATTAGGAAACTTCTATCCCAGATGTTCCAGCAATGTAGAGCAAACTCTTGGGAGGCCACAGACCCCCATACCTCTGAGTAGATGAGGAGGATCTCCAGGTGACTTGGTGCTCCAGCATCTCAAACCTCAGAGTGGAATCCTTGACTCCTTGTGGGGTGAAAGTAATTGGGTAGCAGTACCTTTAGGACATTTAGGAGAGTTTTTTAAGACAGCAGCTTGTATCCAGCTCTCCATGACATTATTTAGCAGGACACTTCTTCTCCAGATGTTCCAGTAATGTAGAGCATGGTATCTTTCAAGGCACAAACCTAAGGCCCACCCTTCACAGAAACAGACCTGGGGGCACAGACCTCCAGCACCTCCTCTCCTGGCAGCAGCCCAGGAGGCAAGAAAAAAAAAACCCTTCTGCAACATCACCCCAGATATAGCATACACGGCTAGCAATAAACATTGCCAACATTGGTTGGCCAAGGAGACATAAATATTCATAATTCAGTGCTACCATATATTCTTTTTCTATCTGCTAGGAACAATCACTTGCAACCAGTGCCAGGACAAGGTCATTTAGAGGTCATTTAGAGCTCAGGGCAAACATGCCAAACTACTCTCCCCAAGATGGATGAGCATTATGTCTCAGCAAAAATCCTCCCCCCCCAAAAAAAGTGAGCAATTATCTGCATGCTTACCCCCAAAGCATAGATTCCTCCTTCTTCCAGTACAAATCCACCTCCCTGATGAAATTCCCCCCCCCAGCAGAAATCCCCCCCCCCAATCGCTCCCCCAGCACAAATATTCTACCCCTCAAATTTCCCCCCAAGCACAAATCCTCTCCCCCTCCACTCCAAGGCCCCCTCCCAGCAAAAATCCCACCCAATACCCCTCCTAGCACAACCCCCCCCCAAATACCCTCCTAGCACAAATACCCTCAATCACTCCTACTAGTACAAATCCCCCCCAAAAATTAAATTCCACTCCTAATACAAATCTCCTCCCCCTCTACCACATGACCTCTTCTGGCACAAACCCCCTAAATCCTCCCCCTAGTACAAATTATCTTCCCCCTATCCCCCCCTCCCAACACAAATGCCCCCAAATTATCAGTCCTAGCACCCCTTTCCAAATGTCCCTTCCTAGAACAATTCTTACTCCCTGCCATCCCCCAAATTCCCCCTCCCAACAAAAATCCCCTCCCTCAATCTCCTCCCAGTGTCCTCGCCCCACTTCACATGATAGCACAGTGCCCAGGGCATCTGCCCCTCCTGCCCACCCCTTGCTTAGTTGCCAACAGTCACGATTTGCTCGGGACACTCATGGAAATCAGACAAATGTCCCGCTCGAGGCTTGTCCCGGGCAAAATCACGAAAAACAGGCCCAGACAGCAGAGAAGTTTGGCACCAATACAGCATACAAAGTAGATCTGGCAGGTAAGCAGAGATTTAATTTTCAGGGAGTGTGATCCTCCCCCCACCTCCTCTGCTTGCATGTGGTCATGTGGTGCCTTTCTCTCAAGTGATTGGTTAGTACTAGCAAGGAGACAAGACTAGCAGAGGGTGATCATTTCCTGTTAGCACATGGAGAGGAAGAGGAGGCTGCTGCTGAACAGGCCAGTGAATGGCCACAAACTCTCAGCTCCTAACAGACTGGAGCAGATAGGGACAGGAGGCCGTGAGAGACCCGAGCAGATAGAGGACTGAGGAGCCGCAGGGCCCAAAGCCAGCACAGGAAAAAGGTAGATGGCCAATGTCCTGGTTTTTTTTGGAGGGGGGGGGGAGAAAGTGGCGGTGGGTGGCCGGTATGGGTATGCCTGCACTACGTTTGCAGTCTCTGACCATCTCCTGTACCATGCCTGCAGTCTCTGACCATCTCCTGTACCATGCCTGCAGTCTCTCTCCATGTCCTGTACTACGCCAGCAATCTCTGACCATCTCCTGTACCATGCTTGCAGTCTCTGACCATCTCCTGTGCAGTCTCTGACCATCTCCTGTACCATGCATGCAGTCTCTGACCATCTCCTGTACCATGCCTGCAGTCTCTGATCATCTCTTGTACCATGCCTGCAGTCTCTGATCATCTCCTGTACTATGCCTGCAGTCTCTGATCATCTCCTGTACCATGCCTGCAGTCTCTGATCATCTCCTGTACCATGCCTGCAGTCTCTGACCATCTCCTGTACCACGCCTGCAGTCTCTCTCCATGTCCTGTACCACGCCAGCAATCTCTGACCATCTCCTGTACAATGCCTGCAGTCTCTGACCATCTCCTGTACCATGCCTGCAGTCTCTGACCATCTCCTGTACCATGCCTGCAGTCACTGACCATCTCCTGTACCATGCCTGCAGTCTCTGACCATGTCCTGTACAACGCCTGCAGTCTCTGACCAAGTGCAGTACTAATTGCAGTAACCTCTAGCAACCAATCAGTGAGTGTGGACCAGTTCTTTACGTTTACATTATTAAAGTTTTTTTTTTTTAGACAAGTCTGTGTGTTTGTTTTTTGGGATATTGGGGAAGAGAGCAGAATTGCATGGGGGGGAGCCCGAGAAAATCTCAGGCTCTATTTAACCAGACCTCCTTTAAGCCACACCCAGTATTTAGAGTAATTTATACCACACCCATTTTTGGAGTGGCGCACTTCTCGCACCGCCATCTTTTTTCTGCTTAAGCCACACCCATGCATGAATTCCCCACCCCTAACTAACATACTACTCTGCCTGTGCTGGCTTTCCAAGCATACAGTAAAAACAGAGTCCCTAAAATGTTTTTAAAATGTTGGCAACATCTTGTTCTTGTCTCTGGCCCTGCTTGCAACAGGCAGAGAGTAAAAAATAGTCTGTGCTTAGGGGAAACCCAACAAACACAGAAACAAAATATAGAGCTCAGGCAAGGGGAGGACTGACAACTCATGGGGCCCCCGGGCAATAGGGGAACATGGGGCCCCTGTGTTCTTGCCCAAACTCAAAAAAGCCTATGAAAAAGGTACCAGGGGCATCTCATGGGGCCCCCTACTGACCCCGGGCCCTCAGGCAGTGCCCGAGTTTCCAAATGGTCAGTCCGCCCCTGGCTCAGGCTGACTTCAGCCTATCTTCAACCTTACATTAGAACAAGGGACACTCCAGTCCAGGGGCCGACTGACCATTTGGAAATGCGGGCACTGACTATTTGGAAACGCGGGCACTGCCCAAGGGCCCGGGGTCAGTAGGGGGCCCCATGAGATGCCCCTGGTACCTTTTTCTTAGGCTTTTTTGAGTTTGGGCAAGGACACAGGGACTCCATGATCCTCTATTGCCCGGGGGCCCCATGAGTTGTCAGTCCGCCCCTGCTCCAGCCTAAGACAGTCCTTACATACGTTACTACAGTGCTCAGAGCAGATGGTACCTGCATGACCTTTTTTGAAAATGCGCAACCAGCCCAATCAAGGTCATGAAGGACCGACAATAATAAACCTACAAAACACGATTTATACCACCCTCCCCCCAACAGGATGACGCCATTACCGTACCGGTAGCTGAGCAATCAGCATTGGTGGCAGGAAGCAGGTCCATCCACATACTGAACAGGTGTTGGCCCTTCAGAATGACTCTGCATGTGAATGTGTCCAGCAAACAACTGTTGCTATGTAAAAAAAAAAAGAATGCGAGAAAAAGCATGGGTGAGTTGGTGTCTGTGTCCCTGCCACAGTCCATGGCTTCTATCGTGGGCCCCTACATCATTACAGTACCCATGGGTGATGGAGGGGCCAATGGGAAGAAGCATAGTGTGCGGGGGGTGGGGGAGGAATCCAGGCATCCAACACAGCCAAAATTAGGTCGAATGTAAAAATTCTTTGAGCAGCATGGAGAATAAATAATTTATAGATTCCCTACGATTAAAAACAAGAAATTTACAAAGTATAACATCATCTTAAAGGCATGGTTTAAAAAAAAAAACTGCCTATGTAGGTGGGGTGTCTGCAGCAGGGGTGGACTGACCATTTGGAAACTCGGGTGCTGCCCGAGGACCCGGGGTCAGTAGGGAGCCCCATGAGATGCCCCTGGTACCTTTTTCATAGGCTTTTTTGAGTTTGGGCAAGGACACAGGGGCCCCATGATCCCTATTGCCCGGAGGCCCCATGAGTTGTCAGTCCGCCCCTGGTCTGCAGATAAAAACAGGTGCAGCTTTGGCCAAAATGTAATAATGCCCTTGCTATAGGTGTAGGCTATTTATGTACCTCCTAAAGTCTGACTGAAAAACTCCCAGAGATGACATCATCCCATCCTTTCTTGTTGCTAGGACGTTGCTAAGAGACTCCCAACTGAGCTGTTATTGCTCATCACCAGCATCACAGGAGTGAGCTCAGAGCTACTGTGTCAGGGGAGAGAAACAGCATGTGAGGGGGTTTGAATCAGAGCTCACTCCTGTGACGCTGTGTGTTAATCTGACTGTTGGCTGTTAGATGGAAGCGATCCAGTGGCTGTGCAGCTTTCTTACAGCTGGTGTCCCCCTGCGAGCGCCCCCGCTATGTTTCCCAGCCTCCACGTGCTCATTAACAGACCTGGGACCAACATGCCTCCAGGTAGAGGAGAGGGAAATGAGTGAACGTCCTTTCACTGATCTCCCCGTCCAGGAGAAACATGTAAAATGTCACTGGTGGGTTCTTGTGTCACTTTTCCCAGCCTGTAAGGCCAAGTTAAGAATCTAATAAAGTGCGAGCTGAACTCTATTAGATTCATTGGAGGACAGGTGAGACATCAGGGGTTTTATAGACCCCTGATGTCTTATTAAAGAGAACCTGTCACCAACAAAATCATTACCTAGGTGGCTTTTTGTCCCCTATGTGATGAAAAAAACCTAAAGAAAAATGTAAAAAGTGTAAAAAAAATTAGTTATATCCAATCACATAAAATCCCCCCCAAAAAATTTTTGAGCCCTGCACTACCCAAATATAAATGTAAATGCACGCATCTGGGGGCACCTATGCGCAAAAACGTGAATTACACTACATGTTACATATTGATAAACACACCAGTGTGAGATCGAAAATTCTTGGTCCATTATTTACAGTTATCTCTAAACCTATATGGAGCTAATGAAGTGTCGCCAATGGAAAATATAGGGTACAGAGGTTTGTCAAGTGCCCTCGAGATTTGCAAAACGCAGTGCGATGTGCAGAATCGGATCGCATGGGTGTGAATACCCATGCGATCTGATTCTGGTGCGGGCCAAAAAAGGGTTGTGCACAATTTTGGTGCGGATACAGTGCGATTTGAGCCATACAAAATGTACCGCACAGGAATGAGGCGTGGTTCCTATGCGAATCACATGCTATATGCCGCACCGCAAAAGTGTGAACCCGGGCTGAAGCCTACTTTTAGAATTTCCTTTGTTCTGTTTTTGAATAGAATGGGGAAGAGTCGGAGCCCCTGTTCGATTTTTATTTCCTATGGGGGGAATTTCTGTCACAACAGGATCTGACAGAAAATCTATCCAATGGGGACACAGACAAATACAGAAAACAAACAATGTTTTAGCAGAGTGTTCAAATGTTGTTCAGTCCATACTTAGTGGGGACAATACATCAGTTGCACAGTTGCCAGATCTGGGACAGCCCCTCATTTCCCTCACAGAGCCCCAGGCTGTGTCCTGGGAGGATGGAGTGGCTCATAGGTGTCCCCAGTGCCTGCCACTAAAGTGCATCCCCCCTTATCTCCGTCCCTGTTTCTAAGACTACACTCACTGCTTGGGGCGGACTGACAACTCATGGGGCCCAAGGGCAATAGGGGATCATGGGGCCCCCGTGTCCTCGCCCATACCCAAAAAAGCCAATGAAAGGTACCAGGGACATCTCATGGGGCCCCCTACTGACCCCGGGCCCTCGGGCAGTGCCCGAGTGCTCGAATGGTCAGTCCACCCCTGGTCCCAACTGCAGTTCAGAGTTTACATGAAATGGATGTGAGTGCCCCAAATATCTCAACTGAGCACCTCTGCCCCAAACTTGCTCTTTGCTGAGCACCAATGTTCCGTCTTTTTCTAACTAAGCACCAATGTCTCATATTTCTCCCCATTGAACACCAATTCTTTTTTTCACTGATAACAATAGCAGGCATTTCTTTCCTCCACTAATGACAGATACTGGGTATTATTCATCCCACTGACCACAGATAGCAGGCCAGTGACCACAGATAGTGGGCATTTCCCCCCCCCCCAGTGACCACGGATAGTGGGCATTCCCCCCCCAGTGACCACGGATAGTGGGCATTTCCCCCCCCCCCAGTGACCACGGATAGTGGGCATTTCCCCCCCCCCCCAGTGACCACGGATAGTGGGCATTTCCCCCCCCCCAGTGACCACGGATAGTGGGCATTCCCCCCCCCCAGTGACCACGGATAGTGGGCATTCCCCCCCCCCAGTGACCACGGATAGTGGGCATTTCCCCCCCCCCAGTGACCACGGATAGTGGGCATTTCCCCCCCCCAGTGACCACGGATAGTGGGCATTCCCCCCCCCCAGTGACCACGGATAGTGGGCATTTCCCCCCCCCAGTGACCACGGATAGTGGGCATTTCCCCCCCCCAGTGACCACGGATAGTGGGCATTTCCCCCCCCCCCAGTGACCACGGATAGTGGGCATTTCCCCCCCCCCAGTGACCGAGGATAGTGGGCATTTCCCCCCCCAGCGACCACGGATAGTGGGCATTCCCCCCCCCAGTGACCGCGGATAGTGGGCATTTCCCCCCCCCAGTGACCGCGGATAGTGGGCATTTCCCCCCCCAGTGACCGTGGATAGTGGGCATTTCCCCCCCCCAGTGACCGCAGATAGTGGGCATTCCCCCCCCCAGTGACCGCAGATAGTGGGCATTCCCCCCCCCAGTGACCGCAGATAGTGGGCATTTCCCCCCCCCCAGTGACCGCAGATAGCGGGCATTTCCCCCCCCCAGTGACCGCAGATAGCGGGCATTTCCCCCCCCCCAGTGACCGCAGATAGCGGGCATTTCCCCCCCCCCAGTGACCGCAGATAGCGGGCATTCCCCCCCCCAGTGACCGCAGATAGCGGGCATTCCCCCCCCCAGTGACCGCAGATAGCGGGCATTCCCCCCCCCAGTGACCGCAGATAGCGGGCATTCCCCCCCCCAGTTACCGCAGATAGCGGGCATTCCCCCCCCCAGTGACCGCAGATAGCGGGCATTCCCCCCCCAGTGACCGCAGATAGCGGGCATTTCCCCCCCCCCAGTGACCGCGGATAGCGGGCATTTCCCCCCCCCCCCCGTGACCGCAGATAGCGGGCATTTCCCCCCCCCCGTGACCGCAGATAGCGGGCATTTCCCCCCCCCCAGTGACCGCAGATAGCGGGCATTTCCCCCCCCAGTGACCGCAGATAGCGGGCATTCCCCCCCCCAGTGACCGCAGATAGCGGGCATTTCCCCCCCCCCAGTGACCACAGATAGCGGGCATTTCCCCCCCCAGTGACCGCAGATAGCGGGCATTCCCCCCCCCCCCCGTTGACCACCCACAGAAAACGGGTATTTATCCCCCAGTGACCACAGATAGCAGGCATTTTCCCTCTGGTGACCACCCACAGAAAACGGGCATTTCCCCCTGGTGACCACAGATAGCAGGCATTTTCCCTCCAGTGACCACAGATGACGGGCACGTTTTTTCTTCCCTCTGATCACTACACCGTGTTCCAAATTATTATGCAAATTATATTTTTCTCATTTACCTAAATACTTGATGTAAATAACAGTCAGCATAATTCTCATGTTATCAACTATTAATAGTACAATTCACATTTTATTGAACAAACCTCCTAATGATAACAGGATTTTTGTTAAACATAAAACACTTCCAATGCACTGTTCCAAATTATTACGCACAGTAAGTTTCAAAACACTTTATAGGTTGTAAAGAACTGAAAATTGTCATTTGTTGTGTTTGCAGCATATTTACTGAAATCAAAAGCTATTTCAATCAAACTTTTAACAACATTTTAACTTTTTAAACATTTTAACAGGTCACGTTACATTGTAACATAGGACCCCTTATTTGATAGCAGCTTCACAAGTCTTGCATCCATTGAACTTGTGAGTTTTTGGACAGTTTCTGCTTGAATTTGTTTGTAAGATGTCAGAATAGCCTCTCAGAGCTGCTGTTTGGATGTAAACTGCCTCCCACCCTCATAGATCTTTTACTTGAGGATGCTCCAAAGGTTCTCAATAGGATTGAGGTCAGGGGAGGATGGAGGCCACACCATGACTTTCTCTCCTTTTATCCCCATAACAGCCATTGATGCAGAGGTATTA
This sequence comes from Staurois parvus, assembly GCF_062004578.1. Lineage (NCBI taxonomy): Eukaryota > Metazoa > Chordata > Amphibia > Anura > Ranidae > Staurois > Staurois parvus. Next base: position 3,561,584 of record NW_028317950.1, on the reverse strand, counting down.
TTTGCAGCATGAGATGGTGCATTGTCATGCATGAAGATGATTTTATTACGGAAGCATAGTTCTTCCTTCTGTACCAGGGAAGAAAGTGGTCAGTCATAAACTCCACATACTTTGCAGAGGTCATCTTTACACCTTCCGGGACCCTAAAGGGGCCGACCAGCTCTGTTCCCATGATTCCGGCCGAAAACATGACTCCACCACCAGCTTGCTAACGTCGCAGCCTTGTTGGAACAGGGTGGCTGTCCACCAACCATCCATTACTCCATCCATCTGGACCATCCATCTGGACCATCAAGGGTTGCACAGCACTCATCAGTGAACAGGACTGTTTGAAAATTAGTCTTCATGTATTTTGCTGCCCAATGCAGCCGTTTCTGCTTGTGAGCATTGGTTATTGGTGGCCAAATAGAAGGTTTATGCACAGTTGCAAGACTCTGGAGGACTCTACACCTTGATGTCCGTGGGACTCCAGAGGCACCAGCAGCTGTGCTCTGAATCAGCCACAAATCTGTTAATAGTGCGATGATCACGCTTAAGTTTTCGTGAAATATCTAATGTTTTCATACCTCGTCCAAGGCATTGAACTATTTCACTCTTTTCGGCAGCAGAGAGATCCTTTTTCTTCCCCATATTGCTTGAAAATGATGCTCTGCTTAATAATGTGGAACAAACTCCTTTAGTAGTTTTTCCTTAAATTGGGCTCACCGGCCAATCTAATTATCACAGGTGTCCGAGATTGTTTTCAGTGATCAAAAGAGCCCTGACACAATGCCATCCATGAGTTAAATTGAAAAAATATTTAATCTTTGTGACACTTAAATAGAATTTGCATCATAATTTGGAACATGGTGTAATGCAGGCCATAGATGGGTCAAAAACCGGCCGTTTTTTTAACAAAAAAAAGAAAAATAGGTCGTTCAACAGGCCGACGTTACCACCAACTGAAAAAAAAATAGTCCGATTTTCGTCCCGTCTACGGCCAGCATTTAATTACTTCTGTCCTTGCAGACAGCCCCGCTATTATATTTGACATGAAAAAGTATAGTGGTTGCAACAATGTATCCATTTGTATCCATTTCAGATACAGATGTTTTTATTAGGATACAAATAGATACATTGTTGCAACCACAAGACTTTTCATGTCAAATATAATAGCGGACTGGAATTCTTCTTCTTCTTTTTCTTCTTCTATTTCTTCTTTTGCTACTTCTTCTATTTCTTCTTATTCTTTTTTTTGTCTTCTCCTATTTCGTCTCCACCTATTTCGTCTCCACCTATTGCACCTTTTTCTAGGTCACGGCTCATGCGCAGATTTTTTATCGGTAAAAAGATCGGCCGATTTGCCCACAATTGCCACGAAAATCGTCCGATTGGCAAAATCAGCCAATTTTTTTCCAACTTTACCAGTAAAAGAAAGTGCCAAAATCCCGAAAACCAGCCGACCTATTAAGCCACTAACGATCCGAAAATCGGCGGATTTTTTTTTTTCGGTTGAAAAAACGGCCGATTTTCGACCCATCTATGGCCTGCATTAGTCTAACATTTTTTTTTTTCATCCTGCTGACAACAAATCTGAAGCATTTGTCCCCACGTGACCAGCAGTATATGGGGCACGTCCTCTGTACTGTACTCTGTATATTGTGTTGTACATTATCATAGTGCTGACTGCTGTACAATACATACTCCTGACCAAAGTGTTTATTGCCTCAACAGTTGCTGGCTGCAGTTTCTGACTACCGTAATGAAGGTCTTCTTGAAGGTAGGCTAAGACAAGGCTCTTTACCTATATTGTTTTTTTGTTTTGTTTTTTAAAGGGTAATTTTAGATTTAGACATGCCCGCCCCCCCCCCCCCCCCCCCCCAGCCATTCTAAAACATGAATTGAGGAGTAGGTTGTGGGTACTGTAAAGGTGTCTGTTGGTTTGGAAAAGATTTACAAATTTGCTCTATGTGATGCAGAATTCAGCTCAGTGCCTCCTAAATGCTCTCTAAGGTACATGTGCACCACCTAGCCCTGCGGTCGGCAACCTTAAACATCTATGAGAGGCTGAAAACTGCTGCGGCTGGACAGTGTATCCAGTGGTTTAGGGCCATATGCACCTAGGAACGAACACCTGGAGCACGAAGTCTGTGTTGCGGGCATTCATTCTTCTGGTGCATAAAGCCCTAAACATTAGTACCATTCTAACATTCCAGGTATTTGCCCCCTAAATATGAGTACAACTCAGTCCCGTTCAGCCTCAACGTATTTCAGCCTGCCTTAGAGTTCGATAGGCTGCAGGCACAGGGATGGACGCTTTATCTCTACCTCTTGGGCTAAAAATGCAATGATTGGAGGTACACCAGCTAGATGCCCCAAATGCAAAGGAACTATGCAAACTAAACATTGTAGATAGGTAAACGAATCATTTCACTGCCAGAGCCGATTTTGCATTTTTTGCACAAGTTTTAAAAATCATTTTAGGTATGAAGTTTAAGTAAAACCCTACACCTTATATATTTTCTGAAAGCAGACAATCTAGAGAATAAAATAGTTGTGGTTCCAATTTTTTATGTCATGCGATATTAGCACCACAGATTATAAAATGCAAAATTTCTGTAAAAAATACACTAAAGTACCTAGGATTAACAAGTCTACCTTTTTTCCCTGAAGAGGCATGGCGGTTTGGGACTCCATAATCTCTTGGCATACTTTCAGGTGGCTCAAATAGCACAGTTATTGTGTACTATGGCCAGGGGATATGTCCCCCAGTGGGTTGGGATTGAGGCTCTTTCGTGTCATCCATATGCTATTGGTACTCTCATGTGGCTTCCCAGTGGATTGCGTCTTCCTATTTTGTGTCCTACTCCATCCTATTCGTTATCGGTGTGGGATAGATGGCGAGCTCGCAAACCTTTCTCCTCTCCACATACCCCGTTAGCCCCAGTGTCTGGTAATCCTGAGTTTGCCCCGGGTCTATCTCCATCGGTGTTCCAATGGTGGATTAATAAGGGTCTGTTACGTATCGGAGACTATTTAGATGGGTTTCGCCCTCGGTCTCCAACATTTTTTGACAAAATATCAGATGCCTCCCAGAGAAATATTTTGTTATCACCAACTTCGCTCTTTTATCACTTAGATTACTCTCAGAACCTTGTGCGCTTACTTCCCTCGAGGTCTCCTGTGGGGCAGGTGGGATGATGCGAGGTCGTTTATCCATTATTTATGCTTCCATTGTTGATCCCCTCACTAAATTATCCTACATGACCCAATAGGAAGGGGGATTTAAATAGTTAATTAGATTTAGATACATGGCGGAATACGGCTCATACTTTATCAAAGATCTTGATTAACACTGATCTTATTGAATCCAATTATAAAATGCTACTTCGCTGGTATTTGGTTCCTACTCGCCTAGCCAAAATGTACCCCTCAGTATCATCTAGCTGTTTCCGACGCTGCGGTCAAGAAGGTACTATGCTCCACGTTTGGTGGAAATGTCCAGTTGTGAGTAGGTTCTGGATCCGCATGTTTAAATTTATATATTCAGTAACAGGAATTAATATCCGTAGATCACCGGAAGTGGCCTTGTTTCATATACTACCCGCTGACGTTCCCAAAAAATCGACTAAACTAATTTTATACCTCTTATTGGTGGCTTGCATTACCATAGCTAGAAGTTGGAAACAATCTGTGATCCCGTTAGACAGGGTGAAACAAAAACTTAATTGGATAAAGGTAAACGATAAACTTACAAGTATTGTCAATGACGATGTGTCCAGATTTGAGGAAACTTGGGAGCCTTGGATTAGTTACATTTCTGTACCATGAGAGTCTTACAGCTGACCCCCCCCCCCCCCCTTTTTTTTTCTCTCCTTTCCCTTAGGAGTTGTTTCCTCTTTCTTTTCCATCTTTCTACTTTCTCCGCTGAATTGTTTTTGTTACATTTGGTTTATTCCTACGGCTCAGTCTCTGTTTATTGATTGATGAAACCTGTACGTCTTGATGGTAATGGCACTCTCAGTGTGTATTCCTCTTGCCATTGTTGGTCAATTCTTTTTGCGTGCCTATCAGTGCTATGATTGGGATTCTATATATCGTTCCACCATGTAGGTGGACTTTTTTGCCATCTCGTTTTATGCTATTGTATGCCTGTTTCTCAATAAAAAAAAATATTGAAATATAAAAAATACACTAAAGTAAATTTTAGGGCACATAAGCACAATATATTACCTAATTTGGTGACAAAATGTAAAAGAGGACATTACACAGAGTAAATAGATACCCAACATGCCTAGCCTTCAAATTGTGTGCATTTTTGAAATGGTAACAAACCTTGATACCCTATATTTTCCATAAGTGAGTCTTTAAAAGTCCCTACAGGTCATCAGTTTAGAGTTAACCGTGACTGATGCTCCTAGAGTTATTGATCCCACTCTGATGTGCATGATGATATGTCACATGTGAAACGTAATCAATGTTTTTGTGCATAGGCACCCCTGAGGCTTGCATTTAAGTTTGTATGTGTGTGTGGAGGTGGGGGAGGGCTTAAAACAGTTTTTTTGAGGGTTATGTTAAGTGTTTGAGTGTAACTTCAATTTTCTTTTCATGTTTTTTCTTAACACAGGGGAAAAAAGTCCCCTATGTAATGAATGTTTAGTAACAAGTTCTCTTTAATGAGACATCAGGGGTCTAAAAGACTCCTGAAGTTTCACCTGCCCTTCAATGAAACTAGTGCAGTGCAGATTGCACTGTATTAGTTCATTCCCGGCTGCGTACACTTTACACGTCGCGGGACAGTAACAGGTAGGGGGGATCAGCAAATGGATGTTTACTGGTCTTCCTTCCCTCTACCTGGCAGCACCTGCCACACCAGTCCCCGCTGTACTAATGGGCACATGGAGCCCAAGAAACATGGTGTGGGGTAGCCATTATTGGGGTGTGTGGAAGCGATCCAGTGGCTGCAGAGCTGCCAGATTACTTCCATCTGTGTAAAACATGTAGTCAAAGGATTAATGAACAATACCTTCCCAGCTGTGTCACTGTGTTCATTATGATAAACCTTCCTGCACTTTAAAATTAACTCGTACAATAGGTTAATGATATGCCTCTTGTAGAATCACGCCCATTTTAAATAAATGACCTGCCCCTAATAAAAGTAATTCTCCGTCGACTCACAGCTCCCCCCCCCCTAAAAAAAAAAGTGTCCTTGCCAACATTTGAAATATTTTGTTGCTTGCCACATAATACAATCTAACTGTACAATCTCATTTTTAGATTGTAAGCTCCAAGGAGCAGGGCCCTCCTTTCCCTCTTGTATTGAACTGTATTGTTGCTGTATTGTCTCCCATTATATTGTAAAGCGCTGAGCAAACTGTTGGCGCTACATAAATCCTGTATAATAACTGTACAATTTCATTTAGATCTACTTGTTAGCATTTCCAGTTGACCAGAGGTCATAAATTAAAGGGCCCCACAAAGAAAGAAAACATCCATGTTACATACCCTGCCAGCGATGCCTGTCCTGGCACCTACTACAGAGAAAATTCAGGCTCTGCCATTACTCAACTCTTTGAAGATTCCACCCAAAGGTTTGGAGGACAGTTACTCCATTAAAGAATTCCAAGCTAAACCTAACTAGTTTTAAAAATGATCCCTCCCGCCTCCTAACACCTATGTTGACTAACCTAAGAAGCCAACCTATGAAAGATGTACCTCCCTATTTTCAGCCTCCTCCAGTCCCGTCACACGATCCGGTTCCCCTGTGTCAGCCAACGGACACTGCAGGGGAGAGGAGAGAACGCCAAAAACGGATGGGCCGAAAGAGCCTATGGGTGATGTCTCTGCTTCCAGGCATTTCCGGCGCTTCTCAGAGCGCTCTCTCCTCTCCCCTGCTGCTGCCACTGGCTGACACAAGGATCACATGGCCAGACCGGAGCAGGCTGAAAAAAGGTATGTACATCTTCTCCTCTTCTTACACAGGTTAGACAACATAGGTGTTAGGAGGTGGGAGCATTTTTTAAGACTAGTTAGGTTTAGCCTGGAATTCTACTTTAAACTTGCAAGGCCTTGCTGAACCATGTTTCTAGGCTGGGTCCCTAGGACCAGCTTGTCCAACGTCTGAGGACCATGTAACAGTAGCCCAGCCACCTAGGAAGATCCATCCTACCACTCAGACCAACCCACCTTTGGAACTATCCATCTCCTGGCAACACAGCTCCCATTCCTAGCAGGCTGCTTCTCCTTCCCGTAATCATTCTTTTACTCTGGCATATCAGCATGTAGTTCTCACACACTTCTCAGAAAACACAGATCAAGCCACACGTTGTATTTGAAGTTTTACTGTAAAATCCAGTAACAAACCATGAATCCACATGTATAATAGTTCACAGTATTCTCCCAACACCTATTCGTATAGATGCTGTGGTGCACATACCTTCCCAGGATCTAAACGCCCCCTACCATCTGAATAGAGAACAATCCATGTCTGCAGTCCCATTGAAGGTTCCTACTCAGGGGAACGTAGATTGTAGATCTTCCACCAACTACATCCTCTAGCCTGTAGCTCTTTACCCCAACAGCCTGGCCAAACCTGTATTTATAGCTCCCACCCAACTCAGACAGGAAGTCACACTGACAGGAGGAAGTCCACTTCAGCAACATCGTTTTAACTCCATTTCACTCCACATGGCTACTTACTCTTGACTATATAGCACAAGTGCCTGGATGACTGAATACAAATTGAAGGAATAATATAGGAAGGCACTTAAATTACAAAATGTTGGTAAGTTCAGAGGAAATTATACAACATTTGTACAATCAGATTGTGCAATATACCAATGATGAGGCAGTATTCCTCCCACTGACACTAAAAATGGGGCACTATTTCTCTCACTGACATCAACAATGGGGCACTATTCTTCCCGCTGACACCAACGATGAGGCACTATTCTTCCCACTGACACCATCAATGGGGCCCTATTCTTCTCAGATGAAAGGTCAAATTCACTGCACTGACACCAACAGTGTGGCACTATTCCTCCCTGTACCACTCTTCCCCCCCTCCTAGATTGTAAGCTCCAAGGAGCAGGGCCCTCGAACCCCTCATATATCGCATTGTATTGTTATTGTACTGTCTCATGTATTGTCTCCCATTGTAATGTACAGCGCTGAGCGAACCATTGGCGCTTTATAAATACTGCATAATAATAATAAAAAATAGGAAGAATTTAGTTGCAATGAACAGTCTCACTACAGGGTCTCTTTAAATTGAGGATCTGTGGACATCCCACACTTTGGAAAAGGATATTATGGACTCTCCTCAAATTTTATACCTCATGTAGCTTCACTATTGCAATGAGGTTTCTCACTTCATTTTGCATTAAAAAGAAAACATAAAGAAAGCAACTAAGCCCACAGCAATCGAATTATGATGAAGA